>NC_044038.1:8393431-8701520 GCF_901765095.1 Microcaecilia unicolor
CCCAGCTCACCACCGCCGAAACGGGGGAGGGGAATTAACCCAGCTCATCCCCACACAAGTGGGGGAGGGGAATCCGTCCAGCTCATCCCCGCGGAGCGGGGGAGGGACACCACACCCGCCGATGCGGGGGGATCTGGCTTATCCTGCAACCGCAACCGCGGGAGGAGCTGACTGACCCTAACACCGCCGAAGCGGGAGGGGTACAAAGCTGCCCTACAGCCGCACGAAGCGGGAGGGAGTGCCGGCAGAATTTAAATCTCAATCCAGCCCCGTAAAACGGAGGGGAGAGGAATGCAGCAGCTCACTGTAACACAAACTCGTCTTAACTCTTGAAGAATCCAAGTGAAAAAACTTGAACACGAAGTCTTTCTGAAGTAACTGAAGACTAAACTTGAACCTGAAATGCAACCAGAATAAAAACAGTACAGATATCTGGGAGGGGCTATGGATTGATCAGCTATGATTAATGGAAAGAAAATTATCAGGTATGATTATACATAATTTTACCTTCCATATCATCAAGCTGATCAATCCATAGACTGGTGGGATGTACCGAAGCAGTACTCACCCAGGGCGGGACATTGAAATCCCTGACCTCAACACTGAAGCTCCAAACCGGGCCTCCGCCCGTGCAGCCACAGTCAAACGGTAATGCTTGGAGAATGTATGAGCCGAAGCCCAAGTTGCCGCCTTGCATATCTCTTCCAAGGAGACGGATCCGGCCTCTGCCATCGAGGCCGCCTGAGCTCTCGCGGAGTGAGCCTTCAGCTGGATAGGCGGCACCTTCCCCGCGGCCACATAAGCCGCTGCAATGGCTTCCTTGACCCATCTTGCCACTGTAGGCTTAGCAGCCTGCAGACCCTTACGAGGACCTGCAAACAGGACAAACAGATGATCCGATTTCCGGAAATCATTGGTCACTTCCAAGTATCTGATGATGACTCGTCTCACATCCAGATATTTAAGCGCAGAGTACTCCTCTGGGTAGTCCTCCCTACGAAAGGAAGGGAGACAGAGCTGCTGATTCACATGGAAGCGAGAAACAACCTTGGGCAGGAAGGAAGGCACAGTGCGAATAGTCACTCCTGCCTCAGTGAACCGCAGAAAAGGCTCTCGACAGGAGAGCGCCTGGAGCTCGGAAACTCTTCTGGCTGAAGTGATAGCCACCAAAAGACTGCTTTCAACGTCAGGTCTTTCAGAGATGCCCTCGACAAGGGTTTCAAAAGGCGGCTTCTGCAATGCTCTTAGTACCAGGTTGAGATTCCACGCAGGCACCACTGAGTGCAGAGGAGGGCGCAGGTGATTAACTCCCTTGAGAAAGCGCACCACATCTGGCTGCGAAGCCAGGGAAGCACCCTTCAGGCGGCCCCTGAAGCAAGCCAGAGCCGCTACCTGGACTTTAAGGGAACTGAGCGACAGGCCTTTCTCCAGACCTTCTTGCAGGAACGCCAACACTGAAGAAATTGGAGCAGTGAAGGGAGAAAGTAAGCCTGCTTCACACCACGCTGCAAAGATACGCCAAACCCTGGCGTAAGCAGTAGAAGTAGAGCGCTTCCTCGCTCTCAGCATAGTGGCGATGACCTTGTCTGAGAAGCCCTTCTTCCTCAGACGCTGCCGCTCAATAGCCAGACCGTAAGACCAAAGGGGGAGGGATCCTCCATCACCACGGGCCCCTGATGTAACAGGCCCTGCTCCACTGGCAGTCGCAGAGGATCGTCGACTGAGAACCTGATCAAGTCCGCATACCAGGGACGTCTGGGCCAATCCGGGCCCACCAGGATTACCCTGCCGGGATGCTTTGCCACCCGGTCTAGCACCCTGCCCAACATGGGCCAGGGCGGGAACACATAGAGAAGCTCCTGTGTCGGCCACTGTTGGAGAAGAGCATCTACTCCCAGGGATCGAGGGTCCCGTCCTCTGCTGAAGAAGCGCGGCACTTGGCAATTGGCCGATGACGCCATCAGATCTAGGCTCGGCTGGCCCCAGCGCTTCGTGATGTCCAAGAACGCCTGAGCAGATAGCTGCCACTCTCCGGGCTCCAAGGTATGGCGACTGAGAAAGTCCGCCTTGACATTCATGACTCCGGCAATGTGGGCCGCTGAAAGCTGCTCCAGGTTCGCTTCCGCCCACTGGCATAGATTCATAGCCTCCTCGGCTAGAGGGGCGCTCTTGGTACCTCCCTGGCGGTTGACATAGGCCACAGCCGTGGCATTGTCCGACAGAACCCGTACTGGTTTCAACGCCAGTACCGGGATGAACTCCAAAAGCGCCAACCGAATGGCTCTGAGTTCCAGGAGGTTGATAGACCACTTTGCCTCTGCAGGAGACCAGAGCCCCTGCGCTGTCCTTCCCAAGCAATGGGCTCCCCAGCCCGACAAAGAGGCGTCCGTCGTGACGACAATCCACTCCGGGGTCACCAGAGGCATTCCTGCAGACAACTTGTCTGTCTGCGTCCACCAGCTCAGCGCCATGCGCACTGCTGGGTCCAAGGGAAGGCGTACAGCATAATCCTCCGACATTGGAGTCCAGCGCTGCAGCAGAGAGTGTTGTAGTGGTCTCATATGAGCCCTGGCCCAGGGCACTACTTCCATCGTGGCCGTCATAGAGCCCAACAGCTGCACATAGTCCCAAGCCCGAAGAGGAGAGGCTACTAGGAACTGGTTCACCTGAGCCTGAAGCTTGACAATCCGATTGTCTGGCAGGAACACTCTGCCCACTTGGGTGTCGAATCGAACTCCCAGATACTCCAGGGACTGAGTGGGGCGCAGCTGGCTTTTCTCCCAGTTGATGATCCATCCCAGGGAGCTCAAAAGAGCAACCACCCGGTTCACAGCTTTGCCGCACTCTGCATAAGAGGGGGCTCGGATCAACCAGTCGTCCAGATAAGGATGGACTTGTACTCCTTCCTTCCTCAGGAAGGCCGCGATGACCACCATTACTTTGGAGAAGGTCCGCGGAGCAGTAGCCAACCCGAACGGGAGGGCTCTGAACTGGAAGTGTCGGCCCAGTACTGCAAAACGCAGGAAGCGTTGATGAGGAGGCCAGATGGGAATATGCAAGTACGCTTCCTTGATGTCCAAGGATGCCAGGTACTCCCCTGCCTTCACTGCCGCTATAACAGAGCGGAGAGTCTCCATGCGAAGTGCCGAACTTTCAAGGCCCGATTGACCCCCTTGAGGTCGAGGATAGGCCGGACAGAACCTCCTTTCTTTGGTACCACAAAGTAAATGGAGTAACGTCCCTTGCCAAGCTGATTTTCTGGCACCGGAACGACCGCCCCCAGGCGGATGAGATTGTCCAAGGTCTGCTGCACTGCCACAGCTTTGACCGGAGACTTGCAGGGAGAGAGTACAAACCCGTCTCCTAAGGGTCGGCAGAACTCTAGCTTGTAGCCGTCTCTGATGACTTCCAGCACCCAAGCGTCTGAAGTTATTGTGGTCCACTCGCCCAGAAACGAGGACAGCCGTCCTCCAATCTGCACTGGGGCGTGGACCAAGACCCCGTCATTGGGTACGAGACCCTGGGGGAGGACCGGAGGGAGCACCTCCGGGACGGCGGTCTCTGCGAAAGGAACGCTGCTTGGGGGAGAAGGTCCTCTTAAAGGAAGAGGAGGCAGAAGAACCCGATCTGCCCGGGCGGTACCGACGGGCTTCCTGAAACCGTCCTCTGGAGGTACCGGGGCGAGCACTAGCTCGAGCCCTGACCTCTGGTAACTTCTTGCCCTTAGACGTGCCGAGATCGGTCACGATTTTGTCCAGCTCGACCCCAAAGAGCAGCTTGCCTTTAAAAGGCAATCTAGCCAGGCGGGATTTAGAGGCGTGGTCAGCAGACCAATGCTTCAGCCAAAGCCACCGCCGCGCAGAGATTGTCTGAGCCATGCCTTTAGCTGAGGCTCTCAAGACATCATACAGCAAGTCTGCCAAATAGGCCAAGCCCGATTCCAGGGCCGGCCAATCATCCCTCAAGGAAGAATCCGAGGGGGAAGCCCGCCGCACCATAGTCAGGCACGCCCTGGCCACATAGGAACCGCAAACTGAGGCCTGCAAATTTAAAGCAGAAGCCTCATAGGACGACCTTAAGGCCGCCTCCAATCTTCTGTCTTGGGCGTCCTTTAGGGCCGTGCCACCTTCCACCGGCAACGCCGTTTTCTTAGTCACCGCAGTGATTAAAGAATCCACGGTAGGCCACAGATAGGCCTCACGTTCACTCACAGCCAAAGGATAGAGGCGGGACATAGCCCTAGCCACTTTAAGGCTCGCTTCTGGGACATCCCATTGAGCCGAAATTAAGGTGTGCATGGCATCATGCACGTGGAAGGTTCTAGGCGGGCGCTTCGTCCCCAGCATAATGGCGGAGCCAACAGGGGCTGAGGGAGAGACGTCCTCCGGAGAGGAAATCTTCAAAGTGTCCATGGCCTGTAACAACAGGTTGGGCAAATCCTCTGGGCGAAGAAGCCGCGCTGCAGAGGGGTCATCCGCTCCATCCGAGCGGGGATCCGTCTCCTCCAAGGAATCCGCAAAGGACCGTTGGGAGACCTCAGACACGCTGCCCTCATCTACATCGGAGGAGACAAATTCCTCCAAGGCCTGGGAATCAACCCGAGGGCGTTTACCTCTGGGAACCTCAACCTCTTTACCAGACGAGGGAGCAGGGGCAGCGTTATGCATGAGGAAGGCCTGATGCAGCAGCAAAACAAACTCGGGGGAGAAACCCCCCAGACTGTGCACTTCCGCAGCCTGGGCAACAGCCCTAGGCGCACCCTCAACCGGCGCTCGCAATAGCGGGGGAGAGACATGCTGCGCATCCAAAATGGCGTCCGGCGCGAAACTCCGCGAAGGAGCCGCGCGGGAAGAACGGCTCTTAACTTTAGCCGCTTCTGTGCCGTCGCCCAAATTAAGGGCGTTCATGGCATTAATGTCTCCAACCTCAAGGGCGGCCCAAGAAGAAGCCGTCCAAGCCGCGTGGCCGGCCAAGATGGCGGAGGCGAGGAGCGGGGGATGGGCGTTTATGGCGGGAAAAACCACCACGCCGGAGGAAGGACCGGGGCATTCATCGATCACGAAACTGCTACCCAACAAGGGCGAATCAGGCTTTAAGACCCCCGCATCCCCTCTAGAAGCGCTCAAGCGACCCGGGGAGCGACCCTTTGCGCCCTCGCCCTCCGACGCCATATGCCACGAGGAGAAGAATCGGGGAACCCCCTGCCCGCTATAAAAGGTAAAAATTACCTGCTGTCCGCTCCGAGTTGTAACGACCTGGTGTCCCAGTGAGTAGCTGCAATAGACGCTTAAATAAACGTCGAAATAAACGCCTTTAAGGACGTTCAAAATTTTTTTTTTTTTTTTTGTAAACGGAGCCAGCGGGAGGGGGGAGAAAAGGAGGGACCTGGCACCACCAGGTTTGCACTTGCTCAAAAGAGCCCTCAACCCCAGGCACTCAACAAAACCTAAAAATTAGGCTTGGAGGCCTAGCCAGAGCTGCTGCTGTGTGTGACCACCACCTGCTGAGATAGAGAACATACTGAGGAGTTTCCGGCAGCACATGACCACATATAGGGAGGCAAAAGTTTGCTCTCTATCTCCACCTGCTGGTAGATGGACACAACCCACCAGTCTATGGATTGATCAGCTTGATGATATGGAATTTAGTCTTGACAGGTACTTTTATTTCAATGCTTTCTTGTATTTGGGGATCTTGCCAGAGACTTGTGACCTGGAGACAGGATAGTGGGCTTGATGGACCCTCAGTCTGACTCAGTATGACAATGCATATGCTCTCATACTGCCAATGTTTCTATGTATGTAATGAACCTGTGTATTTAGAATTCCTTTGTGAACTGCTTTGAAAGTAATTCTCAGAAGCAGTATATAAAGTATTTTTGATATGTAAGTACATAAGTAATGCCACACTGGGGAAAGACCAAAAGTCCATCGAGCCCAGCACCCTGTCCACGACAGCGGCCAATCCAGGCCAAGGGCACCTGGCAAGCTTCCCAAACGTACAAACATTCTATACATGTTATTCCTGGAATTGTGGATTTTTCCCAAGTCCATTTAGTAGTGGTTTATGGACTTGTCCTTTAGGAAACCGTCTAACCCCTTTTTAAACTCTGCCAAGCTAACCGCCTTCACTATGTTCTACAGCAATGAATTCCAGAGTTTAATTAAAATATAAATAAGTAATATGTGATGAGTGGGTACTGGAAGACATGGGCAAGTTTAATGTGTTTTTGTTTGGTCAAGAATATTTTAAGAGCCAGGTATGGTCTATGTCTCTCTCTATACACAAGCAAAGCATTTACTCGGCCCAAGGGAATGGAGAATTTGAACCTGGATCATTTACAGTACACAGTGTATAGGGTCAGCTCATATTAACTCTGGATTTGATTGGATATTAGAGTTGGCAGAAGCATGAAGTCGGTCTATCTTGTATTCCTCATTTTCATTAATCAGTAAAATAATTACAAATTTAACAGAAACTGAATTAGACTTTTTAACATGTTTGCACCCACACCTCTTGGCAGTTTTGTCATTTACCGTAGGTTGTTTATAACCTGATCAAAGCTGCACAGAACAATGATTACTCAAGGTGGATTAACTGGTTGGTTACTTTTAAAGCTGAGTCTTTGTACTTCATAAAGCATAAAGAGTTAGGAAAGATTATACTTGGGCCTGTGCAGGAAAGAACTTGGTGGTAATTTAAAATGTTCAACAGGAAAAGTGATAAAGCATTAGGAATTCCTTGCTTAAGGTGGAGAACATAGAAATATGTATTAAGTGGGTTTGGTCAATGGATTACTGCAGATACACAGCCACATTGTATATATTCTTACCCAATAGAGACAGATAAACATCAAAATCCTGACAGAATCCTTCAAATAGAAAACCTACAACCCAAAATGACCTCCAGAAGTATTTCTTCATCATTAATACCCAGGGAAAACCTATAGCAGTACAAAAAAAAAAAAAGACCCCCCCCCCCCCGAGTCCCTCTTTTAGCGATATTCAATCCAGAGCAAGCAAAATTGGCAAAATAAAAAAAATCATAGAGACCTATGTCCACTACTCCAGGAGGATGCATTACTGAGATATTTCCAGCTTTACCAATGTTTGCCTTCTGACCACCACCAATTATGAAGCCAAAATTATTGAAAAGCAAACTAGACAAGAAAGTTCCATTCTCTTCTTTTCGACCTAAGTCCTTGCAAAACACCAGACTAATTGTGCCAGAACACATCACAGGACCCACACGGGCAAACTATTCAACATAAATGGATCCTACTGAAGCACTTCCTCAATGTAGAAAATGTGAAGGGCACTATATTAGGGAGATGAACCAGAAGCTAAAAAAACAGACCACCTTCCACAGGCACCAAAAGCAAACCAAGATGGCATCTGTGGGTGAGCAATGCATCAATGACCTTATGCTCAGCATACTAAAAGGGCATTTTTAAATAAGTTAAGATTATTTGGACATCTACTTGAGAAAGTTTAAGTTACAGGTTTCCTATCACATTAGGAAGCAAAAAATTAAAACATTCAACCCTCCCCTCCCCCCTTTCCCTCAAGATCATCATTGGAATGCTTTTATTTCATTTATTTTATTTACCGGGATTTATTAACCACCTTTATGAAGAGATTCACCCAAGGCGGTGTACAGTAGGTACGGTTTAACATCAAACTTACAATTTTAACAGAATAACAGTAGTAAAATGTACTAGTATAAACACATACAATGAAAGAAGAAAACTTGAAAACAGCAAATTGAAACCTAATAAGACTACCATGAAAAATATACACATTTAACAGCACCGAAATGCAAATAAGAGTTATGGAATATCTAATAAGCACTTAGAGAATTCAAATATCTTGGGGTGGGGAAGGTGGGAGGGGAGGGTTGAATATTTTAATTTTATGGTTTATAATGTGATAGGAAACCCTTATCTTTGTTACCATTCAAATAACATTGCAATGATACTAATGCTTTTCTACAACACAGCTTATCATATAGCTGAGGGGCCAAATGCAGATATATAGATGGGGACAAGATACATGGTACTGAGTTTTATCCCCACCTCTCTTTAAATTCCCTTACCGCTTAGTTGTCTGTTTGTGTGTTTGTCCTATTTAGATTGTGAGCTCTTTGAGCAGGGACTGTCTTTTTCATGTATGGCATACAGCGCTGTGTATGCCTTGTAGCGCTATAGAAGTGATAAGTAGTAGTAGAGTCAGTTGGGATAATCAAATGGGTGACTAATCAAGATATAAGGAACTGGTCTAAGTTATGTGTGTAGCAAGCTAGCCCAGGTGCAGAATGAGTGTATAGTCAGGCATCCTATGTATTAAAAGGCTTGGGAATAAAGCCAGGGTTTTACCTGTTACATCTCAAGTTAGATGTAGCCCCTGTGGGAGTAAATTCCAGAGTGTGGGGGCTTCTCCTGAGAAGGCTCGTAGGCATACTTTAAAGTGTTTTGGCCTTAGAAAGCTAGTCAAGAAATAAGTTAGTCCAATTAAAAAAAAAAGTATCATACTTTCCTTTTCTTGTTATTGTTTTCTATTTACTACAGATAATATAAATAGAGTTGGCACGTGCTGTGTAATTAGGAGGATTACATAGAAATGGGTCAGCAAAAGTGAGACTTCTTATGAGATTAACTAGCTTCAGTAGTTACTCCCTATCAGGTCACCACAAAATGAGATAAGGATGACACTGAATATACAGGTTAACCATAGCCTGGATTATAACATCATGTTTTCAAAGCTGTATAAAGGTCAGCGGGTGATTGTAAGGGAGTTAAACATTAGAAAAAAAATGTTAGCTTCTTGGTGCATTAACTCCCTGTTTGCTTGTGGATCATTTTAACTTCAAAAAGTCTTACTTTATTTGTTTTGATTTGTCACTGCTGGAAAGTCTGACCTTTAAAAGTGTCTCCCTCTCCCCTCCGTAGTCTTTTGGCCCCTTTCATCATTTTATCTTTCTTCACATTTTCTACATTGAATCATTTATAATAAATAGAGCACAAATGCTTTTATGTAGGTAACTACAGTTTTGCGACATCTGATGCAGAAAGAAAACAGCACAAAACCATATATCATCACTATAAACTGCATTTTTAAAAGCCCACTTTTCATCAGCTTTTTGCTTCAGGCAAGTGGTTGCTACAAAAGTGGAACTGGAGACATGAATATTTCCTTGCGATTTATCCTTCCCATATAGAGGCACTGTAATTTATTTATTTTTCTAGCTTTAGGTGGTCACAATCTCAAGAGATATCTACGTTTAGGATTTTCCTCTATACCAGAACCCCCCCCGAGATGAATGCAGTTTCCCCAGAGGTGAACTAGGGTCATAATCTGAAGTCTTTTTAGATCCAGGTATATGCAGTAGAATCCTGCGGCTTTTAATTTTTCAACATATATTCACAGATTTCCATTACCAGGAAAGCTATAAATTCTGGTATCAGAAAAATGGGTTCATTCTGACCACTCTGAAGCAGCAAAATGACATCCCTACCTGCACTGAAACCTATAAAAAAATGCAGCACAGAAGTGTGTAAGTAGAAACAGCATCCGAATGGAAATCAGCAGAGATATGCACACACACAATTTCTGAAAGACACTATCTATCGTCTCACATCCAGAGTGGAGAAACACCAGGTTCAAAAGTTCTCCTAGACGCATCACTTCATCCACCACCATCTGGCGTACAAAAAGTTGAAGACTGTACGCTTTCATGAGCAGGAAAATGCCTACTTGTTAAAGTACCTTTGAGACTTTGATAGGAGAGCAAATTTAAAACCCACCCCCACCCTTGACAAAGGCATCCTTTTTATTTCACATCCACCACCACAAAATGCTTGTCTTTTCCTATCATTATTGGAGTTCCCTTCTTTTCTGAATAGATTGTACACTGCTCTGCCTTGGCAGCTGTCTTTGTACTCTATTTGTTTAGAGCGGTCAAGCAAATTTTTCAATAAACTATAAAAGTTGCCTCAAGTATACACTCATACAGAAAACTACAGACAACTCTTTCCTGCCTCTCTCACAAGGGTGGTGGTAACAAAAACTTAACACACTTTTGCCTACAATTTAGCACTTGTTAACACACACACACACACACTTATATTATATATATAAATAAATGTGCATCTTAAAATGCCTGAAAACATCCATCTGCTACAAATTGTCAATTTGGACATTTCACACTGTAGTTTGTCCAAATACCAAGGGGGGCATTTGAAGGCGGGACTAAGGAGGACCCAAAAGGGATTAACTGACAATGAGGTTTCAACCCATCTCCTTTGGGTTACAGTTCACTGCACTAACCACTAGGCTACTCTTCTTTTCCGCAGGAACGTCTGTGTGGTCATATTTTTGAAAATGCTGCCAGTCGTTCATGGCCATTTTTATTATTTAAAAGTTGGACGTTTCACTTTGGAAAATGGCTATTTGTTTTCGACATTTTCAGTGCAAAAACGTCCATATCAACCATAATTGAACAGGAAATCTAGACATTTTTCCTGTTTGATTATGGCTGTGAGATGGGTGGTATTTTTAGACATTATGAGTAGGATTATTTTTGGACTTAGGTGTTGCTTTGAAAATGTCCCTCAAAGTATCACTTGCACAAATTTTGGGAGTTTAAGAAATTGTGAATGTATCTACACAATTTCCCAGACATTTCTCACAGCCCACT
The DNA here is from genome assembly GCF_901765095.1 of Microcaecilia unicolor. NCBI lineage: Eukaryota > Metazoa > Chordata > Amphibia > Gymnophiona > Siphonopidae > Microcaecilia > Microcaecilia unicolor. The sequence continues at coordinate 8,404,127 of NC_044038.1, forward strand.
TTCAGCCTTGTAAAACTGGGCGTGCCATACTTGGAAAGCGCACATTAAACAAGGATGCAGGGCAACTTTTGCTACAAGGTCAGATTACAGACAGATCTAACTTCTTTTTAAACAATTTTAAGCGCAAAATGACTCTGGTTAAGATGCTCGAACCTTTTATGTGGGGAATTTTCTTAAAGCACAAAACCACCGTGTTTCAAGGACATCATTATTAGGTACTCTCCCAATTCTTGATGGGGTGTTTTATGATTATTAAAAATTTACTATACTATCTTTCAAGTGTCATCACAGCAAAGCTGTTTACAGACTAAATAAAAATAAGAAAGGAATGCCATAATCTAAACAGGACAGGAGGCAAAACATGTCAAAATCAAAATAGAGGCAAAACATGTAAAGATCAAAATTATAGCATAAAAATTATTCACAAAAACAGAACAAATATCAAAGGCCAAAGAACAGGTTAACTGCCATAATTTTCCAGAGAGGTCTGAGAAACAAAATAGTCCTTCAGGCAGCTTTAAACAGTGTATGGGAAAGCTCTGTCTGTAAGCAGAAGGAAGTGAGTTTTATAGGGTTGATGCTAAATAGACAAGTGCTATAAATCATGTAGAGTCCAAAGGAGCAGGGGACAAAAAGGGCAGAGAGAAGAGATGTTCTACAGAGGCGCACTAATGACAAGGACTATCAAACATATAAACGGCAAGTGACCGACTCACCTGCAAATGCGCAGAAGAGTCGGAACGCTGAGAGTGTAGAAGTCCAAGCCCCGCCTCCATCAGTAGTACAGCCCAATAGGGAGGAGGGCTTGGACATGGGCATGGAAATTGGAGGAGGAGGGAGCAGGGAGGGAAGGAGGGGCGGAATTGATGGAAACAGACGCTGGGGGGGAGAGAGCAGGGTTGGTGGACCGGGGGGCATAGGAAAACAAAAAACTAGCCCGTTGCTACGGGCTTAACAGCTAGTAGGTAGATAAGGGGAGCCAAGTATACTGAATACCAGAATGAAGAGCTCCATGTGTAAGTTCAGGAGATGGAAAGGAAGACTAAAAAGAATTTTTGTGCCCTCATCACCACTTAGATCAATTCAATAATAAACTTTCCAAATAAAGAATATTTTTCTGTATTTATTAGCATACAAAAAGAGAGAGAAAAACCGCAGAGCTAAGCATCAATTTCCCCATCTTCTGGTCAAAAAAGTTTTTTTATGTTAAGAACTTTGATAAAACTAGAACAGTAATGCCATTCAAAGTTTACCTTCCAAACTTTTGCCAAACCTGTTTAAAGCCATAAAGTACAAATTATCAACAGTAAAGATTAAAGTGCCAACCACACTCACCTCCAAAACCACCATGCCATAAAACCTACAAATTTATCTATACCACTAACTGCGGTGGTTTGAGCTTCATTTCTGATTTTTCCCTCAGGGACTTTTCTGCACAGAGAAACAGATCTTAGACTCGGCACTATTTAAACCAGGATATACACTACATAAGTGCTGTGTACATTTCTAGTCACCCCTTTCTAAAATAAAAAAAATAAAGATACAGCGAAACTAGAAAATGCACAGAAGTGGTCAACCAAATGATGAAAGGATATTTTACTGGCTCCCTTGGATAAGCAAGGCTGAAAAAATATGAGTGAACGAAACGAACAACAAATGGTTATTTTACCCCTTCAGATATATTTGTGGTGTTCCCCTATAATCCTCAGACTACAGGTAGCAGATCTAGAAAACAACAGGAGAAAAGAATCTTTAAGGCAATGCACCCTTAAACTGCTAGAATTTGTTGCCAGTTGCACACATTCATAGAAGAGTCCAAACAAATTATAAGTGAATGAAGAAAAATAGGGAGAGATCCAGTGTCCAGGAGGGGGTGAACAGAACGCAGATGCCTGAGCGTGAAAACAGAAGAAATAATCAGGGTTCAAGTGGGGGGTGAATAGAGCGCAGATGCCTGAGCGTGAAAACAGAAGAAATAATCAGGGTTCAAGTGGGGGGTGAATAGAGCGCAGATACCCAAGCGTGAAAAAAGAAAAAATGAGTCTTGAGCTAAGAGTGTGAAAAGATCCGAGCAGAAGACACAAAGAAGAGGGGTACCCTGAATAGTAAAACTTCAAATTTGTTGCCAGTTTGGGGGGGGGGGGGGGGGGGGGGGGAGGGAAGATTTGCATATATTCTTAGAGGAAAGTCTATACAAATTAAAGAATTATAGCCAGTAACTGAAAAGCCATCATGTACCTCCAGAATGGAGCAGCACAAAATGGACCTGTCATCGTTAGTATGTTGAACCTGAAAGATCTCTTGTCCAACTATAATTTACAAGATCTACTGATTGGTATAGATGTACCCTAATACTATCAATGTACCCTAATACTAAGCATTTCCCCTACTCCACAACATGTCTAATCAAATTCTTTGATCTAGACAACCCTAAAAAAATCAAACCCAAATTGTGTTTCTCTAGTCTCTAAACATCCTCTATTCTTTGAAGTAGCTCTAAATTTTTAGAACTACCTAACATCGAGGTCTACCAAAGGCAGGCAACTACATGAATCATCAAATTCAAAACAAAATTCCTGCTTTACAATATTACTCACTAACACCTTAACGCTGGTCAAGTATAATAAATTCCAGGAAGTTTATTCACCAATGGTAGTCTACAACATTTCCAATCTCTAATTTAGACAAGAAAAAGCAACATTGTGCCTTCAAGAAAGAGACAATGGCAGTCCTTTATTGTGAAAAGGGTCTTTTTCACAATAAAGGACTGCCATTGTCTCTTTCTTGACGGCCCAGTGTTGCTTTTTCTTGTCTATATTGTATGCTGTATTACCCTCTTTTTTTGTGATTACAATCTCTAATTTAGAAATATAAATTCCATACCACTCTGGTTTACATTTAGATTTGAAAAATACTTCACAATTCTTTTCTGCATCTTAGTTGAAATACAGATAACTTATCCTTAATCAAAGACACAAGTTCAATGCAGGCCGATGACAGTGGTCTTTGTCTGCTGTCATTTTCTGTTTCTATGTGTTAGTTTGCCAAAAACACTGCATCAGTGAATTGGCGCAGAACTGCGGAAGAATGCTGGTTGAGACTGAAGACAGTGCTAGCATCACCACAAATTTCTAGAGATCTACAGCAGCAGGAAAGATCAGTTACACTGGAGAATCTCAGTAAATCCCCAAGAATGGTACCTGCTGATGTTGAAATGGCTGTGTTTCAAAACTCTTGTCCTTTTCCTACAGAAGTCTGGAGTCAATATGCAACTGTTACCTACCTGCTTTAGAAACTTCAAATAAAAATCTTGGTCCAGGACAACCCATCTCACTGTATTGCTCAGGTTGAAAATAAAGTCCAATATTGTGGAATCTTTAACGTTCCCAATCAAGGTTTTATGTTCAACAATACTCCAAGGTTTTGAAGATGGATTCTCAAATGATATCACCCTTAAAGTACTTTTTCTTCCTGTTATAAAGTTCTTCTTGAATAGAGATTTTTTATCTACAGCGCTCTTGAAAGTTAAGGCCCTATTAGAAGGCTCACAAGATCAAAAAATTCTGCTCATGTTCTCTCTAGAGAACTTTGTTGGTTACTTTTGCATTGAATATGGACTTTTTTTTTGTTGTTTAAGAAATCCTTCAGACATACACACTAACAGTTACCTTTCTGGCCCCTAGGTCTCTTCCCACCTCTGCTTAAGAGTTAAACACAATCATAATCACTCCAACACCACACCCCTCCCACAATAACCCTGTAAATATATATACATATAATTGGCATTATATTTTGAAATAGTATAATGAAGGTAATTTCCAGAAGTCATTTACTTAGGTAAATAGTCTGTTTACATGCTGCCCAACTTCCCTGTAGATAAACACACATCCTGTTTCTTTTAGTTTATGCAGCAGTCAGGACCTAGTTTCACTACAGTCTGGTACAAAATAAGTACCTGAATATATGTAAACTGCTTTGAATGTAGTTGCAAAAACCTCAGAAAGGCGGTATATCAAGTCCCATGTCCCTTTCTTGTTCTTTGCCATCCTCACCCCCCCCCCCCCCCCCACCACCACGTACATAAAACCTTACCCATATATTTTGGTATCTGGATTACTGACGTTTCTAAATATATGCTCTAGGAATGTTACTTAAGGTACAGCTGAAGTGTCAGCCTTCTAGGGCAGGAAACGTTTTGCACCTGAGGTAAGAAGATAACGTGCCCAAGGTCAAATGTGGGAGCAGCCGAGTTATTACAGCAGTGCCTGAGAACTTGAGAAGGCAGGCTTCAAATCCCACTGCTTCTATCTAATCTTGGGCAAGCTATTTTACCTTCCCCATTGCCTCAAGTACAAACTATTCTGTACGTCCTTTAGGGACAGGTAAACACCTAATCTTGGGCAAGCTATTTTACCTTCCCCATTGCCTCAAGTACAAACTATTTGTACGTCCTTTAGGGACAGGTAAACGCCTACTGGTTACTTAACATTGCTGATCCTGAGCTACCAATAAAAGCTGCAAGCTAAATCTTCTAAATAAATAAAGCATTGGCAATGTGCTTAGCTACCATGGTTCTTAGCTTGCTGCTCTAACCACTTGACCAGAGGTTCCGAAACCCGGTCCTAGAGGCAGCCCAGGCACTCAGGTTTTCAGGATACCCACAATGAATATTCGTAAGAGACATCTGCATGCAAATCTATTTCATGAATATCCATTATGGGTATTCTGAAAACCTGAGTGACTGGGCTGCCTCCAGGACTATTCCTCAATGTTGCCTACTATAAGTGACTGCAGAATACAGTCGTTCAATAGAGATTTGAAGCACTTTGCAAAGTTAAAAGCAATTCACGAGTGTTAGGTGATGTGCTTGGTGAATTACCTGAGCACCGTGACGCTCCCCCTCCGCACGGGAAGGAACACCACGGGTTCGGACACCCGGATGGGCTTGAACTGGAACTTGCAGCCGAAGCACAGGGCAGAGTCACTGAAGAAAGACACGGACACGATGGGCCTGTCGAAGATGTGGATAGGGTCCACGTGCGAGACGATGCAGCCCCCGGGCTGGTAGTCGTTGATGACGGCGCTGTTGACGAAGCCCTCGGGGATGACCCGCTGCTGCACCAGCTTCTTGATGACCAGCTCGTGCACCCAGTCGGGGATGTCGTCCACCTCCCCCTTGGGGTACAGCCTCTCCTGGCCCGGCCCGCGCTTCTGCAGCTGCGAGCCGTAGGTGTAGCCCTCGCCGAAGAAGTACTTGTTCCTGAGGGGCGCCCGGTCCACGGTGTGGTCCCGGTACAGCCCCTTCTCGGCCCGGGACACCACCTCGTCGATCTTGCCCTCGATCTTCAGGCACTCGTCGGGGCTGAAGAGCCGGACCTGCCGGATGCCGTGCTTGACTTTACGGGCCTCCTCGTCCCTCTGCTCCTCGTAGTCGCTGTACTCCTCGTCCGAGTGCTTTCGCTTGCCACCGCCTCCTCCTCCCTCCGCCGCCGCCGCCTCCCCTCGGCTGCTCTTCTGGTTCTCCCGGTAGGGCATCATGGACTTGAGCTTCTCCCGTAGGTCCGTGTAACCGCCGGTGGCCGCCATCGCGGCTTTCCCGCCACTTTTTTTTCCTCTCTGTCGCTGGGGGTGGGGGGAAGGGGGGGGTTCCTCAGCCGCGGACGGTTGTGAGGCGAGCAGGGCCGCTACCGGTCATGGCTGGCACCGGCCGCACCATCCCACCGACGGGGAGGAGGAGAAGAAAAACCGGAAAGAGAAGGTCGGGGGAGGCTGAGAAGAAGTCGGTCGTCGTTGTCTTCCGGGAGCCGCCGAGACCCCCCGGAACGTCAGCTCATGAGGAGGCCCGAGCGCGCGACTGAGGAGCCGCTCAGCCCTCATGGAGCTCTAGGGAGCGGGGCGACCGGAAGAGGGGGAGGCCATGCTCCCCGCCGCCGCCGAGTAAGAAGAGCCCGGTTCAGTTAATACGTCACCGCCGAGGAGACACTAGGAAATGCTGCTGCGCTGGAGAAAGTACGTAGTACGCCTGCGCCGTCGGCCCGCTCGACGCACGCACGCACGCGCACTCTCAGACTCCGCGCCCGCCTCTCGCGCACTCACTGTGGTGGCCACGCCAACCCGCTGAAAAAAAACAAACAAAAAAAAAACGATCGACCCAGTCCAGCCGAGGCAGCTGGATACGTCCTCTGACCAGTGGGGACTCAGAGGAACCGATCGGCCTGCGCTCTGAGGACGTCCTTCGCAGCCTCCTCTCAACTTTCCATTAAGCGCCAAAAGCCCGCGCACAGTAACCTCGGGTAACAGAGTCCCAAAGGATTGGTTGAAGTCCCCGTCAATCGAAACAGTTTTCCTTTGCAATTGGAGAGTGGCTGATAGCTGCTACCTAACTTTTAAGCAAGATAGGTTGAATATCGGGCAGGCGAGGACCTTCCTGATACATAGCGGGCTGAGAAAACGCCTGCTGATAGTTTACCGTTAAAACAAATCAAATCAAATTCAGGTGCATTATCTTCCCGTTATATTGACTACTAAAATGAAATGTGAACGACGCTGTTAAATTGGTGTTCACGGAAAAGCAGGTATCTAGTATAAGTGAAACAGGCAGCCTTCCAACACCTATTATTTGGGCACTCTGGTGAGCTGGAGGTAGCAAATACGTGACAGAAAGAACGTTTCCTTCTGGGAGGAGTTGTATAACATAGTACGTCACAATTTTGTTGGCCCGCCCCCTGGCCCTGGCAGTAACCAGCAACTTGTTACGCTCTGCTTCTGCCGTTCCTCTCCTCCACCGCCCACTGGTGCCGTGTTCCCAGGAGCTTAGAGACTCCACCTTGTTAACTCCATAACTGTGCCTACAAACAGTGGTGTGCTGATAAATGATTAACAGCAGACTTCTCCGGGCAGCTCTCCAATTTAGGGGAGGAGGGGGGGGAAGCAACGCATTCCAACCCCCCACCAGCTGTGCAAGGCATGCCTTTGCAGGGAGGACGCAAAATTTTGCACACATTATGACATCCTGGTTAGGACTGCGTTTCTTTTGTTTATTTGTATATATATATATTTTTTAAACTTAATAATTACATTTGAACTTAAAATTTTGCACACATTCTGCAATGTGAAAGTAGCATGCAATTTCCTCCCTCCCCATAAATTTTAAAATACACATAAGGGCTGATTTCTCTTATTTTAAGAGTCGGTTCCATTCATGGAATGAAAAATGAGCTATAAATTAAAAATTGAAGAAGTGACCGCTTTCAAAGTAATTCCAGGCTGGGAAGTTTCTTGACCAGTGATTGATTTTGGCAATTGGGCTAGAAGAATGCAGTTTGGAGTCGAACAGACTTGTTTCTGAGGTCTTTTGCCTGCCTCCCACGGTCATGGTAATTATCACCTAGTTCTTCTACAGTATTAATGACCATTATTTTTTGCTGTTGATTTTCCATGAGGAAAACTATCAAAGGAAAGGAGGAGGAGATGTTGTAAAGATAGGACATGCAGTCCTTGCTCCTTCCTACTCATTCTGAAGACTATGATAAAATGAGAATACCAGTGAAAAAAAAGGGAGCAGCTGCGAGGGTCAAAACTTTACATCAGGTGTGGAAGCTGTTCAAAAATACCACCCTGGAAGCCCAGGCCAATTATATTCCGTGTATTAAAAAGGGAGAGAGGAAGACCAAACGGCATGCTTAAAAAGTGAGGTGAAGGAAGCTATTAGGGCTAAAAGAAAATCCTTCAGAAACTGGAAGAAGGAACAGACTGAAAATAATATGAAACAGCGTAAGGAATGTCAAGTCACATGCAAAGCGCTGATAAGTAAGGCAAAGAGGGACTTTCAAAAAATGATAGCACTGGAGACAAAAACACATAGTAAAACATTTTTAAAGTATAGTAAAAGCAAGAAGACGGCAAAAGAATCTGTTGGGCTGCTAGATGACCGTGGGGTAAAAGGGGCAATCAGGGAAGACAAAGCCATAGAGCAGAGATTAAATGACTTCTTTGCTTCAGGCTTCACCGAGGAAGATTTGGGAGAGATACCGGTGCCAGAAATGGTATTCAAAGCTGACAAGTCGGAGCAACTGAAATCTCTATAAACCTGGAGGATGTAATGGGGCAATTTGACAAATTGAAGAGTAGCAAATCTGGACCGGATGGTATTCATCCCAGAGTACTGATAGAATTGAAAAATGAACTGGCAGAACAATTGTTAGTAATATGTAATTTATCTTTAAAATCGAGCATAGTACCGGAAGATTGGAGGGTATCCAATGTAACGCCAGTTTTTAAAAAAGGTTCCAGAGGTGACCCGGGAAATTATAGACTGGTGAGCCTGATGTTGGTGCTGAGCAAAATGGTAGATAATATTATAAAGAACAAAATTACAGAGCATATTCAAAAGCATGGATTAATGAGACAAAGCCAACATGGATTTAGTGAAGGGAAATCTGGCCTCACCAATCTATTACATTTCTTTGAAGGGGTGAACAAACAAAAATCAGGACGTTATAATGCCTTTGTTTCGCGCCATGGTGCGACCGCATCTCGAATGTTGTGTTCAATTCTGGTCACTGCATCTCAAAAAAGATATAGTAGAATTAGAAAAGGTGCAGAGAAGGGCGACGAAAATGATAAAGAGGATGGGACGACTTCCCTATAAGGAAAGGCTAAAGCGGCTAGGGCTCTTCAGCTTGGAGAAAAGGCAGCTGAGGGGAGATATGCTACAAGATCATCTCGCAAATTTCTCAACTTACACTTCCCCAGCTGTAAAGGACTAAAATATAAGCAGATGCACGCCACCACCTTCTCCTACTTAAGCTCGCAATTATGGAATGCATTGCCTACAGACCTGAGAACAATCGACGAAACAACTGTCTTCCGCAAATCTCTGAAGACTTATCTCTTCAACAAAGCCTACAATGAGAACCGATAGCCACACTAGTCCACCTCACCAAACCCACTCAGTTAAGAAAGCCTACCTCCTATAATTACCCTATTCACTCCCCTCCTTCTTCCCTCATTTAATTTCTACACAATACTAAATATATTTGCTATCCTGTAACGACAATGTTTACAAAACTATGTAAGCCACATTGAGCCTGCAAATAGGTGGGATAATGTGGGATACAAATGCAATAAATAATAAAATAATAATAATAAAGATATAGTAGAATTAGAAAATGTGCAGAGAAGGGCGAAGAAAATGATAAAGGGGATGGGACGACTTCCCTATGAGGAAAGGCTAAAGCGGCTAGGGCTCTTCAGCTTGGAGAAAAGGCGGCTGAGGGGAGATATGACAGAGGTCTATAAAATAATGAGTGGAGTTGAACGGGTAGACGTGAAGCGTCTGTTTAACCTTTCCAAAAATACTAGGACTAGGGGGCATGCAATGAAGCTACAAAGTAGTAAATTTAAAACAAATCGGAGAAAACGTTTCTTCACTCAATGTGTAATTAAACTCTGGAATTCGTTGCCAGAGAATGTGGTAAAGGTGGTTAGCTTAACAGAGTTTAAAAAAAGGTTTGGATGGCTTCCTAAAGGAAAAGTGCATAGACCATTATTAAATTGGACTTGGGGAAAATCCACTATTTCTGGGATAAGCAGTATAAAATGTTTTGTACTTTTTTGGGATCTTGCCAGGTATTTGTGACCTGGATTGGCCAGTGTTGGAAACAGGATGCTGGGCTTGATGGACCTTTGGTCTGTCCCAGTATGGCAATACTTATGTACTTATGTGGATAAAGGTGAGCAGGTTTATTTATTTATTTATTTATTATTACATTTATATCCCACATTTTCCCACTGATCGCAGTCTCAAAGTGGTTTACAAAGTCTGTAGTGCAAGCTACAGTACAAGAAAAACGATTATACAAATTGAATAAGATATAAAAATAACAATTAAACATCAAAAGGCAAGTGATAATGACAGGTGCAGCGAAGGGCGACTAAAATGATAGCGGGGATGGGACGACTTCCCTATGAAGAAAGACTAAGGAGGCTAGGGCTTTTCAGCTTGGAGAAGAGACGGCTGAGGGGAGACATGATAGAGGTATATAAAATAATGAGTGGAGTGGAACAGGTGGATGTGAAGCGTCTGTTCACGCTTTCCAAAAATACTAGGACTAGGGGGCATGCGATTAAACTACAGTGTAGTAAATTTAAAACAAATCGGAGAAAATTTTTCTTCACCCAACTTGTAATTAAACTCTGGAATTCATTGCCGGAAAATGTGAAGGCGGTTAGCTTAGCAGAGTTTAAAAAGGGGTTGGACGGTTTCCTAAAGGATAAGTCCATAAACCGCTACTAAACGGACTTGGAAAAATCCAAAATTCCAGGAATAACATGTATAGAATGTTTGTACGTTTGGGAAGCTTGCCAGGTGCCCTTGGCCTGGATTGGCCGCTGTCGTGGACAAGATGCTGGGCTCGATGGACCCTTGGTCTTTTCCCAGTATGGCATTACTTATGTACTTATGTCCTTGGATCTGAAATTATAGCAATAGTTAATTTAAGTTAGGTTAAACCTGGGGAATAAGCCTTCTTAAACAATACTGATTTCAATAATTTTAATAATTTTCGGAAATTTAGGTAGTTCTGGGTAGATTTTACTTGTTTGGGTAGAGCATTCCATAATTGAGGTTGATATATATATATGGATTTTCAAAAGGCGTTTGACAAACTGCAGAGAAAATTGGAGAGTCATGGGATAGGAGGTAGTGTCCTATTGTAGATTAAAAACTGGTTAAAAGATAGAAAACAGAGAGTAGGGTTAAATGGTCAGTATTCTCAATGGAGAAGGGTAGTTAGTGGGGTTCCCCATGGGTCTGTGCTGGGACCGCTGCTTTTTAACATATTTATAAATTACCTAGGGATGGGAGTAAATAGTGAGGTAATTAAATTTGCTGAGGACACAAAGTTATTTCAAAGTTCTTAAATCGCGGGAGGATTGTGAAAAATTACAAGAGGACCTTACGAGACTGGGAGACGGCGTCTAAATTTCAGATGACGTTTAATGTGAGCAAGTGCATAGTGATGCATGTGGGAAAGAGGAACCCGAACTATAGCTACGTAATGCAAGGTTCCACGTTAGGAATCGACGACCAAGAAAGGGATCTAGGCTTCGTTGTTGATGATACGTTGAAACCCTCTGCTCAGTGTGCTGCAGCGGCTAAAAAAGCAAATAGAATGTTAGGTATTATTAGGAAAAGAATGGAAAACAAAAGCGAGGACGTTATAATGCCTTTGTATCTCTCCATGGTGCAACCACACCTCGAATACTGTGTTCAGTTCTGGTCACCACATCTCAAAAAAGATATAGTGGAATTAGAAAAGGTACAGAGAAGGGCGACAAAAATGATTAAGGGGATGGGACAACTTCCCTATGAGGAAATGCTAAAGCGTCTAGGGCTGTTCAGCTTGGAGAAAAGACAGCTGAGGGGAGATATGATAAAGGTCTATAAAATACTGAGTGGAGTGGAACGGGTAGAGGTGAATCATTTCTTTATTCTTTCCAAAAATACTAGAAATAGGGGGCATGCGATGAAGCTACAAAGTAGTAAATTTAATATGAATCGGAGAAAATGTTTCTTCAGGAATTTGTTGCCAGAGATTGTGGTAAAGGCAGTTAGGTTAGCGGAGTTTTAAAAAGGTCTGGACGGCTTCCTAAATGAAAAGTCCATAGACCATTATTAAATTAACTTGGGGAAAATCCACTGCTTATTTCTGGGTTAAGCAGCATTAAATGTATTGAACGTTTTTGGGATCTTGCCAGGTATTTGTGACCTGGATTGGCCACTGTTGGAAACAGGATGCTGGGCTCGATGGACCTTTGGTCTTTCCCAGTATGGCAATACTTATGTACTTATACTGAAATGATGTTCCAGAAGGTAGGCTGGGGTGAGGCTAGGTATGAAAATTTTTTAGTCATATGAGGGCTGACATTCAAAGCCAATTATGTGTTTGCTGGCAGCCAGTGACCTGGATAATTTAATAATGTATTTTAGTGCTGCTTTAAAACAACAGACATAAGAACAGTCATACTGGGTCAAACCAATGGTCCATCTAGCCCAGTATCCTGCTTCCAACAGTGACTAATCCAGGTGACAAGTAGACCTGGCAGAAACCCAATTAGTAGCAACATTCCATGCTACCAATCCTGGGCAAGCTGTGGCTTCCCATCTCAATAACAGACTATGGACTTTTCCTCCATGAACATGTCCAAACCTTTTTAAACCCAGATACGCTACCCGCTGTTATCTCATCCTCCGGCAGTGAGTTCCAGAGCTTAACTATTCTTTGAGTGAAAAAAATATTTCCTCCCGTTTGTTTTAAAAGTATTTCAACGTAATTTCATTGAGTGTTTCCTTGTCTTTGTACTTTTTGAAAGAGTGAAAAAACGATTCACTTCAATCCGTTCTACACCACTCAGGATTTTATAGACCTCAGTCATATCCCCCCCCTCCTCAGCCAGCTGTTTTCCAAGCTGAAGAGCCCTAACCTCTAGTCTTTCCTCATACATGAGGAGCTCCATCCCCTTTATCATTTTGGTCGCTCTTCTTTGAACCTTTTCTAATTCCACTTTATCTTTTTTGAGATATGGGAATCAGAATTTAACACAATACTCAAGGTGTGGTCGCACCATGGAGCAATAGAGAGGCATAATAATATTCTTGGTCTTATTTTGCATTCCTTTCCTAATAATTCCAAGCATCCTGTTTGCTTTTTTGGCCGCCGCCACACACTGGGCAGAAGATTTCAGCATATTGTCTCCAATGACACCTAGATATTTTTCTCGAGTGCTGATTCCTAAGGTGGACCATATCATCAGGTAACTATGATTCGGATTGTTCTTCCCAATGTGCATCACTTTGCATTTGTCCACATTAAATTTCATCTGCCATTTGGATGCCCAGTCTTCCGCTTTCCTAAGGTCTTCCTGTAATTTTTCACAATCCACATGAGTTTTGACAACTTTGAATAGTTTTGTGTCATCTGCAAATTTAATTACCTCACTCATCGTTCTGTTTTCCAGATCATTTATAAATATGTTAAATAGCACCAGTCCCAGTACAGATCCCTGCGGCACTCCACTATTCACCCTCCTCCACGGAGAAAAATGTCCATTTAACCCTACCCTCTGTGTTCTGTTCAATAACCAATTCCTAATCCACAGAAGGACATTGCCTCCTTTCCCATGAGTTTTTAATTTTCTCAGGAGTCTTTCATAAGAGCGTAAGAATAGCCATAGTGGGTCAGACCAATGGACCATCTAGCCCTGTATTCAGTTTCCAACAATGGCCAAGCCAGGTCACAAGTACCTGGCAGAAACCCAAATAGTGGCAACATTCATGCTACCAATCCCATGGCAAGCAGTAGCTTCCCCATGTCTGTCTCTAGCAGACTATGGACTTTCCTCCAGGAACTTGTCCAAACCTTTTTTAAACCCAGATACCCTAACTGCTGTTTACATCCTCCGGCAAAGAGTTCCAGAGCTTAACTATTCATTGAGTGAAAAAATATTTCCTCCTATAAGTATTTCCATGTAATTTCCTTGAGTGTCCCCTAGTCTTAAGTACTTTTGGAACGAGTTAAAAAATTCGATTCACTTCTACTCGTTCTACCCCACTCAGGATTTTGTAGACCTCAATCATATCTTCCCTCATCCGTCTGTTTTCCAAGCTGAAAAGCCCTAACCTCTTTAGTCTTTCCTCAGGTGAGAGGAGTTCCATCCCCTTTATCATGAGGTACTTTGTCAAAAGCTTTCTGAAAATCTGGATACAACTCAACCAGTTCACATTTATCCACATGTTTATTTATGCCGTCAAAGAAATTAAGCAAATTGGTGAGGCAAGACTTTCCTTGGCTGAACCCATGCTGACTCTGTCCCATACCTAAACTATGTATATTCAGCACTGCTACCTGTATGCATTATGGTTTATTATGTATTTGCCATACTTCCGCAATCACATCAAAGCAGTTTACAATAAAACATTAAAAAGAGAAGAAGGCCCAAGATGCCAGAAAAGGAATTACATAAAAAAGGACAGAGAGGATCAGATAAGATGGGAATATAGGGCAGGGAAGGTAAGCATCGGTGTCCAGTCAGGTGCAAACCTATGCGCTCGGATAGTCTATGACTAAAAAGTAGAACTGAATGCCAGGTCAAATAAGTGAGTTTTGAGGATACTTTTACATTTGGTTCTAGAGGGCTTAGCATGTAGGGTGCGGGGTTGGGAGTTTCACAGGAAAAGAGCGAGAAAAAAGAAGGTAGACTGATGAGTAGAGTCTAACCAGGCTTGAAATGGGGAAGGTAGAGTGAGAAGGAGTTCTAACATAGTAAATGACGGCAGATAAAGCCCTGTACGGTCCATCCAGTCTGCCCAACGAGATAAACTCATTTTACATGGTATGTGATACTTTATACCCGAGTTTGATTTGTCCTTGCCATTCTCAGGGCACAGACCGTAGAAGTCTGCCCAGTACTGTTCTTGTACTAAGTGCTGAAGATTCTGGAATCCTAAAGAGTTACAAGATTCCGGAATCCCAATTAGTACATGTAGAACCCCAAAGAGTTACATAGTAACATAGTAAATGACGGCAGATAAAGACCTGAATGGTCCATCCAGTCTGCCCGACAAGATAAACTCATTTTACATGGTATGTGATACTTTATACCCGAGTTTGATTTGTCCTTGACATTCTCAGGGCACAGACCATAGAAGTCTGCCCAGTACTGTTCTTGTACTAAGTTCTGAAGCTAACGTCGAAGCCCCTTAAATTTACACTCCAGCCCATCCTTATCCAGTTACGATCAGGGCGTAGACCGTAGAAGTCTGCCCAGCACTGTTCTTGTACTAAAAGTTCAGAAGATTCTGGAATCCTAAAGAGCTACAAGATTCCGGAATCCCAATTAGTAGCAACTTTCCATGTAGAACCCCAAAGAGTAACATAGTAAATGACAACAGATAAAGACCTTACGGTCCATCCAATCTACCCAATAAGATAATCTCATTTTACATGGTATGCGATACTTTATATGTATACCCGAGTTTGACTTGTCCTTGCCTTTCTTAGGGCACAGACCGTAGAAGTCTGCCCAGTACTGTTCTTGTACTAAGTGCTGAAGATTCTGGAATCCTAAAGAGTTACAAGATTCCGGAATCCCAATTAGTACATGTAGAACCCCAAAGAGTTACATAGTAACATAGTAAATGACGGCAGATAAAGACCTGAACGGTCCATCCAGTCTGTCCGACAAGATAAACTCATTTTACATGGTATGTGATACTTTATACCCGAGTTTGATTTGTCCTTGCCATTCTCAGGGCACAGACCATAGAAGTCTGCCCAGTACTGTTCTTGTACTAAGTTCTGAAGCTAACGTCGAAGCCCCTTAAATTTACACTCCAGCCCATCCTTATCCAGTTACGATCAGGGTGTAGACCGTAGAAGTGTGCCCAGCACTGTTCTTGTACTAAAAGTTCAGAAGATTCTGGAATCCTAAAGAGCTACAAGATTCCGGAATCCCAATTAGTAGCAACTTTCCATGTAGAACCCCAAAGGGTAACATAGTAAATGACAACAGATAAAGACCTTACGGTCCATCCAATCTGCCCAACAAGATAATCTCATTTTACATGGTATGCGATACTTTATATGTATACCCGAGTTTGATTTGTCCTTGCCTTTCTTAGGGCACAGACCGTAGAAGTCTGCCCAGTACTGTTCTTGTACTAAGTGCTGAAGATTCTGGAATCCTAAAGAGTTACAAGATTCCGGAATCCCAATTAGTACATGTAGAACCCCAAAGAGTTACATAGTAACATAGTAAATGACGGCAGATAAAGACCTGAATGGTCCATCCAGTCTGCCCGACAAGATAAACTCATTTTACATGGTATGTGATACTTTATACCCGAGTTTGATTTGTCCTTGCCATTCTCAGGGCACAGACCATAGAAGTCTGCCCAGTACTGTTCTTGTACTAAGTTCTGAAGCTAACGTCGAAGCCCCTTAAATTTACACTCCAGCCCATCCTTATCCAGTTACGATCAGGGCGTAGACCGTAGAAGTCTGCCCAGCACTGTTCTTGTACTAAAAGTTCAGAAGATTCTGGAATCCTAAAGAGCTACAAGATTCCGGAATCCCAATTAGTAGCAACTTTCCATGTAGAACCCCAAAGAGTAACATAGTAAATGACAACAGATAAAGACCTTACGGTCCATCCAATCTACCCAATAAGATAATCTCATTTTACATGGTATGCGATACTTTATATGTATACCCGAGTTTGACTTGTCCTTGCCTTTCTTAGGGCACAGACCGTAGAAGTCTGCCCAGTACTGTTCTTGTACTAAGTGCTGAAGATTCTGGAATCCTAAAGAGTTACAAGATTCCGGAATCCCAATTAGTACATGTAGAACCCCAAAGAGTTACATAGTAACATAGTAAATGACGGCAGATAAAGACCTGAACGGTCCATCCAGTCTGTCCGACAAGATAAACTCATTTTACATGGTATGTGATACTTTATACCCGAGTTTGATTTGTCCTTGCCATTCTCAGGGCACAGACCATAGAAGTCTGCCCAGTACGCTTCTTGTACTAAACATTCCAAAGCTAATGTCGAAGCTCCTTAAAATTTACACTCCAGCCCATCTATATCTATTCAGTCACGATCAGGGCACAGACCGTAGAAGTCTACCCAGCACTGGTTTTGCTTCCCAATTACTGCTGTTGCCACCCAATCTCCACTAAGATTCTTTAGATCCATTCCTTATAAACAGGATTTCTTTGTGTCTATCCCATATGCATGTTTGAATTCCATTACCGTTTTCATCTCCACCACAGGAGGGCATTCCATATATCCACCACCTTCTCTGTGAAAAAATACTTCCTGGCATTACTCCTGAGTCTGCCCCCCCTTCAACCTCAATTCATGACCTCTAGTTCTACCTCCTTCCCGTCTCCGGAAAAGGTTTGTTTGCAGATGAATAGCTTTCAAATATGAGAACGTCTGATGAGGCCCAAAGGTGACAGACTGATCTGTAAGGAACTAGAGCAGAGACTAGGTAGGGGGGGAGTCCCGTGAAGATGGCACTATGGGTCAGCATTAGAATTTTTAGCTGGAAGAGATACTTAACAGGAAGCAAGTGAAATGCTGGTGCCAGTTACCATGCCTACTGAACAATGGGTTTATTATTGTTTTAGGGGGTACACTGAACATTTTTCAAGCATGATTTCTGACTTATGGGCAGGTATATTTTATTGTAGCTTAATGCAAGCTATGTTGAATTTGTTGTGCAGAAGTGGAAAATAAATACCATTTTCAACCAAATTCAATTGCTGTTGGGGTGGTCTTGGCATCATGCCTGTTCTGGGTAGCAGGGCTGCTGAGAGGGGAGGGCAAAATTCCCCAGGCCCGGGCCTCCAAAGGGGGCCAGTGCCCGGTGATCGCATCCCGACAGGAGGTGGAGAGAGAAAACTCCGGCGCTAGGCCTCCCTTGGAGGCTGGGGAGGACCCAGAGGAGCAGATTTCAGGTCTTCCTCCAACGCTGCTCTTCACTCTAGCCATTGCTTGCTAAGCAGCTGTTTTTCCTCTCAGGCCACACATGCTCGGTTTTGAAACTAAGCATGCACTGAGAGACATCCAAAGTTTCAGCGTGCTTGTCTGACATCGCTGTCTGGATGTCTCAACGCCACCTGAAATTAAATATGTCCAAAACCGAGCTTCTCATTTCCCCCCCCAAACCCACCTCCCCGCTCCCCCCATTTTCTATTTCTGTTGATGGCTCTCTCATTCTCCCTGTCTCCTCAGCTCGAAACCTTGGGGTCATCTTTGACTCTTCTCTCTCCTTCTCTGCTCATATCCAGCAGATTGCCAAGACCTGTCGTTTCTTTCTTTACAACATCCGTAAAATCCGCCCCTTTCTTTCCGAGCACTCAACCAAAACCCTCATCCACACCCTTGTCACCTCTCGTTTAGACTACTGCAATCTGCTTCTTGCTGGCCTCCCACTTAGTCACCTCTCCCCTCTCCAGTCGGTTCAAAACTCTGCTGCCCGTCTTGTCTTCCGCCAGGGTCGCTTTACTCATACTACCCCTCTCCTCAAGACCCTTCACTGGCTCCCTATCCGTTTTCGCATCCTGTTCAAACTTCTTCTACTAACCTATAAATGTACTCACTCTGCTGCTCCCCAGTATCTCTCCACACTCGTCCATCCCTACACCCCTTCCCGTGCACTCCGCTCCATGGATAAATCCTTCTTATCTGTTCCCTTCTCCACTACTGCCAACTCCAGACTTCGCGTCTTCTGTCTCGCTGCACCCTATGCCTGGAATAAACTTCCTGAGCCCCTACGTCTTGCCCCATCCTTGGCCACCTTTAAATCTAGACTGAAAGCCCACCTCTTTAACATTGCTTTTGACTCGTAACCACTTGTAACCACTCGCCTCCACCTACCCTCCTCTCTTCCTTCCCGTTCACATTAATTGATTTGATTTGCTTACTTTATTTATTTTTTGTCTATTAGATTGTAAGCTCTTTGAGCAGGGACTGTCTTTCTTCTATGTTTGTGCAGCGCTGCGTATGCCTTGTAGCGCTATAGAAATGCTAAATAGTAGTAGTAGTAGTAGTAGAGACAAAGCATCCACAGGGGCAGCCAATCAGCAGGCAGAAGAGCTGCGCTGGAGAAAGACCTCTTCTGCTGGCGGGGCCTCGGCCAAAGTAACATTGCAGTTGCGGCAATGGCGACGATCTTGGGGGCGGCCCGGGCCCGGCTCAGTCTCTTGGTGGCCCTGCTGGGTAGAGTCACTGTAGTCTAACATTTTCCATTTGTAGCCCATCTGCCTGACAAATATTTAGAACTAATTTTTGTAACTCTGTCTGGACAGGTGAACATCTTTTTTTCATAGGTCTTCTGAAACTTCTTTTGATTATGGCATGATGAGTTCCTAGTAACCTTTATTTATTTATTTATTAGGATTTATTTAATCGCCTTTTTGAAGGAATTCACTCAAGGCGGTGTACAGTAAGAATAGATCAAACATGAGCAGGAGGCAATTAGAGCAGTAAAAATATTTGAACAACAATACAAAGTATGGCATAGTGTACTACTTGCAATGACAACACAATATGTACTAGAACATTATAATTGGTAGTGAGGGGTAAGGCAGAGTTGTAACATATAGATGAGTAAGAAAGTAGGAAGAATTAGAAAGTAAGGTGATTGATTTGAAGAAAGTTGCACGTGAGGTCAGAGAGACGGTTAAATATTAGCTAGGGTAGGAGTGGATAAACATGGCCCGCTGCAGTATGTGCAGCCCGAGTCAATCCTTGTGTGTGTGAATGAGACTAATAAAGTTACTTCTTCTGTTAAAGGCTCCCTTTACAGTGAAGGCAAAACATCGAACCTTTTGGACCGTCATATAGGACAAACTCTGTTGTGCAGATTTCCTCTGCAGGGAGCTTCACTTATCACTCAGTGCAAGGACATGTAAAACCCAAACAAAGAGAACAGAGGACATAAGAGTTTTATTCTGCACAAAGTAGAATCACAAGTCCCACAGTGCGGCACAAGGTGTAACATTTTAGAAAACTTCATTCTGTCACAGATGTAATAGTCTGATTTACACATAGAAAGGATGTATTAGTTTTGACAGGACAAAAATCCCCTCTTTTGGTGCATCATGAAAACTGTAAGTGCGCACAGTACAGTCAGAGCTGACTTTACATGTGAAGCTACAGTCCAAATCCAAAGACACATTTCTACACATCCTTCTTTCTCTTTATTTTTGACCTGGTAGCTTCCTCCTCCCGTTTTTGTTCAAAGTAGGAACTGGGAATGGAAACCAACATCTGGAGTCTTCAATTGCAGCCAACCGGGGTATTTTTCCTGTATTTTATATTCTTCACTCTCCCTTTTAAGTTGGCCATGTCTGTGGTAATTCAGTTACCAGCAAGGAGGTTTAATAACAGGAGGCGGCATGATGTCACAAAGCTGAAGCCGGTCTCCACCTACTCCACCCAAGGAGGTTTTCATTTTCCCCAATGTATCCACCACCATCTTAGTACACCCAAAACAATTAAATTGATAGGGTGACAAGCTCCGCCTACTGGCTTCAGATAGGGTCATGCCATATCCTGTTATCAAACCTCCTTGGTTACCACCGCATCATAGATTCAGTGTTTGTCTCTACAACTTGCCATTAGGTGCCACTCTTGAGCAATGGCTGAGACTTCTCTCTCTCCCTACTCCCCCTCCCCCCCCCCCCCAGGGCTGTGAACTTGCCCTCTGCAGCCTTCCCAACCCCAGCTAGCCAGGAAAGAGAGCTATAGTTTGGGTTGTCCCTATGCATGGCAGTGCTGTCCATATCTAAGAAAATATTCATAAATTCCTAGCAAAATAAGTTACTATATACATAATATTTAAAAAATAAATAGTTTACAATACATCTATAACATTTGTATATAAATAATTAAGGCATGTGAGCTCACCTTTTAACTGATATAAACATAGAACCTTTTTGTTCCATTTGCTTTTGTATTAATGGTGGATAGAGTGAATTTGGAGGAACAAAGCCTTCCCTACTGTGGCAACTAGAGAGAGTCTTTGCATATGACTAATACGAACGTAAGAAACAGCATGCTGGGTCAGATCCAAAGAAGTACCTGGCAGATCCCAAAGTTTAGGTCAATTTCCTACCGTTCCCTTCCAGAGATGATGGGTAGCTTTCTGAGGCCAACTTGGCTAATAATTATGGACTTCAGTAGGAATTTGTCCAAACTCCTTTTAAACCTAGTTATTAAGCATAGTTACTAGTATGTTCTGTCACATTAGCATGTATTAAAATATGTAACACACATTGAGATCCTTTTACTAAGGTACGCTAATGGATTTAGCATGCACTAAATGATATATACACATATATCTATGGACCATTTTAGACTCTCTTATCCTTTGGGAAGCTTGCCAGGTGCCCTTGGCCTAGATTGGCCGCTGTCGTGGACAGGATGCTGGGCTCGATGGACCCTTGGTCTTTTCCCAGTGTGGCATTACTTATGTACTTATGTCCTCTACTTGGCTCACTTTAATTACATAGAGCAGTGATTTAACCTATTGTGATGTCATAGTGGCTCATTCCACCAATAAGAGCCAACCTCATTAGTGATGTTACAATGGCTTGATTGTATAGAATGTTTGTACGTTTGGGAAGCTTGCCAGGTGCCCTTGGCCTGGATTGGCCGCTGTCGTGGACAGGATGCTGGGCTCGATGGACCCTTGGTCTTTTCCCAGTGTGGCATTACTTATGTACTTCCCTATTTTCTTCTTTCCCCGTTCCTCCTATTCTGTCTAATTAATTGTAATCGTGCCGCCTCTGATCTGGCAATAGCCTATCAGTGCATTATAAGCCACTTTGAGCCTGCAAAACTGTGGGGAAAAACGTGGGGTATAAATGTACAGTAAATAAATAAAATAAATAAGATGCACATATTATTCCTATTGGCATCTTATCATTTAGCGAGCGCTAAATCTGTTAGCGCACCTTAGTAAAAGGACATCGTTATTAGTAGCTAGGTCCCATTGCATTAAAGGGGACTTGTGTAAAACAACATGTGTTAACTGTGTTAATGCATGTATAACCGTTAGTACATGTTGGTAATATGTTGTATGTTAGAAGCCTTGGCCATCCATTGACAGCAATTCCACAGCTTGATTGCTGAATCAAAAAATACTTTCTCCATTTGCTTCAATAGAAATCAAACAAAATAAAACATGGAAAAGAAAATAAGATGATACCTTTTTTATTGGACATAACTTAATACATTTCTTGATTAGCTTTCGAAGGTCGCCCTTCTTCTTCAGATCGGAAATAAGCAAATGTGCTAGCTGACAGTGTATATAAGTGAAAACATTCAAGCATTACTATGACAGTCTGACAGGGTGGGAGGAGGGGGGTGGGTAGGAAGTATGCATGGGGACATCAAAGCATATCATTGATATTCTAACAGGATGGGGGTGGTGGAGGGTGATAAACAGAGCAATACAACTTTATGGTTTATAATGGGCCAGGAACCCCAGATCCTTGTTAAGTCCTTTCTGTTGGGTGTTAAAATATTCAATCATTCTGACTTCAAAGGTCTTACGTTCTTGTATGGTTTTAAAGTTACCTTTCAGGATTCTCACTGTGAAGTCACTGGTACAGTGTCCTGGTCCTGTAAAATGTTGACCAACAACCCCATGCATACTTCCTACCCACCCCCCTCCTCCCACCCTGTCAGACTGTCATAGTAATGCTTGAATGTTTTCACTTATATACACTGTCAGCTAGCACATTTGCTTATTTCCGATCTGAGGAAGAAGGGCAACCTTCGAAAGCTAATCAAGAAATGTATTAAGTTATGTCCAATAAAAAAGGTATCATCTTATTTTCTTTTCCATGTTTTATTTTGTTTGATTTCTATTGATAACCTTAAGAGTGGACTAACATGGCTACCACACTCCTCCATTTGCTTCGAATTTGTGACCTGCTTGTTCCATGGATTGTCCCTTAGTCTTCATGTAGTTTGAAGGCTTAAATGTCTATTCTTTATTTAGCTGTTCTATTCAGCTCATCGTTTTGTAAATCTCTGTCATAGCCCCTTAGCTTTCTCTTCTCCAAGCTGAAGAGCCCTAAGCTGTTTAGCCGCTCTTCATAAGGGAGGCCACTCCTTCCCAGTTATCTTTTTTTTTGTCACTCTTCTCTGTAGTTTTCCACTTCTACTATGTATTTTCTGAGAGCAACCAGAAATGCACACAGTGGAGGTACTTCTATAAAAACGGCACCAAGAATAAGTGTAATGACCAGCACAGTGGAACAAACATGCATAAATGCCAAAATTCCAGCTATGCCCTGTTGTAGAAAATGGTGCCTAAATGCCACGTCACCCCCTCCCTCAAGGATGCACATTGGCTCCCACTGAACCATCGAATCTCATACAAAATTCTTCTCCTGGTTTTTAAAATCAGGACTACTGGTCTTCTGGCTTTCCTTACCTCCTCTTTGACACCTTATTTCCCCTCTCAGGCACTCCGTTCATCTCTTTCAGGCAGATTACTCATGAAACCATCCATCATTCCATTTTCTCAGTTGTTGGGCCTACCCTCTGGAATATGCTTCGTCACCTCGACTCTCTACACACCTGTAAATCTCAGCTTAAAACATACCTCTTTTCTGATGCCTTTACCTAGATATGTGATGATCTCTCTCTTGGGAGGACCTGCTGGACACAACTACTGTCTGACTTCCCTCTGACTCGCTGCCTCTCTGCCCCTTTCCTTTTGCATATTGAAATTCCTTAAATCATGCCCTTCCCTTCTTTACCTCTTTGCTTAATCATTTCCTTGAAGTATTATTAATACACTTTCTGCTCTTTCTAGTATTGTTCACCATTTAGATGGTTCCCAATGTGCAATATATCAAGTTCTAAATAAAGCCATTGCCCTCCCCTCCCCTCAGTCTCCTGCGATTCTGTCCTCCCCTCCATGCCCAGCGATTGTCCTATGCCCTGCCCTGCCCTCCCATCCGTGTCCTGCGATTCTCGCTTCCCATCCCATCCATGTCCAGCGATTCGCCTCTGCCCTGCCCTCCCATCCATGTCCAGTGATTCTCCCCTCCCCTCCATGGCCAGTGACTTTGTCCTTTCTGCCACCCTGCCTTTACGCCGTTCATCCTACCTGAGGTTGCAGCGGCAGCAGGCTGGGCTCACGTCACCTCCAGCCTTCCCTTGCCTCCTCTGACGTCATTTT
Source organism: Microcaecilia unicolor (assembly GCF_901765095.1). Taxonomy (NCBI): domain Eukaryota; kingdom Metazoa; phylum Chordata; class Amphibia; order Gymnophiona; family Siphonopidae; genus Microcaecilia; species Microcaecilia unicolor. Next base: position 8,427,903 of record NC_044038.1, read on the forward strand.
GTCTTTACGCGAGGGCGGGACACTGAGAGGGAAGGGAACGCGGAGGCCAGCTGACGTCAGCATGCTGTTATGAACCCAGCCATCCAGGGAAGCAGAGTTACTAATTATTATATAGATATTCCCATACGTACCCTGCTATGCCAGTAATCTATGAAGGCTACCTTCCTGTATAGCATAGGGCTGAATAAGCCATTAGGAGAACAAGTCATTGGCTTAGGACTCCATCAAGGGCATTATTATCCGTCAAAGGTACCTGCTAAACTAGGCCTCACCTGATCCCCAGCGAGGGAGAGCTCTCAGTCAGAAACAGTAACCTTCAAGAAAATACTTGTGCACTGTTTAGTATGTTGACTTCTGTCCTGTGGGACAATTGAGGCCACCTGTCCTGGGAATGAGAGGGGCATGTCATCCTGCCCTAGTGAAATGCATTGGATCAGAGGAATATTTGACAGCAGTTTATGGCCATTTTTTTAAAGCACATAAGGAGTGGCAGGTTCCTCTGAATGGATTGTTCTTTTTAACTAAATCTTAAGAGGTCTTTTATCTACGTCAGATTTTTAAAAAACTGCAAACCTGACCTGAACCGAACCCACTGCCAGACTATGGCACACACAGATGGAGACTGAGGTGTTGACCAGCTTGGGTGTGTGGGAGTGAATTATCTTTTTGCTATAAGCTACATACAGTACTTTTTTTTTTTCTAGGATACAGTCTTATCCTATTAGGGATTAAAATAACTAAGCCTGAAACAACACAGTTTGCGATGTAAATTCAGGCAGCGACTGTTTCCCTTGTCCGCACAGAGTTTCCAGTTCACAAGGCTCTTTTTGCAACAAAAACCAGTGTTAACCTCAATGGGCTGCTTTTGCTGGATAACAGATTGCTAAAACTATCTTGCGGATATGCTGGGCAGGTCTCCGGTAGCCACAGTCGATGCTGCTTCGTGTGATCTGCATCTATTCCTCACAAGAAGATTTAGGAATGTCAGATCCTGGTATTGGTATTGTTCTCCCTACAGGAGGAGCGTGGGACATGGCATCCATTTTATGATTTGCCTATATATTGATGGGTTCTCTGAAGTGAAAGAAAAATCAGAGATCTACTGCAGTCCGTGGCATCGTTACAAGAAGTCCTTAACTTCTGTTGCATTCTGTATAGTTCTGTGGTTCTCCGAACTCCCATCTGTTGAAATATTCAGTCCATACAGTGGCTTGAGGTTTGTCAAGTGATTAAGGGTGAAGGGCTTATCGGTCCCAGACAGAGGACAACCCATTGGATAGAACCATCAAAGTAGAGTGATTTCACTAGGCGGGAGGGTCAGCTGTTTCTCCCGCATATGAAGTAAGTTCTCCATGTGTGTGGCGATCACTCGGCACAGCTCCAAGCCCTGAGAGGGGGGGGGGGGAGAAACACCACCAGAAGGGATTGATAAGACAAATAATTAAAGAATGCCTACACAAATTTTAACTTTGTCATTTTTCCTGGGGCAACAATCATGCAGAGAACACATCAGTTTTTTCTGTGTGTAATATTTCCATCGGAAAATATATGCAGAGCTTTGCTAATCCAACACAATATCTACTAATTCTTATCCTCAACAATATCCACCCAGCGGGCGTCAGGGTTTCTTTAAATGCTGACCACAGAAACTCAGCGCAGGGCCTTATCATAACTCTACCCGCATAAATAACCAGCCTTTTTATGTAGTCCAACATATCCAGTTAGTTATCGTGCAATGCAGGGGCGTAGCCAGACCCCGGCGGGAGGAGGGTCCAGAGCCTGAGGTGGGGGGGCACAGTTTAGCCCGCTTCCCCCAGCTGCTGACCCCCCCGCCACTTTCGACCCCCCCCTCCCGCCGCCGCCAGGTACCTTTGCTGGCGGGGGTCCCCAACCCCCGCCAGCTGGTCTTCAGCGCCTTCGCTGATCTGTTTCTGACTCCTGATGTCCTGCATGCACATCCTGTATGGGGCTGCACACAGGACGTCAGGAGTCAGGACTGACAGAAACAGATCAGCAAAGGCGCCAGAGACCGGTGCTGAAGAAGACTTCGGCTGGCGAGGGTTTTTACCAGGTCCAGATTTTGTTTCTGCATTGTTCGGCCTCTCTTTCTTTGAAGTTCATAGCGGAACTGGCTTTTCAGTGGAAGCATATTCTACTCATCGTCTTTTTTTTTTGCTAAGAATCAAGATGGAAAAGGTTGTCTCCTGGTATTTTTCCCTCTTGTTTCCTTCCAGTTTTACATTGTTAACAAGACCTCTTTTCCACCCGTCTTTCAGGGTCAGAGGCATAGTCACGGGTGGGCCTGGATGGGCCTTGGCCCACCAAATTTGGACTCAGGCCCATTCAAAATTTAATCTCCCTTAGTATGGCTGGCAGGATCCCCAAGCCCCACCTGCTGAAGGCCTCCTCCCCGCTGAAAGAACTTATGTCTTGGGCAGCCACATGTCCCCCCCCCCCCCCTCCCTCGTGCATGAAACTGAGCATACATGGAGACTGGCAGCTCAGCTGCCCAAGATGTAAGCTTGTTTGGTGGGGAGGAAGTCAGCTTCCGGGGTTTGGGGATCCCCGCCAGCAAAGGTATTTCATTTACATGGGTGGGGGTGGTGGAAGTTAAATTTGGGTTTTGTTTTAGTTGGGGAAGGGCAGACATGAAATTTTTGGCCCACCCACTTTGGTCTTGAGCCTGCCCAAAAATTGGCAGTCTGGCTCCGCTACTGCTTCAGCTTCACCATATTGCTGTCTTCCCAGATATCACTGGCAACTCTTCTGATAAATATCAGGATGTTTCTATTACATTCGTGAAGGTCACATACTAACATGGTCGATGACGGCAGATACTTATTACAATGACCCATTTAGTCTGCTCAGTAAGGTGATTAAAGTTGTAACTGCCGTTCCATGCAGTTTACCGTTCCCCCCTCCACCCGATTGCCTTCCTAAATATCACCAACATCATTCTTTCCTGCAAGAGTACATTTCCATTCATACCTGCTCAAGTTGCAGCTGTGTGATCCTCTGTGACATCAGATCCCCCAGCATAATCACTACATATGGGTAGCTGGAACCAGCAGTGGGCCGCTGAGTGCGTGTGGCTTGAATCTCCTTGAGTGGAAACCTCACTATTAACTCCTGTATACAAATCGAAAACTATTTCAGAGTTTGGAAATTGCTGCTTGTCTTGCTCCCCTTCAGTGGTGGAACTAACTATCAAGTTCATATTTACACCGTTAGTAGTTTTTTCATAATTTAGAAAATGAAGTTAGAGTGATGATCTTTAAGCTTCTTAAGTAGATTGAGCATCTGAAGTACATATAAAATAGCCTTAAAATAGATGCCTTCTTGGACTTCTCACATTAGTGTTATAAAAATGTCATCTACCCCCCCCCCTCCTCCCAAGGGGATAATTTTATGATGCTTTTTCTGTGTGTAACATATACACACAAACCAGGACTTGTAGCCGCCAACTCAAAGAGAGTGCTTGAAACAGTTCACACCAGTATAATATAATAGAATTTTTTTATGTATGTAGAGTACCCTCAGATATTTACCACTATTACTGCAGTCAATAATGCTGCTACAAGGTGGCATAGCACTTCTTTCATCGGGTAACTCTAACAAATTTTTTGGGAGGAGCAACATATGCTCATTTTTTCATGCTTCCCAATCACCTCAGTGCTATAAAAGCGCTTATCACTTTTAAAAATGTATATACTAGGTGAAAACTGTGCACTTATCTTAACAAATTCTTGCCTCCCTGGCAGAACTATCTTGCCTTGCTGAAACATTCATCAATTGCCTTCCCCTGAAACCGCCCGACTCCGCGGGGTTTCAATCACTTTCCTCAGGGACAAGGGTTAAGGCTGCATAATTCTTTTCTTCCTCATTCTTTTTTCTCTCAAGCAATCAATGTGTAAAGCAATATGAAAGTTGGCACAGGTTATTTACCTACTTTCATGAAATCTGTATGTAGGCATTCCTTGGGATGAGGTTTGAGTAGAGTTGTGAAGTATGTCAGTGGCGTAGTTACGTGGGGCCTGGGGGGGCCTGGGCACCCGTAGATTTGGCCCTGGACCCCCCCTGTCGATGACCCTCTCGATCCTCCCTCCCGCCGCCACCCCTTCCCCGCCGTCGCCGTGGGCTACCTTTGCTGGCAGGGGACCCCAATCCCTGCCAACCGAGGAGGTCCTCTTCTTCCTCCGAAGGCTTTGTTCTGTTTCTGTGAGTCTGACGTCCTGCACGATGTCAGAGAACGAAGCCTTAGGAGCAAGAAGAGGACCTCCTCGGCTGGCAGGGATTGGGGTCCCCCGCCAGCAAAGGTAGCCCACGGCGACGGCGGGGGAGGGTTGGCGGCAGGAGGGGGGGTCGAGAGGGTCGTCGACAGGAGGGTCCAGGGCCAAATCTATGGGGGCCCAGGCCCTCCCAGGCCCCACGTAGCCACGCCACTGGTGCCAAGAGGTGATAGAACATATTTTGCAAAAGGGCATTCACAAGGAACTATAGCCATGGCTATCGTGTGCTCACTGATTTCAGGGTTATATCCATGGCCAATGTTTGTTTACTAATCTAAGGGTTATAGTCTTGGCCATCCTGTGTTCATTGATATGAGGGTTATAGCCACGGCCATTCTGTGCAGGCTACGTCATCCTTCTTACAATCCTGTGGCAGGCATATCACTATTCTCTGCCCTTCTAGCTCATATTCTCCTCTCTTCAGCACTGTAAAGTTTTATAAGACTGAGGAAACACTCCAGTCTCCTTATTTCTTCCACCTGTTATCCACCATCTGTCCATACCGTTGAACTCTTCTGACCTAAGACAGAGCTTATGGCTTGAATTAGCCATATTTACACTCCACAGTCCTGTGTGCATACTTGATGAGAAATCTCTACCAAAGAACTATATATAACCAAGCCCAGGCCTGGATATGATTCTCCTCAAGCACATACATGGGTTTCCTTATGCAGGAAGTGAAGACCGTTCTGATTTACAGCCAGGATGCATGGGGACGGCACGCTGTTATTACTACAGCTCTGGATGTAGAAGAAAGAAGAGCCAAACATGGGGACGGCATTCAACAACCCTGAAAAATAACAGAGAAGTGCATGACTGAAGAATGATTGCATTCCACAAATGTACTTGAGTCCATAATAAATTGGCTTCCACCTGCCATTTGAGGCATATAAAAAATTACTCTCGAATATTGTGTTCAATTCTGGTCACCGCATCTCAAAAAAGATACAGTGAAATTAGAAAAGGTACAGAGAAGGGCGATGAAAATGATAAAGGGGATGGGACGACTTCTCTATGAGGAAAGGCTGAAGTGGCTAGGGCTCTTCAGCTTGGAGAAAAAACGGCTGAGGGGAGATATGACAGAGGTCTATAATGAGTGGAGTGGAACGGGTAGACGTGAAGCATCTGTTTTTCCAAAAATATTAGGACTAGGGGGCATGCGATGAAGCTACAAAATAGTAAATTTAAAACGAATCAGAGAAAATGTTTCTTCACTCAGCGTGTAATTAAACTCTGGAATTTGTTGCCAGAGAATGTGGTAAATGCGGTTAGGTTAGTGGAATTTAAAAAAGGTCTGGACAGCTTCCTAAAAGAAAAGTCCATAAACCATTATTAAATTGACTTGGGAAAATCCACTGCTTATTTCTGGGATAAGCAGCATAAAATGAATTGAACTTTTTTGGGATCTTGCCAGGTATTTGTGACCTGGATTGGCCACTGTTGGAAACAGGATGCTGGGCTTGATGGACCTTTGGTCTGTCCCAGTGTGGCAGTGTAGCAATACTTATGGTTTTATGCCATTCTTTTTTAATTTCCTTAGGGTGTCCATTTGTAGGAGGTTTTCTTACCTAGGAACTGAACTCTGGCCTGGTGACCACTTAGAGTCTGGATCTGCTGCATCTGCTGGAGCACCATGTTTAACCAGGACTGAGGCTTCAGTAGCTTATAGAACTGGCCAGGGACATAATCCTGAACTTCACGGCTGAGGGAAGAAGTAAAGTCCCAGAAAAAGAAATCACAAAAAGACATCAGCTGTCGCTGTTGTATTCAACAAACTGAATCTTACTGTCAACCTGAGAGAGAATGCTCAAACCCCCTAGAATCAGACTGACCCTTCCTAGTTTATTTTCTCTCAACATTTTCCATGATGCTAGTGCAACTCTTGTTTTGTTTCAGAGATCCATGAATACTGACTAGCAAAATAATTACACAACCGGCTTTGTACACTAAGGCATGCATGAACGCCATCCATCATGCATACATACTGCTGAGGGCAACCAACAAGTCAGGGTAGAAAAACCCCTACGTATGTATCAACAGTCAAAGGCAAGGAGTAGGGATGGATCAACAGTCAAAGGCAAGGAGTACAGGTGGATCAACAGTCAATGGCAAGGAGTACAGGTGGATCAACAGTCAAAGGCAAGGAATAGGGGTGGATCAACAGTCAAAGGCAAGGAGTAGGGATTGATCAACAGTCAAAGGCAAGGAGTAGGGATGGATCAACAGTCAAAGGCAAGGAGTAGGGATGGATCAACAGTCAAAGGCAAGGAGTAGAGGTGGATCAACAGTCAATGGCAAGGCGTAGGGGTGGATCAAAAGTCAAAGGCAAGGAGTAGGTGTGGTTCAACAGTCAAAGGCAAGGAGTAGGGATGGATCAACAGTCAAAAGCAAGGAGTAGAGGTGGATCAACAGTCAAAGGCAAGGAGTAGGTGTGGTTCAACAGTCAAAGGCAAGGAGTAGGGATGGATCAACAGTCAAAGGCAAGGAGTAGAGGTGGATCAACAGTCAATGGCAAGGCGTAGGGGTGGATCAAAAGTCAAAGGCAAGGAGTAGGTGTGGTTCAACAGTCAAAGGCAAGGAGTAGGGATGGATCAACAGTCAAAGGCAAGGAGTAGGTGTGGTTCAACAGTCAAAGGCAAGGAGTAGGGGTGGTTCAACAGTCAAAGGCAAGGAGTAGGCGTGGTTCAACAGTCAAAGGCAAGGAGCAGGGGGGTGGTTCAACAGTCAAAGGCTGAGGTGCATATGGTTTGTTACTAGAGTGCATCCATATTAGTACCTACAGAGTGGGCAGGTAGATGCTGTCTTTTGCTCGGTGTTGCAACGCTGCCAGTCTTGAGGTTTGCTGGAACTGCTGCTCAGTTAGTTTCATCTGAGGCATGGTGTTGAATAGCCCTTTCAGATAATCTGGCAGAACCTGAGGAAACATACATAATTTTCATTCTCCTTCCCTTCTATCCATATTCTTCTGCTCTTACCCAGCTCCCTACACCATTTGTCTTCTGGAGTCAAGATAGGTATGCAGAGGCCTAGACTTGTTGGCTAATTATGGGGAAGATACTGCCGTATCCATCTTGCAATGTATGTTAAATTTTCATTGGGATAGTGCATTTCTGTTTTCAGGTTTGACCACTGTTCCCTCTAAGCCAGTGATTCCCAAGGTGCCCCAGCCAGTCAGGTTTTCTGGATATCCACAATGAATATTCATGAGAGAGATTTGCATGCAGTGAGGGGGGGGAGCAGTGCATGCAAATCTCTCATGAAAATTCATTCTCCAGGATCAGGTTCGGAAACCTCTGCTCTAAGCTAAATGGGAGTCCTCCACATATAATCCAGCCAGTGGCGGGGTGGGGGGGGGGGGGGGGGGGAGCACTGTTTCAGTATCTCATTTTCTATAGTGAGGGACAGGTAAGCTCTGTAAGACCCCAGGGAACCCGTCTGTGCCTAGTGATTGACAGCACCATATTGAAACACCACCCCCTGCTGGCAGCAATGCCACGAGTCCTCCAGTGGCATTGCTGCCAGCAGGGGGTGGTGCATCAAATCCACAGGTAAGCTCTGTAAGACTCCAGGGAACCCGTCTGTGCCTAGTGATTGACAGCACCCTATTGAAACACCACCCCCTGCTGGCAGCAACGCCACTGGAGGACTCCTGCTCAAGTTAGCGGGAACAGTGGATTTGATGCACCTGGATCATTAGGCTTTGTGTCTCTATGGTCTTTAGATGTACAGTAAGAAATAGGTACCAAGTTTTCAAAATGATTGGGGGAGGTGCCAAACACCATATAAATCACCCCTTCATGGAATATAATAACAGGGTAATAGTCTACAGCTAAGACTGGACTGTGCTTTTTACCTGATTGTAGTGCATGGTGACATATAACTCATTCTCAAATTTCAGGGGCTGAACCCAGATGACGCGCCTGAACCAGAACATGTAGCTGCTGTCGACCTGTTCCATTTGTGTGGACACATCAAGGATATATTCCCTTTTGTTTAAGGGACGGACATTTTGACCTAAGCAAAACAATGAAGAATGCTTTTCCTGATCAGGTTAGAATGGTTTTCAGCTAAAATGAATATTAGCACAAACACAGATTGGGGGGGGGGGGGTGGGGGGGGTGGTGTTTAATGCAGCTTTTCATGCACACTAACAGCAACACCACATTAATAGCAACACAGCACATTAACCTGTTACCGCCAGGGCTTTTTTTGAGGGGGTACTTGGGGGTACTGAGTACCGGCATCTTTTCCATTGTCTGCTAAAATTGACCCATGGTCCCCAAGTTTTAATGAAAGAGCTCAGGCTCTACACACCAATTCTGTCTTGTCATAGATTCTGTGACTAGTTGCAGGGGGCCTGGCTATTGTGGAGTGGGTCCCTCAGCGATCACCCCACCCATGAAGGGTGGCCTAGCATTTGAGTACCAGCACCTTTTCTATTGTCTGCTAAAATTGACCCATGGTCCTCAAGTTTTAATGAAAGAGCTCAGGCTCTACACACCAATTCTGCCTTGTCATAGATTCTGTGACTAGTTGCAGGGGGCCTGGCTATTGTGGAGTGGGTCCCTCAGCGATCACCCCACCCAGGGCCGTGCCTAGGGTCTCTGGCGCCCCCCTGCAGACTATCAGTTGGCGCCCCCCCCCCCCCCCCCCCCCCCGTGAAAATGATCACCCCCCCCCCCCCCATGAAAATGATCGCTCACCACTTGCCACACTGAAAGGAATTGTCAGCAATATTCTTAGAAACAAATTGCTATACATTGCAAAATAAGATAGCAGATGTAAATTCTCAAAGTGGACATATTCCAAACGCAAAAATGAAAATAAAATAATTTTTTTCTACCTTTGTTGTCTGGTGACTTTCTTTTTTCAATCATGCTGGTCCAGTATCTGATTCTGCTGCTATCTGTCCTCTTAACTCCATTTCCAGGGCTTCCTTTCCATTTATTTCTTTACTTTTCTCCTTTCTTCTTCATTTCTTGCTCTATATCCATTTCCAGCAATTTCTCCTCTCTCCCTGGGTCCTGCCCTCCCATCCATGTCCATTCTTGTCCCTCTCTGCCCTTCCCTCCTCCATCCATAGCCAGCAATCCTCTCTCCTCTCCCCTTCCAGAAATTTGTCCTCTCCCTGGGCCCTGCCCTCCCATCCATACCTCTATGCCCTCCCATCCATGCCTCTCTGCCCTTCCCTCCGCACCCTGGGGCCTTTAAATCTTTTACTTCCAGTCACAGCAGCATCAGTGAAAGCGGAGCGCTGCCGACGTCTCCCTTCCCTTTGCGCTCTTGGTTCCCTCAGTGTCCGCCTTCTTCTGACGTCAGAAGAAGGCGGGACACTGAGGGAACCAACGAGTGCAAGGGAAGGGAGACGTCGGCAGCAGTGGCGTAGCTAGGGTAGTTGACACCCGGGGCCGGTCATTGTTTAACACCCCCCCCCCCAAATCCAGTACTAGGCATACCGAGAATACAAAACACTCACAACCTATAGAGCAATTTTACCATACCATAAGCAGTCGTTTCTACGAGTCACACAAGGAAAAGGAAAGCATCTTAAGCACTACAGTGAGCACTAGAACATCAATTCACCTATTGTAAAACGAAACCAGACAGAATAGTACAGATTGTCAATCCTGCACAGTCAATGCCAACTGAAAGCCATGTCTTTTTCACAAACACAGATACACCCTAATCCACTATAGAATAAGTAATCATAAACTTTCTATTTAGACAAAAATTAAACTGAACCCCCCGATGCCAGACTCTGCATACAATGCAACACCACAGAAACAGAAAATGTCTCCTAGTACTGTGCAAAATATAAAGACAGCAGATGTAAATTTGAAAAAACTAACAAATACCAATCACCACTTTACAAATTAACAAATAGAAATAAAACAAATACAGAAAATAAAATAATACCATTTTATTGGACTAATACATTTAGCTTCCAGAGGCCAAAATCTCCTTCCTCAGGTCAATACAGTATAGTGCTATTACAGTATCCTATCCTGATCTGAGGAAGGGGGTTTTGTTTTCTGAAAGTTAAGTCAAAATGTATTAAAATTAGTCCAATAAAAAGATTACCTTATTTACATGTTCTATTTATAAACATTTATTAACACAGCTAAAATACTATATCCTAAAGCAAAATAATAAAAATATATATTTACAGTTTGTTGTCTTTGGTTTCTGCTTTCCTCATCTTCTTTTCACCGTCTTCCTTCCATCCAGCATCTGTCTTCGCTCTCTCTCTGCCATCCAGTGTCTGCCCTCTCTAATGTCTCTTCCATCCACATCTGCCCTCTATTTCTTCCCCCTTCCATCCACCATCTGCCCTCTCTCTCTCCTTTCCCTCTAGCATTTGCCCTCTATCTCTGCCCCCTTCCATCCACTGTCTGCTCTTTCACTCCCTTCTATCCACTGTCTGCCCTTTCTCTCTGCTCCTTCGATTCACCATTTGCCCTCTCTCTTTCCCCCTCCCATCCATTCAGGGTCTGCCCTCCCCATTCCATCCAGGATCTATCCCCCCTCTCTCACTGCCCCCTCTTTTTGGCTCCCAGTTCCCACCTGTGGCAGCCCCTAGTTCCAGATCCATTGATTCTCCCATCCACCCCTGCCCCAGGCATGACCCCATTCTCCCTCCTGCTCACTTTTCAGACCCCAGTTCCAGCTCCATGCCCCTTCTCCCATCTGTCTCCCACCCAGTCCCTTCTGCCCATCCGAGTCCCCCTCACCCCATCTGTCTCCCACCCAGTCCCTTCTGCTATCCAAGTGCCCCCCACCCTCACCCCATCTGTCTCCCACCCAGTCCCTTCTGCCCATCCGAGTCTCCCTCACCCCATCTGGCTCCCACCCAGTCCCTTCTGCTATCCAAGTGCCCCCCACCCTCACCCCATCTGTCTCCCACCCAGTCCCTTCTGCTATCCGAGTCCCCCCCCCACCTTCACGGTCACCCCATCTGTCCCCCACCCTCACCCTGCCTCGTCTTCTCCCTGCCACCCATCTTTAAAAGAAATTGCCGACGCGATAGCGAGCGCAGCACCTTGTGTGCAAGTAAAAGAAGCGAATCTGATCATCTCATTGGGCCTTCCTTCACTGTCCCGCCCTAGAGGAAATAGGAAGTTGCGTCAGAGGAGGGCGGGACAGTGAGGGAAGGCCCAATGAGATGATCGGATCCGCTTCTTTTACTTGCACACGAGGTGCTGCGCTCGCTTGGCAAATAAATTTAAAGGGCTGGTGCGGGGGGGGGGTGCCAGGATGAAGAGCAGCGGGAGCGGCGGCACCCCCCTCTCTGGTACCAAAAGATTTAAAGTCCACGGCGGCGCGGGGCGAGGGTAAGCACCGCGGCGGCGCCCTCCAGAGGTGGGCGCCCCCCTGCGGCGCTTACCTCGCTTACCGCATCGGCACGGCCCTGACCCCACCCCTGAAGGGTAGCCTAGCATTTGAGAACCGGCACCTTTTTTGCTACAAAAAATGCATACTAATTGCTATGCTGAACATTTAACATGGAAATTCCTTTGGGCAGTGCTTGTGCCTTGCAGTTAATGTCGTGGAAGTCATCACTGCGTATTAACAGCTAACATAGCAGATGCGATGCAATTAGTTAGACTTTAACTGCATTCTGCATTATCATCCATGCAGTTAATTCGCAGCAGTGATCGTTGCTTTGCATTAATCGTGCATTGCTCTGCATTAATCTGCAACACCTCTCCATTCAGTACTGGGGACACCCCTAATAGATTTATACAGAGGTATTACAATTACTACAGAGTAACATTTGCAGTTAACATGTTAAGTGCAAAACCTTAGTGCAAGGGTTCTGAACCCAGCCATCAGGATACACCCAGCCAGTCAGGTTTTCAGGATATGCACGAAATAGCAGTGGAGTAGCAAGGGCGGTGCGATGGGGGTGGTCCGCCCCGGGTGCATGCTGCTGGAGGGTGCAGAGAGCAGCCACGCGCCTGTCGGCTCCGCTGGTTCCCTGCTCCCTCTGCCCCGGAACAGGTTACTTCCTGTTCTAGGGCAGAGGGAGCAGGGAGCCAGTGGAGCCAACAGGTGCGCGGCAGCTCTCTGCACCCTCCAGCAGCCAAGAATGCACCGGGGGGGGGGGGGCTTGATGCGCTGGGCAGGGAGGTGTCATTGCACCAGGGGGGGGGGGGGTGTGCTGCACCCTGGGGGGATGGATGCCGCTGCACCTGGGGGGAGTGCGCAGCGGTGATCCGCCCCGGGCGGCAGCCGACCTAGGATTGCCACTGCGAAATAGATTTGCACTGCATGCAAATCTATCTCATACATAACTGGCTGGGTGTTGTCCCCAGGTCTAGGTTGAGAACCAGTGACTTAGTACAAGATGGTAAATAGATCCCCAAGAGTTCATGAGAAGAGCTGAACCTTTCTGAAGACCAAGTGCAGTACGGTAGGACATGACGGAATGGCGTTAAAACTTGATTCAGGGCTATTCTATTAAAATCCCTGTCAGAGCTGTCTCTGAGAGTATTCTGGGATTTTCCACTCATCCTCTTCCCATTGGGCTGTTACAAATCTCCATTTAGGTCCCACCCCCTTTGTGAATATCAGCAGCACCTGCATAGTAGCAGGGCCAGCTGAAAAGGCTGACGGCCTTCTCCGCAGTGGCAATGCCAATGTTTCTTCCTTCCACCTCTGCCCCCACCAAGATACTACTACTACTACTAAACATTTCTAAAGCGCTACTAGGGTTACGCAACGCTGTACAATTTAACATAGAAGGACAGTCCCTGCTCAAAGAGCTTACAATCTAAAGGACAAGTGAACAGTCACCGTTTCTTCCTTCCACCTCTGCCCCCACCAAGGTACAGCATGTTCTGTTAAGCAAGACTAACCTCTATTGGTGAGTGCCAAAAGAGCGTATTCATCAAAAGCCTCTATGGTATGGAGTGCCATCTCAAAGCAGATTTCTTCCAGCACGTCAAAGGCAACCTGATGATGCAGAGAGGTGAGGCTTAGAAGAACTGATTCAGAATGGGTTTGGATTCCACGAGAGGATAATGTTGGAAGACTAGTGACAGAGCAGTGTGGGAGGCATGCCTGGAGGTGATCTTTAAATGATTAGAAAAGCTGAAGAGAGGAGACGGGTTTTGTAAGACACGGTCTCCATTCTGGGACACTCTCACTCCAGTGGCTAGGAGTAGTATTCTAAACTGTTAGAGGGTTGGTTGGGTGTGGGTTGAGGGGTGGGAGAGGGAGGGAAGGAGGGGGTGGGGGTATGGTTTTGGGGGGGGGTGTAGAGGGAGAGAGGGGAAGGGTTAAGGAAGGTAATAAAAGGAAAGAAAATGTTTAATACATCTTGATGTATCTAAGTTTAATTTAGCTTGTAACATGACATTGGTTTGAGATGTTAATAAACAAGAATTATTTAAAAAAAAAGCTGAATTATGGGACGGGGAAGGGGGGGACTTAAGACCTTGTAAAGCAAGAACTGGAGATCTGCTGAGCTCCTAATAATATTTATTATAATAATTCTGAACAGGTCGGCTTTCCTAGTATGTGAATTCAGAATACCTATTCCGATATTCCTTGTTTATATGGGCCTGGAATACAGATCATTCTGTGCTTTGCAGGTATTGATCCCCGGATTCTATATAGTGCACTTAAATGTAGGTGCCAAAATCGGCGAGGATTCTATAACAACACGCGTAACTTAATTGGCTTAACAAGCTAATAAGCGCTGATAACAGCACTTAACATGTAATAACGAGCACTAATTGGCACTGATTAGAATTTAGGCGCACAACTTGCTAAGTGTATTCTGCAGGGGCGTAGCCAAACTTCAGTGGCAGGGGGTCCAGAGCCCGAGGTGAGGGGGCACATTTTAGCCCCCCCCGGCGCCGCCGACCCCCCCGCCATTGCCGACCCCCCACCCGCCATTGCCGACACCTCCCCCACCATTGCCGACCTCCCCGCTGCCGCCACCACCACCACCACCAACTTTGACCCCCCCCTGCCGACAACCCTCTCGACTCCCCTCCCGTCGCCAACCCTCCCCGCCATCGCCTAACTTTGCTGGTGGGGGACCCCAACCCCCGCCAGCCGAGGTCCTCTTCTTCCTTCGTTCTGTTTCTGAGTCTGACATCCTGCACATTGTACGTTGTACGTGCAGGATGTCAGACTCGGAAACAGAATAAAGGAAGAAGAGGACCTCGGCTGGCAGGGGTTGGGGTCCCCTGTCAGCAATGGTAGCAGATGGTGGTGGGAGGGGGGGTCAAGAGGGTCATTGGCACGGGGGTCTAGGGCCAAATCTACGGGGGCCCAGGCCCCCGTGGCCCCACGTAGCTACGCCCCTGGTATTCTGTAATGATGTACACTGAACTTCTAACGTGAATGGGCAAAAAGGGGCGTGGTTATGGGCAAGGGAAATGGGTGCTTCATGGGCGTTCCAAAATTTAGGTGCCTAATTATAGACTATGGCCCAGTGCGCCTAAATCTATGTGCTGGGATTTACACCATGTTTTATGTTTCATGCCTTAATCCCTCCAGTGGTCATTTCAGGCACCTTTTTGTAACTAAGTTGTTATTAAAACAGTTCTAGCCCAACATATCCAACTTTTAGCCCTGGACGTTTTTGCTTTGTTCCATTATGGCAGAAAAATGTCCGAGTGTTAGGAACGCCCAAATCCTGTCCCCAAAATACCCCTAACAGGCCCCCTTGTGATTTGGACACACTTCAGAACTGTATAGAAAAATGTCTTAATTTTTTTTTTTTTAAATAGCAATTTGGGCATTTTGGGGGAAAAAACATCCAAATGCCACTTTGTGCTACTTTTTGGATGTTTTTCTGTTTCGAGAATGAGTCCCATAACATCACAGGCCTTCATCTAGTCATTGCAACACTTTCTTGGCCTATAAGCATTTTCCCCATAGACACAAAACAGAACCCCCCCCCCCCTTCAGTAAATAGGTTCTAGATTCTACACAAAACAGAAAAAAAAACCTTTCAGTAAACAGGTTCTAGATTCTACACAAAACAGAAAAAAACCTTCAGTAAACAGGTTCTAGATTCTACACAACCCAGAAAAACCTTCAGTAAACAGGTTCTAGATTCTACACAAAACAGAAAAAACCCTTCAGTAAACAGGTTCTAGATTCTACATAAAACAGAAAAAAAACCCTTCAGTAAACAGGTTCTAGATTCTACACAAAACAGAACAAAAAACCTTCAGTAAACAGGTTCTAGATTCTGATGGATTTTAGCTTCATGACTGAAAATGCACCCAAATCACTGCCCAACCTATCTGAACCCAGCCTCTCTCTCACAGTACTTTCTACTCAGACAGAAAGAGGAGGAGAAGGAGGAGGAAGAACCACTGATGATCCCCACAGTCAACTTCACTCTCTTCTACTCACTGAACACGTTTTGATCTTCAGATGTCTCTCAAGCCCTCCTGGCAGCAGAAAGAGCTGTCGTTTGGAACTTCTTCCAGCCTGTAAAGAGACACAAGGAGGTTCAAATCTCCAGACTTGGAAACACTCGAACCTCAATATACTACCTCAATATACGTACTGAAGCTGCAGTACGGGCAGAGCCCAGCTCAGGGCAGCTACTGCATTCAAGGGGCAGTTCTGGACAGGAAAGCTAGTACATTTAGGGGTCCTTTTACTAAGCTGCACAGCTGTCTATGCACACCCAACGCGCATCAATTTTGAGTTACCGCCCAGCTACCGCGAGGCCCGGGCAGTAATTTAATTTTTTATGCGTGTCCGCTACGTACGCTGAAAAATCAGGCAGTAATTGTCATTCTACATGTGTAGATGATTACCGCACAGTTACCGCGTCAGAACCTTACTGCTAAGTCAATGGCTGGCGGTAAGGTCGATGCGTGCCAGTTTTTATTTTGCCGCACGTCCATTTTCGGCAAAAATGAAAAACTGCCTTTTTTACAGGTGCACTGAAAAATGGATCTGCGCATGCCCAAGACACTCACCTACACTAGCGCAGCCCATTTTTCAGTGCACCTTAGAAGGGGCGTAGCCTTGCCCCCCCCCCCCCGCCGCCGACCCTCTCAACCCCCCTCCCGCCGCCAACCCTCCCCCGCCGCCGGGTATCTTTGCTGGTGGGGGTCCCCAACCCCCGCCAGCCGAAGTCCTCTTCTCCGGCGTGGCCGCGTTGCTGATCTGCAAGCAAGGCTTCTGTTTCTGTGGGCCTGATGTCCTTTGAATCTGACGTGCGTGCAGGACGTCAGACTCACAGAAACAGAAGCCTTGCAGATCAGCAACGCGGCTGCACCGGAGAAGAGGACTTCGGCTGGCGGGGGTTGGGGACCCACGCCAGCAAAGGTACCTGATGGCGGCGGCAGCAGGGGAGGGTTGGTGGCGGCGGGAAGGGGGGGTCAAAAGGGTTGGCACCAGGGGGGGGGTCGGCAGTGCCGGGGGGGGGGTGCTAAAATGTGCCCCCTCACCTCGGGCTCTGGACCCCCCTCCCGCCGAAGTCTGGCTACGCCCCTGTTCACATGGGATGCACAACAGAAGCGTTCTTACCACCACAGCTTTAATGTTGGATGATATCCGCGCATATGAATGAAGTGGACAACCTATTTTGCATTTCCAGATAAGTTTGCGGCTTTTTGTCATTATCAAGATTTGCAACAATTAAAGAAAAGTTTGAATTAACATGAATCCACCAACAAATAGAGTTTAGATTCCATTTAGCCTTTTTTTTAATGTGCAGGGATGGGATGGTAGGTGGCTTTTTGTTGAAGTCATTAAGTTCTGAGCACATAACATATTGATATATTTATGAAGTTCATGTATAGTATTAGTTTGAATAACCTAATAAAATATTAAATAATAAAAAAGAGAGAATCTGTAAACCACAGAACAAAGATGGTAAAAGTAGGGAGAAGAAAAAAGGGAAAGGGAATGGGGCTTCATATACTGCCTTTCTATGGTTTTTGTAACTACATTCAAAGTGGTTTACATATATTCAGGTACTTATTCGTACCTGGGGCAATGGAGGGTTAAGTGACTTGCCCAGAGTCACAAGGAGCTGCAGTGGGAATCGAACTCAGTTCCCCAGGATCAAAGTCCACTGTACTAACCACTAGGCTACTCCTCCACTCATTCCACCAATAAGAGCCAACCTCATCAGTGATGTCACAATGGCTTGATTGCCCAATAGGCTCACTTCTGATATTGTGATGTCATAAGGGAAAGGGAAATGGGACTTGATATACTGCCTTTCTGAGGTTTTTTCAACTACATTCAAAGCGGTTTACATATATTCAGGTACTTATTTTGTACCTGGGGCAATGGAGGGTTAAGTGACTTGCCCAGAGTCACAAGGAGCTGCAGTGGGAATCGAACTCAGTTCCCCAGGATCAAAGTCCACTGTACTAACCACTAGGCTACTCCTCCACTCATTCCACCAATAAGAGCCAACCTCATCAGTGATGTCACAATGGCTTGATTGCCCAATAGGCTCACTTCTGATATTGTGATGTCATAAGGGAAAGGGAAATGGGACTTGATATACTGCCTTTCTGAGGTTTTTTCAACTACATTCAAAGCGGTTTACATATATTCAGGTACTTATTTTGTACCAGGGGTAATGGAAGGTTAAGTGACTTGCCCAGAGTCACAAGGAGCTGCAGTCGGAATTGAACCCAGTTCCCCAGGATCAAAGTCCACTGCACTAACCACTAGGCTACTCCTCCACTCATTCCACCAATAAGAGCCAACCTCATCAGTGATGTCACAATGGCTTGATTGCCTGATACTTGGCTCACTTCTGATATTGTGATGTCATAAGGGAAAGGGGGAAAGGGAAATGGGACTTGATATACCGCCTTTCTGAGGTTTTTGCAACTACATTCAAAGCGGTTTACATATATTCAGGTACTTATTTTGTACCAGGGGCAATGGAGGGTTAAGTGACTTGCCCAGAGTCACAAGGAGCTGCAGTGGGAATTGAACTCACTTCCCCAGGATCAAAGTCCACTACACTAACCACTAGGCTAGACCTCACTGAAAAGTGAATAAAATGGTGAATGAAATCCATTGCAAGCTCACTCCTTACATAGATGTAACTTTTGTGCAGCTGTATTATGTCTTGTGTATTGTCAGGATATAGAGGGCTCTGTACTTACCACCATGGCTTTCAGCTCCATTCCACTGGGATATTCACACCTGCCTCCGAATTGCAGGGTTTTTCGTAGGTTTTGCTCACAGGCTTTGGCGATTCCTATAACACACATGAGTTATAGTTCTTGGTTGGTAACTCTGTGGTACTGCCCTTTTTCTCCCTCCTCTCCCACAGTGTTGCTGCTGGATTTCCAAGACTATGCAGGTGAAATGGAGTTATCCAATTAGCTGGCATTCAGTAAATTTTGAGCCACTTCACCAGTTATCCAGAGCTGAGGTGCTCACTGCCAGGGATGAGATATTCAGGGGCCCTTTTACTAAGGTGCGTAGGCACCTGGCTACCGCGTGCCCCGGGTAGTAATTCTAATTTTTACCCGTGCCCAATAAACGCAGCAGAAAATATTTTAAATTTTCTACCGCCTGGCGCTAACTGGGCGGTAATCAGCAGTGTATGTGCACTGATGATTACCGCCTGGTTAACGAATGAGACCTTACCGTTAACTCAGTGGGTGGCGGTAAGGTCTCAGGACCAAAATGGACGTGCACCAATTTTTATGTTGCTGCGCGTCCGTTTTTGGCTAAAGAAAGAAGCCTTTTTTGCAGGCGCGCTTAAAAATGGAACTGTGCGCGTCCGTCCGATACACACGCCTACGCCAGCGCAGGCCATTTTCTTGACGTGCCTTAGTAAAAGGACCCCTCAGTGTGAAGAGGTCACGCCATCACTAGGCAGTCCGCTGCAGTTTTTTCCTATAACACATCCACATGCTGGATCAGTACCTCCCCTCTCCCCATCCCAGTGCTGGCTGCACTACTGCATCAGCACAGGTCTCTGCCTCTTTTTCTAATTCTTTTAAAATTTTAACAATTTTTATTGACAACAAAGCATAGTAACTATAGCCAAAAGAAGATTAAACAGTAAAAATAAAAAGTTATGTATAGTTACATATCCTATATAATAATTTGCACCTCCAACATTCCATGTCTGGCTGCCTGGGTTCGTAACATCTCCTGGCTGCCTGGGTTCGTAACATCTCCTGACATCAGCCAGCCTCCAGCGTTCCATTCCCCCTCACTGTCCCACCCTCGCGTCAAGACATAATGATGTCAGATGGTGGAACAGTGAGAGGGAAGGGAATGCTGGAGGCGAGCTGACGTCAGGAGGGATGTTACGAACGGAAGCCAGCGCCAGCCAGCCATAGAACGTTCAGTACAAATCAAGGGGAGGAAGGGGAGGGGAGGGCAGGGCAGAGGAGAATTGATGGACATGGATGGGATGGGAGGACAGTAGAGGAGAGAATTGCAGGACACGGATGGGAGGGCAGGGAAGAGGAGAATCCCTGGACATGGAGGGGAGGGGAGGGAAGAATTGATGGACATGGAGGGGAGGGCAGGGAAGAGAAAAAAAAAAAGCTTACATGACAGCCTTCCTAGGGCCCGTTTCATTGTTGAGGAAACGGGCATGGTTCCACTAGTGACATATAAGCCAGCTTTATTGTCATTTAATAGTTTTATAAAATAACCCCCGCCCCCTTTGCCTTTTCTGCCACCCACCCACCAACACATTCCCCCCTCCTAAACCCAGCAAGTGCAAGGAGGTCAAAACATAAATGAAGGAAAAAGCAAGAAAAGTATAAAAGTATCTTAAAACCTAAGAGTCCTCACACCCCCCATGTCTCATCCTTGTTAAAGAAATTTATTTATTTATTGCATTTGTATCCCACATTATCCCACCTCTTTGCAGGCTCAATGTGGCTTACAATTCATCATGGATACTGGAAATAGAAGTGAATATACATTTGGTTTACAGAGGGTTTTGTGTTACATGGTGGTGAAATACATGATGGTGTTAAAGCAGAAAGACATTATAAGACAGTCTGGGAGTTTTAAGATTATACAGTTACACATGTTAAATTATACAGTTACACATGTTGATCTTTGTGATATATCTTGTCGAAGAGATAGGTTTTCAATAGTTTGCGGAAAATGGTCAATTCATAGACCGTTTTCAGGTTACGTGGCAGCGCGTTCCAGAGCTGCGTGCTCGTATAGGAAAAGGTAGATGCATGCATTGATTTGTATTTCAGACTCTTGCACTTGGGAGGATGAAGATTAAGGAATGTGCGAGAGGATCGTTTTGCATTCCTGGGTGGTAGTTCTATCAGGTCTGACATGTAGGCTGGGGCATTACCATGGATGATTTTATGGACTAGGGTGCAAAGTTTGAACGTGATACGTTCCTTTAGTGGGAGCCAGTGTAGTTTTTCCTGCAGGGGTTTCGCGCTTTCGTATTTTGGTGTGCCGAATATTAGTCTGGCTGCTGTATTCTGGGCTGTCTGGAATTTTTTTAAGTATTTGCTTTTTACAGCCAGCGTAGAGTGAGTTGCAATAGTCCAGATGACTGAGTACCAATGATTGTACCAGATCGCGGAAGACACTTCTTGGAAAAAATAGTCTAACTCTTTTTAGTTTCCACATTGAATGAAACATCTTTTTAGTTATGTTATTTGCATGGTTCTCAAGTGTTAGGTGTCGATCAATGGTGACTCCAAGGATTTTTAGGGAGTCCGAAACTGGTAGATTTAGTTTAGGTGTGTTGATGGTGGTAAATTTATTCTGTTGTATTGCGAGGTGAGTACCAGACATTGGGTTTTCTCTGCATTGAGTTTCAGCTGAAATGCATCTGCCCAGGAATTCATAATATGTAGGCTTTGCTTGATTTCATTGGAGATTTGCCTTAGATCTTGTTTGAATGGGATGAAGATTGTTACATCATCAGCATATATATATGGGTTTAGGTTCTGATTCAATAGTAGTTTGGCCAAGGGTGTCATCATTAGGTTGAATATGGTTGGTGAGCGGGGGGATCCCTGTGGAACTCCGCATTCAGGTATCCATGTAGCTGATGTAGTCGAATTTGATGTCACTTGATATGAGCGTGTAGTGAGGAACCCTTTGAACCAATTGAGAACGTTGCCTCCGATTCCGAAGTATTCGAGGAGTGTAGTAAAATTCCATGGTCAACCATGTCAAATGCACTTGACATGTCGAATTGTAACAGTAGAATGTTGTTGCCGTTTGCTATCAATTGTTTGAGTTTGGTCATGAGCGTAACTAGTACGGTTTCACTGCTGTGATTAGAGCGAAATCCTGACTGAGAATCGTGTAATATTGAGAACTTGTTTAGATAGTCTGTGAGTTGTTTGGTCACTATACCTTCTGTTATTTTGGTAATTAAGGGGATGGATGCTACTGGTCTATAACTGCAGGATTCTATAATGTCTAGACATCCATGCAGAAATCCAGGCGTATCCTATAACAACATATGTAACTTAATTGGCTTAACAAACTAATCAGCATTGATAACAACACTTAAGCAATAATGAGCATTAATTGGCACTAATTAGAATTTTCACGCAAAACTCGCTAAGCGTATTCTGTAATGAACTGCGCCTAAATTCTAATGCACGCAGTTCAAAGAGGGTTGGGGTCAGGGACCCCCGTCAGCCAAACCGGGGGCTCCAGAGCCACTGCTTATACCCCATTTTCATGCAGATAATTTAAGAATCCATGATAGAAATAAAACATCTATGAAAAGAAAATTTGTATCATTGAAGATGCTTTACCTTGAAAATGTAAACCAGGGCTCCTGCAGGTGTCTTGTAGGAACTTGAATAGGTAGGGCTTTAGGACCTCCGAGCATCTGTAATAAGCTGTGAGGATATACAGTAGACGCCATCCTCTTTGACAGCTATCACTGCTTAAAGCACAAGAGGTGAAAGTAACAGACCCTGACAGGCAATGCTGCCTCTCACATGTACTTTAACCACAGGGTGCAAAGAAAACACACAGTGATAAATGCACTTTGAAAAAGTTCTGCCTTACCAACCTGAAAACTGAAACAGAAGAACACCAGGAATGCCAAGTCATTGGTTATTCTTATAATAAGCCTTGAGTTCTAATTTGCATCCCAGAGTATGTGGGTTTGTGCAGCCGTGCAAAGCCATAGGGAAAATAGAGTCACGAGTAAGAGATCGGCATCTTAATAAACTTATAATGGGACCGAGTCAAGCAAAACATCAACTTTGTCCCTTTCCCTTTCTGGTTATATTAGGTAAGAGAGACAGCGAGCCTTCTCAGGAGTAGCCCCCCACACGCTGGTATTTACTCCCAGAGGGGCTACGTATAACTCAAGACTACCTCTACTTCAGGAAGCAGGTGAAAGCCTGGCTCTTCTCCCAAGCCTTTAATACATAGGGGGTGACTGACTATAACATTCACTCTGCACCTGAAGTAGCTTGCTACACACATTGCAATCTAGACCAGTTCCAGTGGCGTAGCAAGGGCGGGGCAGTGGGGGCGGTCCGTCCCGGGTGCACGCTGCTGGAGGGGTGCAGAGAGCAGCTGTGCGCCTGTCGGCTCCGCTGGTTCCTTGCTCCCTCTGCGCGGCTGCTCCCAGCAGCTATGGATGCACCTGGGGGGGGGGGGGGGGTCGTGCTGCACCCTGGGGGGACGGATGCCGCGGCAATCCGCTCCGGGTGGCAGCCGACCTAGGAACGCCACTGACCAGTTCCTTATATGTTGTTTAACTACAGGGCCACCGAGAGACAAAGCTGGGTTCCGGGCAAAAAATCTTCAGGGCACCACTGCTGCCGCTGCCCCCCACGCCATTGCTGTTGCCCCCCCCCCCTCACGCCACTGCGGCTTTTCTCTCCTCCCTGCCTCCTCCCCACTGGTCTCACCTAAAGGTTCCTGCAGCCAGCAGCGATTCACAGAGGCCGTCTCCGAGGCCTTCCTTCTGCCGTGTCCCGCCCTCTGTACTGCAACTTCCTGTTTTGACGCTAAACAGGAAGTTGCAGTAGAGAAGGCAGGACACGGCAGAAGGAAGGCCTCGGAGACGGCCTCCCAGTGTGATTGCTGACAACTGCAGTTTCCTGTATGTGAGACCTGCGGGGAGGAAGAGATTTTTACTGCGGGAACAAAACTTTTTACTGTTCCCGTAGATATTTAAGCCGATTCTATAAAATTTAGGCATACTTTAAAGAATACGCCTAGGCATATTTTTTCTCCACGTGGATTTTTCAGGTGCCATATATAGAATCTAGCCCTTAGCAGGTTCTGCAAAGAGGCAAACCTAGGAAACCAAAGAGCTTAGATTACTCAGGACTCCCAAAACAGGAGAAAGGAGCTTACCTTTTGGAGCTTGTGTTATCTGTGATCTGTTTGATGATCTGACAGTAGCATTCGTCCTTCAGTACTTCATTGTCCCTGCACAGCTGGAAACACAAATTCAGGTCACAAGCTGGCAGCTCTCTCATCACTCAGAGCCAGATTGCGTTTTAAACTGGTTCCAGGCAGCGAGGAGAAGGGAATCGGGGACCTGCGAGTCGATCCGGAGTTTTGGGACGTCCCTTTCATTATGCTCCTCTTCCAGGTCTCTTCAGCCAATCAGAATGCGTGTAGCTGACACCAGCAAGCTAGATGCGCTTTCATTGGCTGAAGAGACCCAAGAAGAGGAGCATAACCGAATGAGACGTCCCGATTTCCGACTGGCTACCAAAGTAATGGTGAATGCAACGGAGCTACAACGAGTAGCTCATTTGCATTCCCTTTCCTTAGTGAATTCCCGTTCCCTACTGATTCGCTATGGAGTCGGTAGGGAACGGGAATTACCGACGACTTTAGTGCATCTTCCTCTCAGGCCCCAATACTCAATAGTAAAGGGAGGAACTAGAAGCCATTAGCGACTGCATTTACCAATGCAGAATGTTCAGAGGGGTCTAGCGGCGGGAAACGAGGAGTGTGCATGGATAGCATGCAAATGTAGTCAAGCTCATACAAATGAGGTCGTTTTGTATTTATCCCCAATACTTAGAAAACAACGCCCGAAACAAAACTGCCTTACCGCCAGGGGCATAGCCAGACCTCGGCGGGAGGGGGGGCCAGAGCCCGAGGTGGGGGGGCACTATTTAGCCACCTCCCCCTGCCACTTTGGACCCCCCGCCGCACCCCCCCCCCCCCCCACCGCCACATCAGGTACCTTGTTTGCTGGCAGGGGTCCCCAATCCCTGCCAGCCGAAGAGTCTTCTTCAGCGTCAGTCGACTCCGGCGCCTTCGTTGTGTGATCATCTGTTTCTGACGCCTTACGTCCTGCATGGGGCTACATGCACGGTGCAGGATGTAAGGCGTCAGAAACAGATGATCACACAATGAAGGCGCCGGAGTCGACCAGTGCTGAAGAAGACTCTTCGGCTGGCGGGGATTGGGGACCCCCGCCAGCAAACAAAGTACCTGATAATGGGGAGGGGGCAGGGGGGGTTAAATGTAGAGGGGGCCAGGGCGTAATCTGTGGGGGCCCGTGGCCCCACGTAGCTATGCCCCTGCTTACCGCTGCAAAAAATAAAGATAGGTCGGAGCAGGTGTTAGGCTGTTGGACCTTTTACCTTTAAAATGCTGCAAACCACATCCAGCTCCGTCTGTCCCTTCAGTGGATAATCTCCCATGAATTTCATCACAGCTGTGAAGTAACACAGTAATCCACATCTTAATTAATCTACTTCTCTTTAATTTACATGTAACATACGACTGGAACAATCTCAGCCCTAATTTAAAATTCTTTTGAAAACCTATAATTTTGAGAAAATAGTTGGACACTTTGGAGTATCTTCTATAAATTGGCGCTGAAACATTTAAGCACTGAGCAAACTGTTGTATAAAGGATCCACATCATTTATAGAATAACACTAAGGAACTCTTTTACTAAGCAGCGCTAGCGCATGGGTAGAGCGCACCAAATCAATACTATCGCCGGAGTTCCTGTAATGGAAGTGAATTTTAAAGATTATTTTTCAACCCTGTCTGGACCGACCAGTGCACTCGGGGTCTGTATTGTTGATTAGAAGTAATTCTGTTTAAAAATGGTTGTTTAACTTTGATTATGTGAAAATAAGTTGGAATGCAGAAGATAAGACACAGCTCTAACTAATTTGATATGTGAAGGGGGGAGGATGGCACTTGTTTTTCCGGGCCCAGCTTGGCCACCTGGACTTTGGAAAGCATGCGACCGTGTTCCCACAGTAAGCATTCTATAATTTCCCATAGCTCTGAACATGAGCTTAGAGCCTAATAAAAAGGGAGGGCTTGTCACAGCAGAGATGGGGTTCATCTGTGGGCAGACTTGTCGTGCAGAAGGTTTGTTCCTGGTCTGAAGCTCCTAGCTCTCGCTGTGAACCGGGCCCCCCCCCCAGCTGATGATAAGAGCCTGGATGATGGAGACCAGTGTTGTATGTATATGTATATATATATGTATCTGTTTTATAGCTTTCTTTTAGTTAGATGGTTTAATTAGTGTGCATATCTCCTAATTTGACTCAGTCAGTGTGTATATTTCTTAATCATTGTATAGACTGAAGCAATAATGATTTATACACTCTCCATTTGAATAAAGAGTTCCATTTACCCAATACGAATCCAAAAAGAATCTGTAGTATTTTATTCGGTGAACAGTCTGTGGTGATCAAGTGAGCAGGCTGCAATACCCAAGCAATACAGTTCCATCCCCTTTCTCATTTTGGTTGCCCTTCTCTGAACATTTTCTAATTCTGCTACATGTTTTTTGAGATACAGTGACCAGAACTGACCACAATACGACACCTCGGTCCCTTCACAGAAATCACATCTCCACACCTCTACCCCCCCCCCCCCTACTCCTGGCAGGAAATACTACCCCTTCTTTAAAAAATGCCACGGGAAGGAAGCATTCCCTACCTTGGAAAATGTCTACTGCTCTCCTGCTCATGTTTTGGTCTCTGAATTCAATGAGTGATTCCTGGATCGGGGACTGTGCAAGGAGAGAAGGTAAAAGAGGATGGAAATGAAACATTGTCAGTGAATCACAGTCAACAGAACTATTTCACTCTTGACATACATGAATAAGGAAGTACAGGGGGTGCCATATCTCACATGCCGCTTCTGCTGAGGCATGTGCTGTTCTTTTAAAATGACAAGGAAACGGGCCTGATAATAAAAAGACTTCTTCAGTGAGCACCAATGAAAACCACAAAGCCTCTTTTTAAAATAAATTTCCAGCAGCTCTATGCAGAAATTTAAGTGTAGAATGCTGGTTAACCCCCGGATTCTATATAAGTACATAAGTATTGCCATACTGGGAAAGAACAAAGGTCCATCGAGCCCAGCATCTTGTTTCCAACAGTGGCCAATGCAGGTCAAAAATACCCGGCAAGAATCCAAAAATGTAGAAGACATTTTATACTGCTTATCCCAGAAATAGTGTATTTTCCCCAAGTCCATTTAATAACGGTCTATGGACTTTTCCTTTAGGAAGCCGTCCAAACCTTTTTTAAACTCTGCTAATCTAACTGCCTTTACCACACTCTGGCAACGAATTCCAGAGTTTAATTACATGTTGAGTGAAGAAAAATTTTCTACGATTCGTTTTAAATTTACTACATTGTAGCTTCATCGCGTGCCCCTAGTCCTAGTATTTTTGGAAAGCGTGAACAGACGTGAC
This sequence comes from Microcaecilia unicolor, assembly GCF_901765095.1. NCBI lineage: Eukaryota > Metazoa > Chordata > Amphibia > Gymnophiona > Siphonopidae > Microcaecilia > Microcaecilia unicolor. The sequence continues at coordinate 8,454,831 of NC_044038.1, forward strand.
TTAAATTGCCTATGCAAATCCAGTCATCATCAGCGCCAATAACTGCCACTTAACAAGCATTATTGAAACTAATTGGCATTAATTAGAATTTACACGCGGAAGTGACTAAGCGTATTCTATAAAGTGATGCGCAAAATTCTAAGTCGCCCCTTTCTGCCTGCACACGTTACACTTTGTTACAGAATACACTTAGCGACTTGTGCATCTAAAGTCTAATCAGTGCCAATTAGCGCTCATTAGCTTCTTAAGCTTGTTAAGTTACACACATTGTTATAGAATCCATGCCGATTTCGTCATGGACCTCTAGGCGCGCTATATAGAGTCTGGGGGATTATTACCGATATAGAATTCACTCTTAACTATCATCCTGCCGGTACCTAACCATATGTGACCTGCAGAGAATTACCCCACAAGCAGGGCTGCTGAGAGGGGGGGGGGCAGGGGGGACAAAACTCCCCGGGGCCTCCAAGAGGGGCCCGGTGTCGCAGTCCCCTCCACCTGCCCCCCTCTGTCCACCACCGGGCCGGTGAATTCAAATCATAGTGCCTCACCTTGACTTTGCTCTGTGTGAAAGAAGCGCAGCAGCGGCAGTCTGCAGATCGCCTCCCTTCGGGCCTTCCCTCCCTGTGTCCCGCCCTCGTCTGACATAACTTGTGCGAGGGCGGGACACAGGGAGGGAAGGCCCGAAGGGAGGTGATCTGCAGACTGCCGATGCTGCGCTTCTTTCACACGGAGCGAAATCGAGGTGAGGCGCTATGATTTGAATTCAGGGGGGCTCAGCCCAGTGGCGGACGGAGGGGGGTAGGTGGAGGGGGGGCGGCGACGACGACAAGCTCGGAGGGGGGGGGGGCGGCGACGACGACAAGCTCGGGGGGGGGGGGGGCGGCGGGGGCGGCCTTACCCCGGGCCTGGCCCAGTATCTCGGTGGCCCTGCCCACAAGTGCTTAACGTCCTTTAGTAGAAAAACCCCTAAATTAGGCCAGTGAAATAGCAATGCCTAAAACAAATAGATAAAATGATATTGACCATTGCTACACATATGTATATTCAGCAGCATTACAGAAACGTAAAAATTGAACCCATGAATGATATTTGTTATATAGTTTTCAATAATTTGCCACCCAAAATGACACAAAAAACTAATGACTCACCGTTTGTTGTTCATGTTGTTTTAGCACGTGCGTGAGGGAGTGGATGATATAGTGAAGAGCACTCCCTCACTGATGTTACAGTTCAGCCACCTTGCAGCAGGTGGTGCGTCTGCCGAGGCTGAGTTAGAGGGGTGGGGCTCAGGCCAGGAGGGTGTTAAGTGCCCTGAGTTATCTGCAGCAGGGCCCATAGGAATAAAATGGGCCTTGATGCAGATAACTTGAGCTAAGCTTTAGTAATAGACCCCCATGAGAGGCAGGGAAGCCCTGATACAGAAAGAAGCCACCCTGTAGTGTAAGGGCTCCCTAGCTGATGTGTAAGCTACCAGAACCAGGCTGAGGTAGGCCACTTTTGCTATTGGACTAAGGGGCCCTTATACAGAGCGGTGGTAAGCCCAATGCAGGCTTATCGCTCGCTCTTCCGTGACTACCGCCGGCTCAACATGGCCACCGGCAGTAGTCCTGCCCTGAGCGTGCGCCATTTGAATAGGAAAAAGAAGATCCTCAGAAATGGTTTGAGCGGCAGTAACCCAGCAGTACCGGGTTAGCGTGGGAGCCCTTATCGCCACCTCAGTGGGTGACAGTAAGGACTCCCTGTCGCATGGCCACGCGGTAAGAGTTCTCTTACCGCAAGGCTGCGTGCACCTGGGTTTTTTTTTTTTACATGCTGCTATAAAAAAAAGGGCCCTGATGCACTGGGAAAATGCCCCCCCCCCCCCCCCCCCCCCCCCGCCGATAGCGCAGGGCCTCGTTTGACGTCTGGCTGGAGCCAGACCTGGGACTAAGAGTAGAACCGAAAACTTAGGACTGTATTTGGGGCGTGGAAGCCCACCAGCCACAGACTGAGCCTGCCGCCAGAGGCCTGCTTAAGACTGTGTCTACTGAACTACAAAGGTTTTTCCTTATGTTCCTGGCCTGTGAGGTAACAGGTCTCAGGGCTTAGCTAATAAACCAGTGATTTTTTTCATTTACGTGTGTCTGGCTTGGCTAATTTGCAGGGCCACCCACAACCCTCGGCCAGGGTATCACAATGTGCTTAAAACTTTTTTTTGCAAAAATGAGTACACATTGTAAAATGCAGGATGCATTAAAACAAAACAAAAAAACAAAAACAAATGATACACTTTTGAAAACAATGTAAAAACTGAAACAAATGGAAAAAAAAACAAACTATAAAAAAAATGAACAATGTTTTTCCATGCACGCTCAGCCCAGGATTAAGAAGAGAAGGAATTAAAATAACATATACAGGATTAAATCAAATATCAAGTGAATCCAGTTCAGCACGGCTCAGCTGGGCACAATCAAGGTTTAAGCGCTGTACCTTTGCGAATTTTAGCATCTCTGCTGGATCTGTAGATTCTTGCTCTTTTTTTGATCTCTGCTTGAAGGAATCCCTGAAAGGAACAAAAGCAGTTTTACACCCAATCGCGAGTGCATGTGTGCGGTGTGTGTGTGTGTTGAAAAGGGTGGCTGTGCAGGAGATTGATTGATTTATGTATGATTCACTTTTGCCTGAGAAAGTAAAAGTCACAGAACAAGGATGAAAAAATTGCCACCAATTTAAATAACAACATTTGAAATGTGAAATATTGTTTTCCATGGGCCTGATATTTAGCACGCAGTGGTTAAGGAGTCCTACTAAGATGTGCTGAAAAATGGCCTGTGTGAGTGTAGGCGCATGTTTTGGACGCGCACAGGTTCATTTTTTTTAGTGCGCCTGCAAAAAAAGGCCTCTTTTTTTTTGCCGAAAATGGACATGCGCCAAAATAAAAATTGGCGCGCGTCCATTTTGGGTCTGAGACCTTACCGTCACCCATTCACTTAGCTGTAAGGTCTCACGCGTTAACTGGGCGGTAATCATCAGCGCGTGTACAATGCCTATTAGCGCCTGCTGCAGGCCAGAAAACAAAATATATTTTCTGGCACGCGTAGCGGACACGTGTAAAAAATGAAATTACCACTCGGGCTACGCAGTAGCTGAGTGGTAGTTACGAATTAAGACATAAGACATAAGCATCGCCACACTGGGACAGTGTCCCGACAGTCTCCGACAGTGGCCCATCCAGGTCACAATCACCCGACAAGATCCAGGAATAGTGGATTTTTTCATATGTCCATTTAATAACATTCTATGGCCTTTTCCTTCAGGAAGCCGTCCAAACCTTTCTTAAACTCTGCTAAGCTAACCGCCTTAACCACATTCTCCGACAACGAATTCCAGAGTCGAATTACGCGCTGAGTAAAGAAAAATTTTTTTTTTTTGTTTTAAACTTACTGCACTCCAGCTTCATCGCATGCCCCCTTGTCCTAGTATTTTTGGAAATCGTAAACAGACGCTCCATATCTATCTTTTCCACTCCACTCATTATTTTATAGACCTCTATCATATCACCCCTCAGCCGCCTTTTCTCCAAGCTGAAGAGCCCTAGACATTTTAGCCTTTCCTCATAGGAAAGTCATCTTTGTCGCCCTTCTCTGCACCTTTTCCAATTCCACTATATCTTTTTTGAGGTGCGGCGACCAGAATTGAATACAGTAGGTGCGGTCGCACCATGGACCCATACAGTGGCATTTATCCTCATTGACGCGTTGGACGCGTATAGGCGTCTACACGGCTTAGTACAAGGGCCCCTCAGTGACTTGTAAGCTGTTGACAGCTGTGGGCTGAACCAAGCCCAAATATTCAATGCCGGGCATATGTGACTCCCAGCGCAGAGTATCCAGGTACGTGAGCTGACCCGGAAGTTAACCGAGCACTGGCTGATATTCAGACAGGTGCCCAGTCTCTTTGCTGTCCTAACTTTATGTGCTTTTTTAACTAGTTAGTGGGCCATATCATTGCTAACTGCCTAAAATGTAGTTCCACCCAAATCCCATCCTAGACTCGAAACCCAAGTTAACTCTACAATCAAGAAAATGTTCTACTCAATGTGGAAACTTAAACGCGTGAAACCATTCTTCCCGAGGGTAACTTTCCGCAACCTGATACAATCAATGGTATTAAGCCATGCTGACTATTGCAATGGACTGTATGCAGGATGTAAAGAACTACTCATAAAGAAACTACGGACTGCTCAAAACACAGCAGCCAGGCTTATATTTGGTAAATCCCGATCTGACAGCGCCAAACACCTATGAGAAAAAGTGCATTGGCTCCCAATCAAAGAACGTATTACTTTCAAAATCTGCACCTTGGTCCACAAGATTATCTACGGCGATGCCCCGAGTTATATGGCTGATCTCATAGACCTACCAACCAGAAGCTCAATTAGAACATCACGAACATACCTAAATCTTCACCACCCTAGCTTCAAGGGACTCAAGTACAAATCAATTTACGGATCCAGCTTCTCCTATATAAGCACGCAACTATGGAACGCATTACCGAAAAGCCATAAAGACAACGCAGGATCACCTCAATTTCCGGAAATCACTAAAGACCGATCTGTTCGAAAAGGCTTACCCTACTGATCCAACTTAAGTAACTGAACTCAGCAACACAACGAAGCCATAACCTGCAATGAACAATATATCAATCTTGATTCTCTAATGTTCTGTAACAACATCACTCTGTATTTGTTTCATCACCGGAGGTGGCTAACACCTCACGGTACTAAGTAAGCCACATTGAGCCTGAAAGAGGTGGGAAAATGTGGGGTACAAATGCAACAAATAAATAAGACCACCCCTAATCTGTCCGGTTAAGGGCCGCCGATACGGGCGGTTGGTCAGCTCAGCAGGATTTAACGGGACAAGAGTCTCTCCTGTCTGGTTACACCTAACCCCCCCCCCCGATATTCAAAAGCATTTCACTGGCCAGGATCAGCACCTGGCCGCTTAAATGTCTCTACGGCGAACCATAACAGACTCCCATTGCGCAACTGACACATGAACGTTTCCTAACCGTCCAAAACGCTTGCGCCTTCCACCGATCTTAACTGTCTCATTAATATGTAACCCAACCGACCACTGAATGTAAGCCACAACGAACCAAAATGTGTTTTTGGATAATTGTGGGATAAAAGAACGAACGAATAAATAAAGAAACGGCTATCTGCTGATTTTCAGCCCCACTTCAGTGGCCATATTTGGCCGCATAAGTACATGGGATGTTTTGGCCACTTTAAATGTAACCGTCCAAGTGTGAATATCAACTTAACCACTGGAAACGGCCTGGCATGGGTTAGCCGGGTTAACTCCCATGGTCAGAATATCAACCCCAAAACGTTCTTGCTTTTCTTCCGCATTCCATTTACGGTGAGGCACAGCTCTGTGACTGCCTTAATTTCAGTTAATAATAATGGTTGCAATAATAATTCTCTTCATAAAAACAGCCAATAAATCCAAATCCCTATATCAATCTTTCTGATCTGAGATCCTGTTCATAGGCCATTACATCAGCCCTTAAGTAACGAAAGAGGTATAAGATAGATAGATCAATAAGCAAATATATTAAGAAAAGTCCATAAGCCATTATTAAAATGGACTTGGTTTCTAGAATAAGCAGCATAAAATGTATTGTACTGTTTTGGGATCTTGCCGGGTACTTGTGACCTGGATTGGCCACTGTTGGAAACAGGATGCTGGGCTTGATGGACCTTTGGTCTGTCCCGGTATGGCAACACTTATGTACTTGGGATTCTGAATGGAATCTTGCTACTCTTTGGGGTTCTACATGGAATGTTGCTACACTTTGAAATTCTGCATGGAACCTTGTTATTCTTTAGAATTCTAGAATCTTGCTACTCTTTGGGGTTCTACATGGAATGTTGCTACTGTTTGGGTTTCTGCCAGGTACTTGTGACCTGGATTGGTCACTGTTGGAAACAGGATGTTGGGGCTTGATGGACCTTCGGGTCACCAATGGGGCAAATTTGTGGTCTCCCCTTGAGGGTTCCAGGCCTTCAAGCAGACTGGATCTTGCACCTGCAGGCCTACAAGCTGATTTTTTCAAAGGAAATCTCCCAGGACAGTTTCCCTAAGAAAACCAGACTGGTGCACTGTAGGCAGGGAATACTGGCACACAGTTGCACCTGCTTCGGAGCCCTAAATAAAGATATGAAATATGAAAGTCTCCTTGTGAGAGATGCTTGTTGGGTACTCACGTTGTCTTCTTCTGTGCGTTTTGGAAGTATTTTTTGGCAAATTCCAGCATGGTGTATTGCGTGTCTTGCAGGACGCTGTCATCTACGACCTCTGTCATGTAGTCACCCACCCCCTCTCCATAATCACTGGGTGCAGGAGACACCTGAGAAACAGGAGGCTGCGTCAAGAGGGAAGCACCAGCGGCATAGGAAGGGCGGGGCGGTGGGGGCGGTCCGCCCCGGGGGCCTGGCCATTGTGGGGTGGGTCCCTCAATGATCACCCCACCCCTGAAGGGTGGCCTGGCATTTGAGTACCAGCACCTTTTTGGCTGGAAATAACGCACTGACTAAACCTGTGTGGATTTCAGAGCGTCTGCAATGAATAAGCATGAGAGAGATTTGTGCTGCCTTGACTGTATGCAAATCTTACCTCATGCATATTCATTGCGGATGTTCTGAAAACCCTGAGGACCCCTGCTTTAAGTAATCCCATTCTGATGGTCCTTATGTAATTGTATTGCATAGGATATTTTTCACTTACATCCATCTTCCTGTCCAGTTCCTGAGCCACAGCTGTGGAAGCCACGGCCACGGCCACAGCTGCTGAAACGGCCACCTTGCCCTGCTTGTTTTGTGGCTCTTCTTTCTTATCTTCCGGCAAGCGGATAAAATCTGGCGCAGCCACAGGCTGCACATACTCTGAAGGGAAAATTCCAGACTTCCCATGAATGGCTCCAAACTTCCATCCTGCATGAGGTAGAGAAACAGTTATAGGTCCTGCAAGAAGGCAGTTCCTTTCCGTAATCCACAATGAATACGCATGAGATTGATATTCACAGATCTCTTTCATGCGTATTCATTGTGGAGATCCTGAAAACCTGACTGGCAAGGGGTACTCCAGGACCGGACTCGGGAAAGCACTGCTCTATAAAACATCACTACAAGAATTTCCAACAGATCTTCCCTGCAGAAGTGTAGCCAGGTTCAGCCAGGTTGACGGTGCAGGGGAAGCGAGAGCTGCACAATGAAAAAAATAGGTGCCAGCAGAACTCCGTTTGGGGGAGCGGTCGCTCCTCTGGCGCCCCTTCAAACTATAAAACTGGAAAAAAAAATTCTTGTAATGCTGGTGAGACACACGGCCACATGCAGACACAGAAATGGATATAGGAGCGCATGCACACAGACACACACCCTGAAATGGATAGATGAGTACACCGCACCCACACACAGAAATGGACATATGAGCACACACCACAGACACACAAACAGAGAAATGGATATATGAACACACAACCCACAAACACAAACTGAACTGGATGTATAAGTGAAAACCACATTGAAATGGATATATGAATACACACCACATTAATATGGATATATGAGCAGAATGCCATGCGGAGAGTAATGTTATAGCCAGGACTCCCAAGAGACAGAGCCGGGCCCAGGGCACGGCCGCCGCAGCAGCAGTCGCCATCACCCCCCCCCCCCCACACACACACACACACACACACACTCCCCTTCAGGCAGCCACTGCTCCCTCTTCCTCCTTACCTTCCTGTGTCTGCTCCTCCCTCGGTCTGCCACTCTCCTGCTCCTGTGTGCCAGGACCTGGATTATCACTTTAATGCAATCACCCGGGTCCCGACACACAGGAGCAGGAGAGAGACAGACCCCGGCGCCAGGCCCCCCCTTGGAGGCTAGGCCGGGGAATCTTGCCCCCCTGCTCCGCCTCTCGGTGGCCCTGGTTATAGCAGGTTGTCTAGGCTAAGAGGCCAAGGAAAGAGCTACTTTATAAATGATTTCAGTAGCTTTTGAGATCCTATTTTATAAAGACATAAGCATCCATGCCTGCCTTTTAAAAATATTATCAAATAGGCAGGTATTATCAAATTCAGGCAGGTTTCCTCTAATCAGATCTTCAATTATAAATAAGAAGCCCCTTATTTCTAGATTAACTAACAATAGATCTGAGCGGTGCCACTTTGAAGAAGCATTTAAATCTTCAAAGAATTATTCACCCACCTCCTCATCGATCCATGTTGACTACTCAGACTTATAAAAGTTTACATTATCATTTTCACCATAACTCAAAAAAATCCTGCTACTTATACAGTTTATATCTCATAAAGATGCTCATAAGAAATAATCATCTGAAAATTTTTTAGCTCAACTTGGACTAGGACCAGTTCCGACATGTTTCATCATCAAGCTGTTTCAAGGAATGTCCCCTAAAAATAGCAAAACCACATATTAATGGCTAATAAATATCCTTTCTTAAACCAAACTCACAAAACATCCCTGTTAGATGCCAAACCCGTCTCTTCGACTGAGCAAATTTAAATGTCCAAGATGGCAGCGGTTAGGACTCCCCACTTTATAAACATCATATAGAGATCACATGCTCACAGCCAACCAATCATAGCTCATAATCATAGTCAAATCAAAGACATCCACTTCAACTCAGCGATTTAACCCCTCGGATGTACAATCAAAAAATCCAATTCTATTCTTTGTAATTCAAAAAATGATTGTAGTCACCTCCCTCCCACCCGACTACAAACTGATCAATAATTCGCCATTTGATATCACACACAGAATGCCCCTCTGGAATTGTTGCCAGAGAATGTGGTAAAGGCGGTTAGCTTAGCAGAGTTTAAAGAAGGTTTGGGCGGCTTTCTAGAGGAAACGTCCATAGACCATTATTAAATTGACTTGTGGAAAATCTACTATTTCTGGAATAAGCAGTATAAAATGTTTTGTACGTTTTTGGGGATCTTGCTGGGTATTTGTGACCTTGATTGGCCACTGTTGGAAACAGGATGCTGGGCTTGATGGACCTTTGGTCTTTCCCAGTATGGCAATACTTATGTACTTTATCTAGCCATTGCTGGACTAATTGGGCTTGTGCATTACCAGTGTTTATTCTTGATTTGTGTTCATTAAGCTGTAGCTTTATGGGGCAGCTAGTCCGACCCACGTACACTAAACAGCATGGACATATAACCAAATATAAATTTGAACGATTAGATGATAATTTAACGTGAAAAGTTTTGGTCATCTAGCAATATACATTTACTTATTTAGCAAAATTTCTAGACTGCCAGTCTACAATTCTAGGCGGTTCACAGTGTACATACAGCTGGTGGTGGGAAGCGGGACTGGTGGTTGGGAGGCAGGGATGGTGCTGGGCAGACTTATACGATCTACTATGTTACTATGTTAAATAACAAACCTCATTTCACATTAAATCATCATCTAATTGTTCAAATGTTGTATATTTGATTATATGTCGTAGGTCGGACTAGCTGAGCTATAAGCCTATGACTTAATGAACACAAATCAAGAATAAACACTGGTAATGCACAAGCCCAATTAGTCCAGCAATGGCCAGATAAAGGGACATTCTGTGTGTGATATCAAATGGCGAATTATTGATCAGTTTGTAGTCGGGTGGGAGGGAGGTGACTACAATCATTTTTTGAATTACAAAGAATAGAATTGGATTTTTTGATTGTACATCCGAGGGGTTAAATCGCTGAGTTGAAGTGGATGTCTTTGATTTGACTATGATTATGAGCTATGATTGGTTGGCTGTGAGCATGTGATCTCTATATGATGTTTATAAAGTGGGGAGTCCTAACCGCTGCCATCTTGGACATTTAAATTTGCTCAGTCGAAGAGACGGGTTTGGCATCTAACAGGGATGTTTTGTGAGTTTGGTTTAAGAAAGGATATTTATTAGCCATTAATATGTGGTTTTGCTATTTTTAGGGGACATTCCTTGAAACAGCTTGATGATGAAACATGTCGGAACTGGTCCTAGTCCAAGTTGAGCTAAAAAATTTTCAGATGATTATTTCTTATGAGCATCTTTATGAGATATAAACTATATAAGTAGCAGGATTTTTTGAGTTATGGTGAAAATGATAATGTAAATTTTTTAAACATGAGTAAGCAACACGGATCGATGAGGAGGTGGGTGCATAATTCTTTGAGGATTTAAATGTTTCTTCAAAGTGGCACCGCTCAGATCTGTTGTTACTCTAAATATAAGGGGCTTCTTATCTATAATTGAGGCCTTTTTAAAGTAGGCTTTTTTTTGCACTTTTGACATAGGCGTCCTTTATAAAAATGACCTTAAGTCCAGAAAGAGACATAAGTATTTACTCCTAGTGTTCCACTGTGACAACCCACATGTGCTAACGCATATACAGTACGATGTGTGATGTGTTTGAAAATCTAGAAACAGACGATTCAAACCGGGGTGGGGGGGAGGGGAAAGCACTCCTGCACGGCACTCAGGGCGACCCACCAAAATCCTGGGTGCCGGGTCTCAGCTCCTCCAGGTATAGCACTTTCTTCCTCACGATGCAGCCATAATTCTGGTCTGTCGGAAGCCCGGGGGTGTCAGGAGAACATAGAGGAGTATTAACCAGTGGCAAATTCTACTCAGCCCAAAATCTTCCACACATCTCAATGCTAAGTTTTCATGTCAAGCTGGGACATTTTGTATCCCTTCATTATTCTGCTATGATTTTATCTATACTAATTTGCCACTCACATTTGATAATTCTTAGACAAACTGCTGCTATATTGTCCTGAAGTTCTGCATCATATTTATTTCACATATAACACAAAAGGTGTTGGCAAAAACCATAAACAACTTGAAATAAATTTATATACATACTAGGAAAAAATGCCCGTTTCTGAGCGCAATGAAACGGGCGCTAGCAAGGGGCCCCCTCCCTCCGTCCCTCCGAGCTACTTGCCTTGTTCGCTGTGGAGTTTCCGTTTCGGCCCTTGTCGAGTGTCACAGCTCCGCCCTCGACGTCATGACGTTTTGACGCGAGGGCGGTGCAGACACTCCAGTGCACACCGGATATCTCGGGCGCCTCAACTTCCGTGGAGGCTTCAGAACGTTGGGGTTGCCTTTTATATAGAGAGATATTTCTTAAGATCAAATGCTCATTGTTCAAATGATAAGGGGCATCAAACTGCTATCCCGTTCAGCGTCTGCTGATGCAGTGAGCACTGCTACATTTTCAAGATAACTACTTTTGTTTTTGATGTAAGATACATGAAAAGTTATTTTTGCAATGTAAGATACAAACGTTAATGGGCTAAATCATTAAAGCACCAGTATTTTGAACTGCATCAACAGTACGATACCCCTTATCATTTGAACAATGAGCATTTGATCTTAAGAAATCTCTGGCCGATATTCAAAACTGTTTAACTGGAAAGGAGAAATAGGGGTGATACGATACAGACGTTCAAATATTTGAAAGGTATTAATCCGCAAACAAACCTGTTCCAGAGACGGGACTAGAGGGCACGAATTGAGGTTGTCAGGAAGTATTTTTTTTCACAGAGAGAGGGCGGTGGATACTTAGAACGCTCTTCCGCGGGAGGTGGTGGAGATCAAAACGGTAACGGAATTCAAAAATGCGTGGGATAAACACAGAGAAATCCTGTTTAGACAGAATGGATCCAAAGAAGTTTAGCGGTGATTGGGTGGCAATGCCGGTAATTGGGAAGCAAAGCCAGTGCTGGGCAGACTTCTACGGTCTGTGCCCTGAAAATGGCAACGACAAATCAAGGTCAGGTATGCATATAAAGTATCACGTACAATGAGTTTATCTTGTTGGGCAGACTGGATGGACCTACAGGTCTTTTATCAGCCGTCATCTACTCTCGGCGGCCATTTTGAATCGGCACCAGGACCGTCAGCACTCAGCATTGCAAAAGGAACAGAATGCAGGGCAGCGCTCTGGGCAGGAAAGAAGCAGTTACTAGACCACCAGGGCAGTACGGTAAGAGGAGGGGAGGCTAGGATACCCTTAGGGGGGTGTGATGGGGGGTGGGGTGATATGTGACAGGGGGCGGGATAGGGTGTGAAAGGGGGTGGGCGGGGTGTGGTGGGGCGGGGCATGTGTCCTCTTTTGGGGGGGGGGGACCTAATATGGTAACCCTAGTGTGGGTTACATCTGTGTGAAGGGTATATACGCAATTATGGTGGGTATTTATTTGAAGTTATTTATAGGGACAGGAAATGTCAGCAGTTTGGGTAAGCAAACAAGACAGATATCTCTCCAGCACACGAGGAGCTCACAACCTTAATCCACAACACAAACCAGAAAAAAATGTCTCAATAAAAATTCCAATTTCCAATGGTGCATCACAAACAATGTTTTGCAAAAACTTCTAGAGACCATAGAGTTCTGCACCACTCAGGAATGTAGCGACCTCTAGTGGCTGTGCTAGAGTACTGGACTTTGACTTCTGCATACCCCCCCCCCCCCCCCCACACACACACACAGCTTATGGAACAAGGGGCTGGATCTCCTGACCAGTGATTGACAATGGTGGGAGAAGACACTTTTTTGGAGGGAAACTGTGCTGATATATATTCCCAGCCCGGTTTCAAAATCCTTTTGTCTTTGGTTCCTGTTTCCCTGGCCACTGCACCATTACACGAAGGGAAGAAGGTCTCTGGCTAGCCCAGCCATTGTATCTAGAGAGAAGTGCATTTGCCACAAACAGTAAGTGGAATAGAAAACCAGCTCACAACTATTTATTTTATTTAGATTTTGCTGACACCTTTTTCAGTAGTAGCTCAAGGTGAGTTACATTCAGGTACTCTGGATATTTCTCTGTCCCAGGAGGGCTCACAATCTAAGTTTGTACCTGAGGCAATGGAAGGTTAAGTGACTTGCCCAAGATCACAAGGAGCAGCAGTGGGATTTGAACCAGCCACATCTGGATTGCAAAACTGGTGCTCTAACCACTAGGCCACTCCTCTACCACTCCAGTTGCTACTCTGCGATTCTGCATGGAATCTAGTCACTCTTTAGGATTCCAGAATCTTGTTACTCTTTGGGGTTCTACATGGAATGTTGCTACACTTTGAAATTCTGCATGGAATCTTGTTGTTCTTTAGAATTCTAGAATCTTTATTTATTTAGATTTTGCTCACACCTTTTTCAGTAGTAGCTCAAGGTGAGTTACATTCAGGTACTCTGGATATTTCTCTGTCCCAGGAGGGCTCACAATCTAAGTCTGTACCTGAGGCAATGGAGGGTTAAGTGACTTGCCCAAGATCACAAGGAGCAGCAGTGGGATTTGAACTGGCCACCTCTGGATTGCAAGACCGGTGCTCTAACCACTAGGCCACTCCTCCACTCCTATTCTTTGGGGTTCTACATGGAATGTTGATACTCTGAGATTCTGCATGGAATCTTGTTACTCTTTAGGATTCTAGAATCTTGCTATTTATTTGGATTTTGCTCACACCTTTTTCAGTAGTAGCTGAAGGTGAGTTACATTCAGGTACTCTGGATATTTCTCTGTCCCAGGAGGGCTCACAATCTAAGTTTGTACCTGAGGCAATGGAGGGTTAAGTGACTTTGCCCAAGATCACAAGGAGCAGCAGTGGGATTTGAACTGGCCACCTCTGGATTGCAAGATCCATGCTCTAGCCACTAGGCCACTCCTCCACTAGCAACATTCCATCTTCCACTGCTCTAACCACTAGGCCACTCCTCCACTATACCCCTCAAAGGAGAAGAAAGGAAGAACTCATGAAACACCCAGCCTGAGAAACAGGAGGGGACCAGAGGACAGTCCCTGAAGTTCTACAAGGATAAAAAGACCCAGTAGCAGAATTTCCATCTGGGGAGAACCACTAAATAAAGACTTGGTAGGTAAAGGATCAGAGAGCCCTCAAGAACCTGATGAGAGACTGTAAGCGCTGGAAACCTTTTTTCTTCTTTAGCTCTGCATGTATACAGTTGCTGTGAAGTATTGTCCCAGTTTTGCCCAAAGACTCCAAGTTAAGTAAACCATTTTGGTTCAGAACTAAACTTCAGGCCTTGATTGACTTATTGGGTGGACTGGCTGTGCCAATGGCCTCCCAGCACAAACTGGTCCCGACCCTGACCCACCTATAAACTAATATTTTATATAAAGCAACCTGCCCTAGCTATGCCGGGCAAGAAAGGATTACATTTAATAATAATAATAATAATAAAAGACTTCCATGCAAAACAATCTCATCAGGGATTCCATTAATTCCAGCCTGGTGTTTACAGAGGGTTAAGTCAAGCATGGACATCCATTGGGATGGAGCCCCTAAATGGGAGCAGCCCATGATGAGGTGCTGAAAAGTACATTCAAGAAGCTCAAGGGCTACCTCTTGGTTCAGATCATGTATTAAGTGTACACTGACCTTTCTCAAGCCCCTCCATGGACTGCAAGTGGATGATATCCCCTTTGTGAAAGTTCAGAAGGCTCCAGTCCTCACTAATGTGGCTCTTCACTGCTACCACATAGTTGGAATCCTGGAAGATAAAAGACATTCTTAAAGGGTTTTTAATTACTCGTCATTTGTTTGGCAGTACGCTGGCTGACACATATACTCTGGTACAATGACAGTATTTAGGACTGCAATGGAGAGACTGTAATCAAATGTGTTTGCAGACCTCAGAAAGGCAGAGACAATGAGTGTCAAGGGTGTCCAGAGTAATAGGGAACAGACACACAGAGCCAGGGGTGGAAATTTGGGAGAGGGTTCCCATAGCCCACCAGGAAGCTTTGTATTTTTCTGCTTCTTCACGCAGGCTTGGGACCCCTGTGGCATGAGGGCCCAGGGCAATTGTCCTGGTTGTAGCTGGCTAACACTGTCCCTGGAAGCACATTCCATGAAGCGTCAGAAAAAATCGGCCCGAGAGCTTGTCTCGAAGGGCCCCCCTTAAACGAGGGTCGGGCCCATTCAAAAAGGCTCGAGAAGAGAGAGTGGGCGGGGAGGGGGGGATGCGACTTGAGTGCAGGAATGGGGAAGCGTGGTTGGCGGATTCAAGGGACGCTAGCAAGCCCGGTTACCTCTTCGGGCCTGCCCATTGGAGGGGGGGCGGGGCTAAAGGGGGAAAATTAAATGGCTCAGGGTGTTCCCTGACCTGCGGAGGCAGTTTGCCCACCTTCCCACCCTCACAGGGGGTGTCGGTGGTGAGGCGGGGGGGGGGGGGGGGTTGTGGTGGAGTCTTGGTCTTGTTTTCTTTCAGATGGAGGGCAGCGGATTTGTCACAGCGGCAAAAAAACCCTGAGCTATGGAGAGTGGGCTCAGGGGGTCTGAGCCAGGGCTTGAAAGGCGGGTCGGGTGACCCAGAAATTGTGTGGAGGTCCACACGGATTGGGGGCACTTGCTGTGAAGGCGGAGCCCGGAAGATGGCGGCCGGAAGTGGAAGTGCTGCTTTGCTAACATGGCGAGCGGGGCGGGGGGGGGGGGGTCAACTGCTGAGGTTATGCCTGGACACTTGTAGCTCGGGGTGGGGGGGCTATTCTGTTATAATGTTAAAGTTGGATTGTTAATAATAAATCAAGCTGCGGCCTATGGTTATCCCACCATGTGCGTAAAGAGAGTTATTGGTGATGGGAATGGAATGGGGGTATAAAGGGAAAATGGGGGGAGGGGGAAGGGGGAAGGGGCATGCCGGGTCGAATGGGTCCCGGCTCCAAGGTTTAACATTAGCTACAGCAGAGACAGATGTACCGAACACCCTCTCCTCATGGAGGAAATGAGTCACTGTCAGATGGAAAGTAACCCACCTTTCCCTTGAATGCTCAGGCCCTTGGGCAACCATTTGTGTCTTTTCCTCTGTCTTTTCGCTGTCTGATCTGCCAGCATGCTCCGTTATCAGCTTTTATCCTTCCCTGCCCCAGTGTTATGGTCAAGTTATTCCCATCATGTGCTGCCAGTTACTCACAGTGCGACTTTTGCCCCTCTAAATGCTCACCCCTGACATTCAGCACTATTTAACCAGTCAGAAAAGGCCGCTGACCGGTTAAACAGCATTTTGGTAGCTGGCCATGAATATTTAGTGGGAGATAACCAGTTATCTCCCACTGAATATTTGCGGTTAGCAGGGCCGCTGAGACACACAGCCAGGCCTGGAGCAGGACCGCTGACCACCACCCTCCACCTGGGCCGCCGCACCGCATACCCCTTCCCCACTCGGGCCGCTACCCCGCCCAAGCCCCATACCTTCCTGCGTCTGACTGCTCCTTGCTCGGTCTGTTGTGCAGGGCCGCCGAGAGACTGGGCCGGGTCCGGGGCAAGGCTGCCCCCAGGGCCCCGCCCCTGCCGCCCTCACTGCCCCGCCCCCCCGAGGTTGCCACCACTGCTCCCCCCCACCCCCCCCCGGAGTTGCCACAGCCACTGCTCCCCCCTCCACCCCCCCTGAGGTCGCCGCTGCCGCTCCCCCCTCCGTCCGCCACTGGGCCGGGCCCCATGCATTGAAATCGCAGTCTCACCTCCATGAAAGCAGCGCTGCAGGCAGCAGAACGCCTCCCTTTGGCCCTCCTTTCCTCCTTGTGTCCCGTCCTCGCAGAAGTTACATCAGGAGGCGGGGATCCTCAGGAGCTTAGTCAAGATCGGGAGGTGGGGCTGGTGGTTGGGAGGCGGGGATAGTGCTGGGCAGACTTATACGGTCTGTGCCAGAGCCGGTGGTTGGGAGGCGGAGCTGGTGGTTGGGAGGCGGGGATAGTGCTGGGTAGACTTAAACGGTCTGTGCCCTGAAGAGCACAGGTACAAATCAAAGTAGGGTATACACAAAAAGTAGCAAATATGAGTTATCTTGTTGGGCAGACTGGATGGACCGTGCAGGTCTTTTTCTGCCGTCATCTACTATGTAGATGAGGGCGGGACACAAGCAGGGAAGGAGGGCCGAAGGGAGGCGTTCTGCTGCCTGCAGCGCTGCTTTCACGGAGGTGAGACTGCGATTTCAATGCAGGGGGCAGACGGTCGACGACGGAGGGCGGGTGGGACTGTGGCGCCGGGCCCCCCTTGGAGGCCCGGGGAATTTTGTCCCCCCTGCCCCCCCTCTCGGCAGCTATGCTGTTGTGTCCTGTAAGAGACCAGAACCCGGATGATTGCAGAGGACTTAAATACAAGTCTGTACATACATCCAGTTTCTCTTACACCTGCACGCAACTATGGAATGAATTACCGATTGCCATAAAAACAACACACGACCTGACAACCTTCCGAAAGTTATTAAAGACCTACTTATTCATAAAGGCGTACAATAAAGATTCCCCATAACGATCTGACTTCCTAATTATTCCAATCACAACTATTAAGGAACCCTCCTATCTGTTCATCCTAATTTCATCCTCACGACTGAATATTATATCTTGTCCTGATATCATTATGTTATGTTATGTTGATCTTTCAATCCACTTCCAATCCAATATGATTTACTTATGCACTCTTATTTGTAATAATTGTAAAATTATTATTCCGTTATTATGATTGCTTTGATATTCTACGTCCCCATCTGTATCTATATTTTGAAATTCATATCCTATAATGTGTACATGTTGCTATAACATTTTGTGAGCCACATTGAGCCTGCAAATAGGTGGGAAAATGTGGGAAACAAGTGCAGCAAATAAATAAATAAATAAAACGTGATAACCCAGGTTATCACGTTAATACAGTCATCCAGATTCTCCTGGCACACAGGAGCAGGAGAGAGACAGACCCGGAAGCAGGCAGGCAGAAAGAAGCTTGCCAGTGCTGGGCTCCCCCTTGGAGGCCGGGCCCACAGAATTTTACCCCACCCCCCTCTCAGCGGTCCTGGCGATTAGCGCCCATCGCAAAACGGCTAAATCACAGGACTTAACTAGGTGCAGATTTTCAGCGCCTGACTGCTTAAGTTAACCGGTTAAATTGGACCATGAATAGCAAACCTATCTTTCACTGGTCTGATATAACTGGTCAGCTGCTGAATATCGATTTAACCGGTTAAGATTTTAGTGGCCAAAAAAATGGTCCGCCATTGAATATCTAGGTTTAACAGTGACAGTGGGCAGTCAAAGCACTGCCTGCCGCTGGCTGAATATCGGGGGGGGGGGGGGGGGGGGGGGGGGTTCTGCTCTCATGAAATAAGCTTCCCAGTGGCTCTGGCACATCTCTGTCATATTCACCAAGGATGCTCAATCAGTTACAGAAGCCTCATGTACTCCATCGCGAGCCTTATTCTCTGTCCCCCCAATATTCAAAGGCAGTTTGAGTGGAGGAGTGGCCCAATGGTTAGTATAGCGGGTTGTGGACCTGGGGAACTGGGTTCGATTCCCGCTGCTACCTGATGGTGAGCAGTGGGTTGAGATCCTGAGAAACCAGGCTCAGTTCCCTCTGCAGCTCTGTGTGACCCTCAGCAAGTCACTTAACCCTCCATTGCTCATTGAGCAACAGTACCTATAAGTGGTATATAAATACTGAAATCAATGAATGAATTTAGCTGGCCAGGATCAGCACCTGTCCAGTTAATTTCCTTATAACCGGCTGTCTGGCAATATTCAGTGGTGGATAGCCAGCTAAATCCTGCTGAATACTGTCAGCTAGCTGGTTATATCGGGTGATATAGAAACATAGAAGCATGATGGCAGATAAAGGCCAAATGACCCATCCAGTCTGCCCATCCTCTGTAACCCCTAATTCTTCCTGTTC
Organism: Microcaecilia unicolor; assembly: GCF_901765095.1. Taxonomy (NCBI): domain Eukaryota; kingdom Metazoa; phylum Chordata; class Amphibia; order Gymnophiona; family Siphonopidae; genus Microcaecilia; species Microcaecilia unicolor. The sequence goes on from NC_044038.1 coordinate 8,473,574, forward strand.
CTAAGCGATCCCACATGCTTATCCCATGACACAGTCCTCGACTCCACCACCTCCACCGGGAGGCCATTCCACGCCTCCACCACCCTTTCTGTGAAATAATACTTCCTTAGATTACTCCTAAGCCTATTCCCATTATGACATCACAATATGAGCTCTGGTTACCAGAGACTGAAACTCTTCACACTAAGTGGGGAAAGTAAGCCAAGAATAGGACAATTGAGCCATTGTGATATCACTGATGAGGTTGGCTCTTAGGCATTGGTGGAATGAGGCATTATGACATCACAATATCAGCTCTGGTTACCAGACTGAAACACACTAAGGGGGGAAAGTAAGGCAATAATAGGACAATTGAGCCATTGTGACATCACTGAGGAGGTTGGTTCTTAGGCATTGGTGGAATGAGGCATTATGACATCACAATATCAGCTCTGGTTACCAGAGACTGAAACACACTAAGGGGGGAAAGTAAGGCAATAATAGGACAATTGAGCCATTGTGACATCACTGATGAGGTTGGCTCTTGGGCATTGGTGGAATAGAAACATAGAAACATGACGGCAGATAAAGGCCGAATGACCCATCCAGTCTGCCCATCCTCTGTAACCCCTAATTCTTCCTGTTCCTAAGCTATCCCACATGCTTATCCCATGCCTTCTTAAATTCTGACAGTCCTCAATTCCACGCCTCCACCACCCTTTCTGTGAAATAATACTTCCTTAGGTTACTCCTAAGCCTATTCCCTCTTAACTTTGTCATATGCCCCCTCATTCCAGAGCTCTCCTTCATTTGAAAAAGGCTCTTTTCCTGTACATAAATGCCCTTGAGATATTTAAACATTTCTATCATGTCTCCTCTCTCCCTCCTCTCTTCCAGCGTATACATGTTGAGGTTCATAAGCCTGTCCCTATAATATTTTCATTCAAGTCCGCTTACTAATTTCGTAGCTATCTGTTGATTTTCAACCCCTCCTTAGTAGCTATATTTGGCCGCTTGAATACATGGGATTTCTTTGACCAGTTTGAACATAACCAGCTGAATATCCGGCTATGTTCAAACCGGCTGAAAATAAGCCAGAAAAAGCTCGGCATTGAATATCTGGGTTTGGCACTGTCCATGAGAGTTACCCGGGGCTAATTATCGGTCCCTGTCTCTTTTTAATAGGTGAATGATATCAATTGGTAATTTGCATAGAAGCCTCACAGCGTGTCTGAACTCAGATGCTTAAATGGCTAGCTCTCCCCTTCCCCGCCTCTCCTTAAAACTGACCGCACAGGCACAGTGGACACAGTTCCTACCTTCTTGAGTTCGGTGAGAAAGTAGTCGATTATGGCTTTCGCCTGAGGGGCTTTGCACGAGAACAGAATCAGTTTCTCACTGTTCAGGTTGAATTCCAGCATGTTCTCCGAGGGAATGGTCACAAAGAGAATATCTGAATAACTGGGGGGGGGGGGGGGGGGGGGGGAGGGATTGGGGGAAAAAAAGAATGAACACACGGGATGTTAATCTGAAGAGTCAACCATGAGAAAAGTATCAAATAGTTTTCTTTTTTTTTTTTTTTTAAATTTATAATATTTATTAAAGAGCAAACAACAAAGAAGTTGATAACAAATCCACCACGAAGCCCTAGGCCCCGCCTGCAGTATCACTACAGTTTACACATAAACTCTAAACCATCAAAAACATTATTTTATTTTCCCCCCTTCCCCCTTTACCCTCCCCCCTCTACCCTCCTCATTGGTTGGACAGCAGTCTGAGAGACATCACAGAATACGCCTTCTGAGCTGTCTCTGACTACACACTGCTATGGGCAGAATTAACCTCAGATATTTCAGTGCCAGGCCATGTCCGGGCAGCGGCACTCAAAATCTGGAGCTAACTGAAAACGTCTTAGCCACCGGATCTTAAGCCGGTCCCGGCTGATATTCAACAGGGATGCGCATAAGACCTGGATGAATATTGACTGGGACCCACATAAAGACAATTAGGGGATCCTGATTCCTCCCTACTCCCCAAAGAAAAATCAACTTCGGTCTGAGCCCTGACACCCCATCCCATTAGGCCCCATTCTAGGCCTACTTGGTGGTCTAGGGAGAGCCAAGACTGCCGCTAGGAGTCACGGTGGCCATTTTGAGGTGTTGTTCCTGCATATACAACCCATCTAGACCATAAGGGAAATTCCAGGTGGGCTCAGGGGGGGCTATGGAATGGGGGCTTAGGTTGGGGCTTGATTTTTCTTCAGGGGGGAGGTGAGGAAGGACCCAGAAGCCCTGATGCCGTTACCTGGAAGTTAACCATTCACTGGCCAGTATTCAGATAGGGTTCAGTTAACTGGGCAGCTAAAGTTAGGACAGTTAGGCTGAATATTGCTGTCAAGTGGTTAAGTACTGGGTCCTCCTCTGTGCCATTTTCTTTGGGAAACACAGAATTCTAATCTGAGCAAATCAATCCTAATGGATTGCATGAAATGATCCGCAGACAAGGACTGTGTCAGAATTTAAGAAAGCGTGGGACAAGAGGAGTCAGTGGTTACTGAGGATGAGCCATTTGGCTCTTATCTGCCATCAGGGTTCTATGTTTCTACATTAAATCATTGTGAGCATGGGTGGGGTGGCCATTTTCAAAGGATCCAGCCTGATCCTGCCCTCTGCAGACAATGTTCCTATTAAACTGCTGGAAGCTGGGTGGGCGTCTTTCACCATCAATCCTGCTGGAGGGGGTGGGGGGGATGAAATACTGCACTTTCAATCACATGAGACAGGCTGCACAAATGAGGAGTAACCTAGTGGTTAGTACAGTGGACTTTGATCCTGGGGAACTGAGTTCAATTCCCACTGCAGCTCCTTGTGACTCTGGGCAAGTCACTTAACCCTCCATTGTCCAGGTACAAACAAGTACCTGTAAATATGTAAACCGCTTTGAATTTAGTTGCAAAATACCACAGAAAGGCGGTATATCAAGTCCCATTTCCATTTCCCCCTTTCCCTTATGACATCACAATATCAGAAGTGAGCCAAGTATCGGGCAATCAAGCCATTGTGACATCACTGATGCGGTTGGCTCTTATTGGTGGAATGAGTGGAGGAGTAGCCTAGTGGTTAGTGCAATGGATTTGATCCTGGGGAACTGAGTTCAATTCCCACTACAGCTCCTTGTGACTCTGAGCAAGTCACTTAACCCTTCATTGCTCCTGGTACAAAATAAGTACCTGAATATATGTAAACCGCTTTGAATGTAGTTGCAAAAACCTCAGAAAGGTGGTATATCAAGTCCCCTTTCCCTTTGCTTGAACTTCAGGGGCATTTACATGGCTAAATTTTAATTGTATAAATAGATATTTGGCCAAAAATTATCTGTATAGCCAGAGGAAGGACTGGGCCATTTCAGGGGTAGGCTTGAAATTATAAAGAAAGCGGTGATGTTCAGCTGCTCGTCACATAACTCATTCATCTAAGTCAGATCACAGTAATAGCAAGCATACGTTTGTATGGTAAGTTATCTGTTTAAAATTTTGTCTGACTTGGACAGATACCTGGTGCTGAATATCTGCATAAAGATACATAGACAACTTGTATATCTTTAAGCAGTCACTGGATCACTAAATATCAGCCTGTATAGCAGGGGTGTAGGTACATGGGGCCACGGGGGCATGGGCCCCCCGTAGATTTGGCCCTGGCCCCCCAGCTGCCGACCCTTTCGACCCCCCCTCCCACCGCCAACCCTCCCCCGCCGTCGGGTACCTTTGCTGGCGGGGGTCCCCAAAGTCCCCAAAGTCCTCTTCTCCGGCGTGGCCACGTGGCTGATCTGCAAGGATTCTGTACGTGCAGGACGTCAGACTCACAGAAACAGAATCCTTGCAGATCAGCAACGTGGCCGCGCCGGAGAAGAGGACTTTGGCTGGCGGGGGCCCGCCAGCAAAGGTATGGGTTGGCAGCAGCGGGAAGGGGGGGGGGTCAAAAGGGTCAGCGCCGGGGAGGGTGTCAAAGGTGGTGGTGGCGGCGGCGGGGGAGTAAAAAATGGCAGGGAGGGTCGGCGGCCCCAGGGGGGGCTAAAATGTGCCCCCTCACCTTGGACTCTGGACCCTCCTCCCACCGAAGTCTGGCTATACCCCTGCTGTATAGATTGGCAAAACATTTTTTTATTGTTAAAGATTGAGCCAGCTATAAACCTCTAGACCCAGTCACCCTAAGAAGGACAGGACAGTTCTGCTGCCTGCAGTCTCCACCTACCTATAGCTCTGGAGGACTCTCAGTTGCTCTGGGGATGCATCACTGCTTCTGACCAGCTTCAGCAGTTTAATCCCTGTGTGGGAAACCCCAAGAATCTGAATGCCAGTGCCAACACTGCCCTGAAAGCAAATTGAGAAGGAAAGGCAACCGGGGTGTGGGAGGAACAACTTGGGTTAGGCCGAAGAGTTATATTTTAAGGCAAATAACATTGCTTCTTCAAAACCTAGAAATGTCATCTGTACCTCATTCTACCCTGACCTGATGGAAGGGGCATTGTTCTTAAAACTAGCTACAAACCTATTAAGACAGACCAGTAGAAGAATTAGGGGTTCCAGAGGATGGGCAGACTGGATGGGTCATATGGCCTTTATCTGCCGTCATGTTTCTATGTTTCTATATCACTTACATATTTCATAATCCTTATTCTTTCTAAAACCTAACCTTAGAAAGGTACTCAGGAAAGGGAGACCTGGTCTGATTTGTGCATGACGGGCCATGAAGCAGGACTGGTAAGAATGTACCTTGCTGGAATCTCCTATCTTAAATCTCTTCCATGTAGTGCTATAGGTAAATATTTTCCCTTTCACAATCACGTCTCTCCAGAACAATCCCCCCCCCCCCTTTTTTTGGCGGTCCAATACAGCTCCCTAGTGAGACTAGATGGCTTGCAAGCAAAGGAAAACCTTTCCCCAGAGGGTTACACTTAACTCTGGCAACTAATCAAACCCCAGATCTTCAAACTGAGTTAAGGAACCAAACTGTGGAGTAGGATTAACCCGCCAGGTTTTCACTGGGCAAAATGGGTAAAATCCCCATTTGCCACAGTTCCTTCCTTTTAAGCCCTGTCCCTTTGTCAGTCACCTCCCCGTTTCTCATGGTCCTCCCTTGCTTTCAGCTCTTACTGCTGCAGGGAAGAGGCGCGAGAAATAGACTTCCCAGTCCTCCTTGGCCGCACTCACAACCTTCCTTTTCGCAGTCTCGGTAGCAGCAGCAGCGTTGGGGGAGTCCAGCCCGTTTTCCACTGTAGTGAGAAATCATAAAAATGTTTCCAGTATAACTGTAAAGATCTGGGAGTGAGACATATGATACAGCTGCCGTGAGCTGTACTGAGCGTTTCAGGATATCTATTTCTTTAAAATATAAACTAAACTCTAAAGTCAAGAGCTGGATGGCAGGGCTTGACACCAGCAGACGTAACGCACATGTTCCGGACAGATCTGGTAGGACTAAATTTCTCCTTAATGCTGTTCATCTTGCCTAACTTGCCACTCAAAACAACAAAGAGAGTCCAAAATCTCCCGCAAAAAAAACAAGAAGAGAACAAAACAAGCGGAAGATATCCAGAAGGACCAGACTGAAGCCACAGATGTTGGAAACCAGAATAATTTATTACGACCCAACACGGTCCGTGTTTCGGCCGAAAAGGCCTTCTTCAGGGGTCTAAAACAAAAATATAACATATGTAATAAAAACATGAAAACACGTATCATATATAACAGTGGCATTAAAATAAAATTTGTATTAAAGATATACATATAAAATGCATATATGTAATCGTAACCCAGTTATATAATAAAACAAATGTATATAAGAACTTGAAAAATATAACATTTAAAGTAACTAAAAAATTAAAAAATTAATTACACATCATGGAGGCAGAAAGGCTAATGGAAGAAGTAATCTTATAATGGTCCTGCATATTATACATACAAAAGGTAAAATATATGAGATTTAGGAGTGCAATTAATTTTTTTATATTTTAGTTACTTTAAATGTTATATTTTTCAAGTTCTTATATACCTTTGTTTTATTATATAACTGGGTTACGATTACATATATGCATTTTATATGTATATCTTTAATACAAATTTTATTTTAATGCCACTGTTATATATGATACGTGATTTCATGTTTTTATTATATATGTTATATTTTTGTTTTAGACCCCTGAAGAAGGCCTTTTCGGCTGAAACACGGACCGTGTTGGGTCGTAATAAATTATTCTGGTTTCCAACATCTGTGGCTTCAGTCTGGTCCTTCTGGATATCTTCCGCTTGTTTTGTTGTCTAACTTGCCACTCACCAGGGCCGCCGAGAAAGGGGGCGGGGGGGGGGGGGGCAAAATTCCCCGGGCTTGGGCCTCCAAGAGGGGCCCAGCGCCGGAGTCAGGCCGCCGGCACTGCAGTTCCCGGTCTCACCTGCCTGCCTCCTCGGCTCCGGGCCCCCTGCGTTCAAAGCGGCAGTCGCAGATCGCCTCTCTTGAGTCGCTGATCGCCTCCCTTCGGGCCTTCCCTCCCTGTGTCCCGCCCTCGCGGAAACCGGAAGTTACATCAGATGAGGGCGGGACACAGGGAGGGAAGGCCAGAAGAGAGGCGATCTGCGACTGCCGCTTTGAATGCAGGGGGCCCGGAGCCGTGGAGGCAGGCAGGTGAGATCGGGGGCGGCAGGGGGAGCGACAGCGGCAGGGAGAGCGATGGGGGGCGGAGGCGGGGCGACCTTGCCCCGGGCCCGGTCTAGTCTCTTGGCGGCCATGCCACTCGCTGCAACACATTCAAATCATTTACTTCCACTCATGTATGTCCTGATTTAGAACACAAATTCACATGAACTTTAATTGTATTCCAGCTGAACTGCCGAACTGTACTATCTATGAGATTGGAGAAAGCTTAGTGATGCTGAGAGGGGAGGTTGTCATGCTCGGAGGTCAGAGCTGCTTAGATGAGTGGTTCTCAAACTGCCAGGAAACGTGCGAGTCCACTCATATCAGCAACCACTGAGCTTTCCCAGGGAGATCAAGAGAAGGAAAGGAAATGTGAGATTGGGGTCTGTTCCTAGCAATATTTTCTGTTCATTCCTCGCCAGTGGCAGGGATATATTCAGACACAGTCTGTCTGCTTTACTATTTGCTGAGTGCATTGCAAACTGCCTGGAGCAATAGGTACTGAGCAGATGATTCATAATAAACTGAAATTACTAATAAATATGCAAATAAATGTCACCAGTGAGAGAGAAGCAGAAGTTATTTTAGTGCTACGGAAAAGCAGGACATTCAAGACCGGGCAGTTGTACTTTTAACTTGGGCACCCCCCCTCCCCCCCAACAGGGTACCAGCTCGCTGCAGGCCTAGATCCACCAAGGACATATCGTAACCACAAATTTAAAAAAAAGACATTACCCAATAACGATTTCATTTTTAACCTTTCTTCTCTGGTGACTCTGATGCAGGCCTCGGAGAGAGTGTCATGGAGAACCTGAAAAGACCAAACACATAGGAACACTATTGCGACTGTGGGATTCTGGGATGCAGAATGGAAGACGATCTGGCCGACGTTCAGTACGCGGAAGGCAGGCCGGCTATATGCATTGAATATCTGTGGGGGTTTTTTTGGCTGTCTTAAACTTAACCGGCCAAGGTAATATTCAGTGCTGGCCAGTTAAGTTTATAACTTCTTTGTAACACCAATTGTATGATGTAACCTGACATGGCTATGCCATGACAGTTCTCTGTAAGCCACATTGAGCCTGCAAAGAGGTGGGAAAATGTGGGATACAAGTGCAATAAATAAATAACGGCCAAGAACAGGTCTGCTATTTAGATGGCACAATTTGGCTGCTAAACTTAGCCGACGAAGCGCCTGAATATTCACGGCTACTCAGTTATGTCATGCGATATAGCCCGTTAACCACTATGCACTAACCCCCAAATTCTATGTTTGGTGCCATACTGGGAAAGACCAAAGGTCCATCGAGCCCAGCATCCTGTTTCCAACAGTGGCCAATTCAGGTCACAAATACCTGGCACGATCCCAAAAATGTACAAAACATTTTATACTGCTTATCCCACAAATAGTGGATTTTCCCCATTTAATAACGGTCTATGGACTTTTCCTTTAGGAAGCCGTCCAAACCTTTTTAAAACTCAGCTAAGCTAACCGCCTTTACCACATTCTCTGGCGACGAATTCCAGAGTTTAATTACACATTGAGTGAAGAAAAATTTTCTCAGATTCGTTTTAAATTTACTACATTATAGCTTCATCGCATGCCCCCTAGTCCTAGTATTTTTGGAAAGCGTGAACAGGCGCTTCACATCTACCCGTTCAACTCCACTCATTATTTTATAGACCTGTATCATATCTCCCCTCAGCCGCCTTTTCTCCAAGCTGAAGAGCCCTAGCCGCTTTAGCCTTTCCTCATAGGGAAGTTGTCCCATCCCCTTTATCATTTTTGTCGCCCTTCTCTGCACCTTTTGTAATTCCACTATATCTTTTTTGAGATGCAGCGACCAGAATTGAACACAGTATTCGAGGTGCGGTCGCACCATGGAGCGATACAAAGGCATTATAACATCCTCATTTTTGTTTTCCATTCCTTTCCTAATAATACCTAATATTCTCTTTGCTTTCTTTGCCGCAGCAGCACACTGAGCAGAAGGTTTCAACGCATCATCAATGATGACACCTAGATCCCTTTCTTGGTCCGTGACTCCTAACGTGGAACCTTGCATGACGTAGCTCTGAATATTAATGCTTAGCCGGCTAAGTGCTATCTAACTGGCCAGGAGCCATTCCTGGCTGATTAAATAGCACTGAATGAGTCTTTCTAACCATTCAGAAATTCTTACGCGACTGCGAAATTCTCACCTGTTTGTAAATCAGATCCAGAACCAATGGGTTATTGAGGCTGTCCTTGGGATAGAAAACCTGTACCAAAGAGAAGAGAAGCCCCTTAGTTCAAGGTCCCAGACGCACAGCAATATAACTGCTGGCATTCTTACTTTTTCCTCTAACGTAATCCAAGATCAAAGACGTAGCTAAACCCGGATTCTATACAGGTTGCCCTGCTTGCAACTGCCGGTCCCACCTTCCTCTGACATAATTTCCTGTTCCGGGGCAGAGCTGGTTAGCCGTAAGCGAGAACAGTGCGGCCCCATGATCTTTGACTTTGTTTTTGCCGCCACTGCTGAAACAGCAGCAGCAGTGGTGGCCTGCAGAAGGAGGGCATTGGGTGGGAGTGGGGAGAGCCTGGTGCGCCAGTGGCAGTGGGGTTTGTCTAGTGGGGGGGAGGGGTTAGATGCTGGATGTTGTTTGGGCTGAAAAAAGGACAGATGCTGGATGGAGGGGGGAGGGGGGACAGATGTTGGATGGAAGGGAGGAGAGATGGGACAGATGCTGGGAGGGGGGAGAGAAGGGACAGATGCTGAATGTAGGGAGAAGAGGAGGGCCAGAGGCTGGATGAGGGATAGAGAGGGGTCAGATGCTGGATGGAAGGAGAGAGGAGGGACAGGCACTGGATGAGGAGAAGAGCGGGTGCAGATGTCGAATGGAAGGGGGAGAAAGGTGGCAGACACTGGATATAGGGAGAGAGGAGGGACAGACACTGGATGAGGGGGAGAGCGCATACAGATGTTGGATGGAAGGGGAAGCAAGGTGGCAGATGCTGGATATGGGGGGAGAGGAGGGACAGACACTGGATGAGGGGGAGAGCGCATACAGATGTTGGATGGAAGGGGAAGCAAGGTGGCAGATGCTGGATATGGGGGGAGAGGAGGGACAGACACTGGATGAGGGGGAGAGAGGGGATAGATGTCAGATGGAGAGAGGATGCAAATGCTAGATGGAACGTGAGAGAGAGAGGCCTGAGTGCATGGAAGTGAGGAGAGAGGGGCCAGATGCTTTATTGGATTCATAGTCTTTATTGGACTAATTTTAATACATTTTTGACTAATGTTTGGAGACCAAACCCTCCTTTCCCATGTCAGAACAGAATACCGTAACAGCAGTTTACTGACCTGACCTGAGGAAAGAGGTTTTGGCCTCTGAAAAATAACTGAAAAATGTATTTAGTCCAATAAAATGGTATCATCATATTTTCCATTTTTTTTCTTTTATTTGTATTTGTTAACCTATAGTAAAGTGATTGAAATATGTCAGTTTTTGAAACGTGCATCTGCTGTCTTTATATTTGCACAGTACAGGGGGATATGCATCACTTTTTCTCTTTCTCTCTGGAGTCGCACTGCGACTTTTTGGGATTTCAGTTTAATATTTGACTACATATTTTTAAAATATGGTGGTGGTGGGGGGGGGGGGGTTCAAAAGTAGGGAAGGATGCTGGATGCCGTGGGTGACTATGGGATATTAGAGAAGGGGAGATGATTGAGCTGGGGGTGGAGCATGGGTGGAGCTGGGGGCGGAGCATAGGCAGGGTTGGGGCGGAGCTTGGCTCCTCCAAACAAAAAGGCGTTCTGCCACCTCTGAATTGCCTCATGACCGGCTATTCAGCGATATTCAGCAGAAAATAGACGGCTATCTCCCCTTGAATATCGCCGGTTAGCGGCTAACCGGCTATCTGCCGATTTTCAGGCCCAGTTTAGCAGCTATATTCGGTCACATGAACAGGTGGGAAAATCTTTGGCCAGCCAAAACGTAACCAGGTTTCAAGGCCGGTCACTGGAAATTGCCATGGCATTGAATATCCAGATTTAACGTTGACCGCAGTCCCCCATGTTTCCATCCACTGAGGGTCTCTGAGGAAGAGGAAAGGGTTGTGTAGACCAGTAGCTGGTGTGGATGGGAGACCGGATGGACCGGATGGTCTTTATTGCCATCATGTTCTGCACTTCTGTGTTTATTTGAATCTGCAAATTGTGGGCTTGAGCTACTGGACTGGATCTGCTGCAATTTTAACAAATTAATTCTTTATGTCCCTGAACGTTTGCTAGAGAACTAAGTGCATCATGTTAGTTTGGTTCTTTTCAGTCTATCCACCATGACATTGCATTCTCCATATCCCTTTTGATTGTAACATGGTATTAAATCATTTACAGGGTTAAAATTCAGCCCATGGCGGTCGGCATTTTTGTAAACACCAGCCACCGTAAGTTTCTGTGAATCTGGATTTTCAACAACGGGCCATACCTGGATAGCAGCTGCATTTGATTTGCAGTTGGGTTTCTAATGCTGAATGCCAACACTTATCTGAGTACCTGGATAAAGTTACGAGTCGGTTAACAGACTGATTACTGCCGCTAACCGGGTGCCCAGCGATTCATTGCTGTTATTGGTTTTATGTTATGAAATTGTTTTAGTCATGTGTTTTAACGTATGAATATGTATATTTTACTTATAGAAACATGACGGCAGATAAAGGCCAAATGACCCATCCAGTCTGCCCATCCTCTGTAACCCCTAATTCTTCCTGTTCCTAAGCGATCCCACATGCTTATCCCATGAACAGTCCTGGACTCCACCACCTCCACCGGGAGACCATTCCACGCCTCCACCACCCTTTCCGTGAAATAATACTTCCTTAGGTTACTCCTAAGCCTATTCCCTCTTAACTTCATCGTATGCTCCCTCATTCCAGAGCTCTCCTTCATTTGGAAAAGGCTCTCTTCCTGTACATAAATGCCCTTGAGACATTTAAACGTTTCTATCATGTCTCCTCTCTTCCAGCGTATACATGTTGAGGTTCATAAGCCTGTCCCTATAATTTTTGCATTCATGACTGCTTACTAATTTCGTAGCCGCCCTCTGGACCGACTCCATCCTGTTTATATAATCTGCCAAGAATCATAGAGTGGGCGGAAAATAAGTTTTGAAATAAAGAAAAACTTCCGGCTCTGCCCTTGGACTGCTCTGGCACCACCCGGATAGCGCTGAGGACTCGGAGGTCTGTGGGCAGTTTCAGTGCTGAGTATGGACCCAGTCCTACCAGGAAAGTCCGCTAAATACCGACCTCTAACCTTTATAGGTAGAAAATTGGACCAATAAAGCACCAATAACATGACAGAACTACCCTAAACATTTTGACAACGTATCTATTTCAAATGTTTCAGAATCTTACGGGTCGATATTCAAAGTGATTTAACTGTCCAGAAAAGTTTCCTGGCTGGTTAAATTGCCTGTTGGGTGCTAACTGGTCATGAAAATGTCCAGATAGTGACAAACTGCAAACCAGGCTATTTTGTTGGCGTTCTGGAGGGGTGGAGTCATCACTTGGCCGGTCAAGTGCCAATAATCAGCACGTAACTGTACAAGGTAACTGCATCAATCAGACCACATAAAGGTCAGGCCTATCTTTACGCAGTGCCCCATAGCTGGTTAAGTCTGAATATCGCGCTTAACCGGCTAACTGGCTCCGCAAACCCGGATAATCAACGCTGAAGCCCAGACATGGCCCGGCATTGAACTTCCGGGCAAAATGCTGAGGGCCACCGCCTGAATATCGACCCCTTAGATCAGAGATTTTCAACCTTTTTCCTCTCATGGCAAACTTACACGGTGCTGAAATTGTCAAGGCAGAGCCCCCACCCCTGGTCCAGTATTTTATCTTCTACCCCACCCCCACAGATGGTCCAGCATTTTACCTTCTTCCCCTCTCATCTCACCTGCACCCCCACACATAGTCCAGTGTTTTTACCTTCTCTCCCCCACCCCCACCGAGTTTAGCATTTACCTTCTCTTCCTCCTCCCCACCTTCACAAATAGTCCAGGATTTACCTTCTCTTCTTCCCCCCCCCCACCTTCACAAATAGTCCAGGATTTACCTTCTCTTCTTCCCCCCCCCCCCCCACCTTCACAAATAGTCCAGGATTTACCTTCTCTTCCCCCCATCCCCACATCCACAAAAATCGCCCTATATCTCTCCCTCCTGTCCCCACTACAGCTGGCAACCAGGCATCTCCTCTTATCTCTCTTGACCCCCTCCCCCCCATTTGAAGTTTTGTTGTGTCTAGCGATTGGCGGAAGCAAGAGGTGATTCATACAGTCTTTCCATGCCAACCCTGGAGCCTTCTATCTGATGCTTCCCACCTATGTGAAAGCAAGAAGTTACGTCAGAGAGAAGGATCCGGGGCTGTACGAATCACTGCTCCCTGCCACCGACCACCAGAAACAAGAAAACTTACTCTATTCTGGCACAAATTAAGCTGACCCAACTCCCGCGGCACACTGTTGAAAAACGCTGCCTTAGGTGTTACATGTAACTATGAAAGACGCAAGAGAGACAAGTTAGACCAGGGCTCTGCCTTTCCTACCTCTTTCCTGATGTAGATCTTCCAGGGGACATTGCAGTAGGAATAGTAGGTCATGCTGGACTGCCGGTGAAGCTGTGTCTGGATCTGTTCCTGCTCAGGTGCCAGCTCCCGGGAGACCGTAGCTGAAAAGAGGCCAGTACCCAGCGTGAAAGACCCTGGAGTGATGTCCGCAGATGAAGAGACCCTACCACTTGTCAAGCCATGTATTTTTAGTTACATTTGTACCCCGCGCTTTCCCACTCATGGCAGGCTCAATGCGGCTTACATGGGGCAATGGAGGGTTAAGTGACTTGCCCAGAGTCACAAGGAGCTGCCTGTGCCTGAAGTGGGAATCAAACTCAGTTCCTCAGTTCCCCAGGACCAAAGTCCACCACCCTAACCAATAGGCCACTCCTCCACTGTTGCTACTATTTGAGATTCTACATGGAATGTTGCTATTCCACTAGCAACATTCCATGTAGAAGTCGGCCCTTGCACATCACCAATGTGGCCGCGCAGGCTTCTGCTTCTGTGAGTCTGACGTCCTGCACGTATCTATTTTATTTTTGTTACATTTGTACCCCACGCTTTCCCACTCATGGCAGGCTCAATGCGGCTTACATGGGGCAATGGAGGGTTAAGTGACTTGCCCAGAGTCACAAGGAGCTGCCTGTGCCTGAAGTGGGAATTTGAACTCAGTTCCTCAGGACCAACGTCCACCACCCTAACCACTAGGCCACTCCTCCACTGTTGCTACTATTTGAGATTCTACATGGAATGTTGCTATTCCACTAGAAGTCGGCCCTTGCAGATCACCAATGTGGCCGTGCAGGCTTCTGCTTCTGTGAGTCTGACGTCCTGCATGTACGTGCAGGACGTCAGACTCACAGAAACAGAAGCCTGCGCAGCCTTCTACATGGAATGTTGCTAGTGGAATAGCAACATTCCATGTAGAATCTCCAACAGTAGCAACATTCCATGTAGAATCTCCAATAGTTTCTATTTTATTTTTGTTACATTTGTACCCTGCGCTTTCCCACTCATGGCAGGCTCAATGCGGCTTACATGGGGCAATGGAGGGTTAAGTGACTTGCCCAGAGTGACAAGGAGCTGCCTGTGCCTGAAGCGGGAATCAAACTCAGTTCCTCAGTTCCCCAGGATCAAAGTCCACCACCCTAACCACTAGGCCACTCGTCATGTAAAAATCCCAACTCTAAAGTAACGCTAACATGTCAAACTAAAACAAACCCTCCTGCTATTATGGATTCCACTATTCAAACCCTTGGGGTAAAATTCAGCCAGTGGCAGTCAGCACTTTTTTTGGCCTCTGGGTGGCATCATTTTCAGTTATTCAATGATGGGTGATATCCAGGCACTGGCATTGTATATATATAGCTTTGTGCGGCCGGCTACCTCATATCCAGTTAAGTGGTTTATTCACTAAACCAATAGAAATAAAACAAAATAAAACACGGAAAAGAAAATAAGATGATACCTTTTTTATTGGACATAACTTAATACATTTCTTGATTAGCTTTCGAAGGTTGCCCTTCTTTGTCAGATCGGAAATAAGCAAGTGTTGGTAGATGACAGTATATATAAGTGAAACATCAAAGCATTCCAGTGACAGTCTAACAGGATGGGGGTGGATAGGTGAGAGACAGGAAGAGTCAGGTGGATGAGGGACAGGGAGATATGCATGGACAAAGCAGTCTGTGGGGCAGCACTTTACAAAACCAGAACACTGTACCAATGATTTCATGGTAAGAATCCTAAAAGGGAACTTTAAAACAGTATAGGAACGTAAGACCATTGAAGTCAGAATGATTAAATATTTTGACACCCACCAGACAGGACTTAACAAAGATCTGGGTTTTCTAGCCCATTATAAACCATAAAATTGTACTGCTTTGTCACCCTCCTGTCTCCATGCATATCTCCCTGTCCCTCATCCACCCCTGTCTCTCACCTATCCACCCCCATCCTGTTAGACTGTGACTGAAATGCTTTGATGTTTCACTTATATATACTGTCATCTACCAACATTTGCTTGTTTGCGATCTGACGAAGAAGGGCAACCTTCGAAAGCTAATCAAGAAATGTATTAAGTTATGTCCAATAAAAAAGGTATCATCTTATTTTCTTTTCCATGTTTTATTTGGTTTTATTTCTATTGATTACCTTTAAAAGTGGACTAACACGGCTACCACACCTCTTCACTAAACGAGACATCACTCACTACACCAGACATTACACGCTAAACCGAGCATCAACACCAACAATTACAATTACAAATGTTCTTGTATTCCGAAATGGCCATTCACGTTCCATGCGGATTACAACATCTTAAAAGAGATTCTGGACAATTCCCAGAAGAATTACAGAGTTCATAAAAAAACACAGCGGGTGTTTTACTAAGGTACATCAGCTTTTTTAGTGTGCGCGAATGATTAGGATGCACTAAACACTAGAGACGCCCATAGGAATATATCGGCGTCTCTAGCGTTCAGCGTATACTAATTATTAGCTTGCGCTAAAAAACGCTAGCGCGTCTTAGTAAAAGAACTCCCATAATAAGTGAGCCTTAACATAACAAAAAAATGTCTTCGACAGAACTGCTTTCAGGAGTTTCCTGTATAAGGCTATAATCAGTTGTGGTTCTCACCTGTATTGGTAGAGCAACTTGAACATTATTCACTAAACTGAGCCACAAGTCAGCACTAACCGCCTAAATGACACCACCTAAAGATAGGAGTCGCCTAATGGAGTGGAGGAGTGGCCTAATGGAGTGAAGGAGTGGCCTAATGGAGTGAAGGTGTGGCCTAATGGTTAGTGCAGTAGGCTTTGATCCTGGTAACCTGGGTTCAATTCCAAATGCAGCTCCTTGTGACCTTGGGCAACTCAGTTAACCCTCCATTGCCCCAGGAGCCTGGAGTTGGCGGTGGTGGAGAAGGGTACTGAAAGGAGGGATTTGTCCTGAGAGCGGAGGTTACGGGTAGGTACGTAAGGGGAGATGAGGGTTGAGAGGTAAGGAGGGGCTGCTGATCGAGTGCATTTGTAGGTTAGTAGCAGAAGCTTGAACTGAATGCAGTACCACAAGGGCCACGTAGTAGCCGGGCAGTAACCCAAAACTGACACGCGTAGGGCGCGCGTAGGTGCCTACGTGGCTTAGTAAAAGGACCCCTTAGGCAGTTAAGTGCTATAAAAATGATTAGTAGTAATAGTTAACTTAGGCAGTTAAGTGTTGACTGTCATTATTTAACTACACGAGTGGCCACTCAGCCCCCAGACCATCCACATAATAAACGGCTTTCATTTTAATGGTCTGTGGTGATATTCAGCAGTATTAACCAGTTAAGTGCCGCTGAATATCAGTGGAAAGCCCTGCACAAGCGATTTAACTGGTCCGGACACTCTGCTGCTCAGGTATTTCAACCCCCTTAATTCTAAAATGAACGGCGGGCTTCACAGTGAATCCAACTTCACTCCAGCATCAACAGAAATGGACGTGGCATGATTTTGCTGGCAGCTTTACAGTGAAATTGCTCACATTAACACTTGAATATTCTTCAAAATATTAACTGGTTAGCACATATGAATGAAATTGCAGCATAACGGAAGAACTAGAATCGAGGAGCTCTAGAGGCACAGTCTGAATCTACAGGACACAAAATGGCTTCTTTTCAGATCCAAATGAGACAGATAAAAACACTGGAAAAAGTGCCCATCTTGGAGCCCTCTCGGCCTTCTGTACTCACCTTTACCTGAAGGGGCAGCAGCAGATCTACCAGGCTCAGCAGACACGGGCGGTGAAACCTTCTTTATTTTGGTGCTGGGAACTGGCCTCACCATGGCTATTGTCTCTTTGGGTACCTAAATAGGAATCAGAAGGGATCCTCAGGAGCTTAGCCTAGAATGGGTGGCAGAGCTGGTGGTTGGGAGGCGGGGCTAGTGTGGGCAGACATATACGGTCTGTGCCGGGGCTGGTGGTTGGGCGGCGGGGATAGTGCTGGGCAGACTTATACGGTCTGTGCCAGAGCCGGTGGTGGGTGGCAGGGATAGTGCTGGGCAGACTTATACGGTCTGTGCCAGAGCTGGTGGTTGGGAGGCGGGGTTGGTGGTTGGGAGGCGGGGTTGGTGGTTGGGAGGCGGGGATAGGGCTGGCCAGACTTATAGGGTCTGTGCACTGAAGAGGACAGTACAAATAAAAAAAGTAGCACATATGAATTTATCTTCTTGGGCAGACTGGATGGACTGTGCAGGTCTTTTTCTGCCGTCATCTACTATGCTACTATGTTACTACGAAAACCTACAGGGAGCTCGAGCAGCAGTGGCGTTCCTGGCCTGGATGGCACCTGGGACGGAGCGCCGATGCGCCCTCCCCCCGGGTGCAGCGCCCCCCCCGCTAGATGACACCTCTCCCCCTCCGGCGAAATGACACCCCCCCCGGGTGCACGCTGCTGGGGGGGGGGTGCCGCGGCGCGCACCTGCTCCTCCGAGTTCGCTAAACTTCGTTCTTTCGCTGCAGCTCCCTCTGCCCCGGAACAGGAAGTAACCCCCCCGGGTGCAGCGAACGAACGAAGTTTAGTGAACTCGGAGGAGCAGGCGCGCACCGCGGCACCCCCCAGCGGCATGCACCCGGGGCGGACCGCCCCCACCCCCCCCCCTTGGTACGCCACTGCCGAGCAGCGACACTGAATATCAGCTCTGACCGTCCATTCAAAAAATGAACAGGTCGGGGGCGGTACAGGGGGCGGCCTTGAGGAGCAGCCAGTAGTTATGCAGATGCCGGCAACATTCAGTGCCGGCACCCGCATAGCTAAGCGGGCGAATTTAGGAGAAAAGCTTAATATTGACGGCACCCTCATAACTTTTTTTTCCCTTTGAAGGTCCATAATCCTTCTCCTGGCCCACCGAAAAAGCCCCCTCCTTCCCTCCCCCAGCCCATGCCATGTAGATCTGTTTCTGTTTTAGAGCCTACAACCAATGAAAAGCACAGTCCAATCCCATGCCGGACCATATGATCCAACCATCTCCTTTAGCTCTCTTCCTATTCAACAGCTTTCTTCTAAGTTTCCAATAAGTACTATTAGAATGTAACGCAGACTGGATCACATTTACCATCACTAGGAATGACCTTGACCAAATCAAAGCTTTCACTTTGGAAGGGCTAGACAAGGAAATGGGTCCATGCTAAATTAAAGCCAATCTGTCCATAAAACTCTAATCAGCAGAAACACTTTAATCTCTGACCATATGAAGAATCAATGCTGACTACGTACAGGAGGTCTGGTGGATACGCTTGTTGGGACTTGCACTGACGTTGCTCGTGCTGCCATCTTCCCCTTTAGTATCTTCATGGCCTCCTCGTGAGGGTCCAATTTCTTCGTAAAGATCCTCCCGGCATCCCTTCTGTGAAGAGAGGCAGATCAGAGAACAATCAAGGGCTAAGATCCCCCAGACAGAAACTAACCCCTTCAGAGCAGAAACGGTATAGGACGGCGTTTTTCAACTTCTTCAAGTCAAGAACCCGCTAAGTCAAACAAATTTCAACCGAGTACCCCCCAGCTCTGATCAGCAGAGATTTCAAAATGGACATTCCAAAAACTGACATATTTTAATCAAGAAATTGAAAACAAAATGACTTTTTCTACCTTTGCTGCCTGGTCATTTTATTTTTCTAGTTGGGTTGGTCTGAGCTCTAGTTTCTGCTTTCCTCTACCTTCTCTTAATTCTTGTCATTTTTCTCTCTCCGCCTTTTCATTACAGCTTTCATCAATTTATTTTTTTGCCTCTTTGTACTGATTTAATTCATTCTTACTATCCAGTCTTCAATTCTCCCCACCCCTTCTTTACTATGTCTACCTACAGCTTTCCATGTCTGTCCTTCATCCTGGTTCTCCTATTGTGTTTATGTTATATTATGTATGTTGGTTGTAAGTCATCTGGAGCATTTTTTATGGGCAGATGTCTCATAAATTTAAATCAATAAACAATACTTTCACACATGGGAAATGTACTGTTAGTTCTCTTAAACTACTCAATAAGGGAACAAACTGGTAAAAAAATACAAATCTACAAATTCAAAAAACAGTTTGTGCTTGGGCTGTTTCTCTCACAGTACAATTATCAAATTACATTTATCAAACTGGAGAACCTCAAAGCTTCCTAGTGAGACAATTCTCTTATGAATAATTGCTCCCCTATTGGGTGCGACTCAACTGTATTTGGAGCAGATTTTTATCATTGGTCCATATAATATTGATAGGGTAAAAAACGAACCAATGAAAAAAACTCCCGCTACAGAGAAAAACCATTGGCTCCTCAAAAAAACCCTTTCAAGTGAAGACCATCAATGTCTGTGAGCAAAAGTGCCCAAAACTCACAAAAAGAAATCTGTAATCCAATTCAAACTAACAGATCTGAGCAAGCATGGATTTTTTATATAAAGACCACCCTCAAGTGGTCATTTCATTTACTCCTTTATTTCCTTTCCAATTCTGTGTCTTGGCCTTCACATCTCACTGCTGCTCGATCCTCGACATCAAAGGGCTGTAAACAGTAAACAGTACTCCACCAACTTCCCTTCAGTCGTTGCGTGTTCTCAATCGTCTCCGGTCGTTGGCATAGCCACAGGTGGGCTTGGGTGGGCCAGGGCCCACCCATTTATGGCTCAGGCCCACCCAACAGTAGCACATGTTTAGTGGTAACTGGTGGGAATCCCAAGCTCCGCCAGCTGAAGATTTCCCCCTGATGGTAACGAAAATGCTACTCTCCACAAAACAGGCACCTGCGCATACTCAGTTTTCAGTGCATGCCTGCTACCAAGATGGAAAGAAGCGTTTTCCCACCAGCTGAGATCTTTTTTTTTTTTTTGGGGGGGGGGGGGGGAGAACACATGGTGCCCACCCAATTCTTGCCTAGGCCCACCCAAAATCTGTTGTCTGGTTACGCCCCTGGTTGCCTGTACTCAAATAATGTATTCAATAACCCAATCTTCTACAAGAGCACCTTGTTTCACCAGAGCTCGCTGCTTCAGGAAGATATATTGAATATTCATAATCACTGTCCACAAGATGGCTGTGGGCTTTAAATGGATGCCATCAAATTCTTCAACCAATTGGAACCTTCAAATCATTTAAAAGTACAGCGACCTCAAAAAAACGCTTTCCATTCAACATTTTTGTTTAAACCTTGCGGTTCCACGGTTTTAAATTGAAATATCTGCTCCAAATACAGTTGAGACACACCCAATAAAGGGGCAATTATTCATAAGAGAATTGTCTCACTAGGAAGCTTTGAGGTCCTCCAGTTTGATATATGTAATTTGATAACTGTACTGTGAGAGAAACGGTCCAAGCCAGTGGCATTCCTAGGGGGGCTGACACCCGGGGCGGATCGCCGATGTGCCCCGCCCCCCGGGCGCAGCGCCCCCGGATGCAGTGCGACCCCCCCGGTGAAAAAACACCCCCGTGAAGGAACCCCCCCCGGGTGCACGCCGCTGGGGGGGGTGCCGCGTGCGCCTGTCCTCCGTTCATTCCATGCTTCTTCTCTGCCCCGGAACAGGAAGTAACCTGTTCCGGGGCAGAGAAGAAGCATGGAACGAACAAAGGACAGGCGCGCGCGGCACCCCCCCCAGCGGCGTGCACCCGGGGCGGACCGCACCTGTTGGAATGTAATTGTATTTTACATGCATTGCCTGTCACCTATTATTTCTCTGTGATTACTCTGTGACCTCTGATGTGAATTACTTAGAGAGGTCACACAGCTATGCAACTTCCTGTGGGGGTTAGACACAGCAGATGCAGCAGACACAGCACATGGAGCACATGGAGCTCATGATCTCTCCTAACCTGAGAGGATCTATGGTGGTGTGAGCATCCATTACCATCTAAGCACATGGAAGGAGCTGATAATACAAATGTATAGTAATATGTATATATAAGCCTGTCTGATTATAATCTAACTGCAAACTGTGAGTAAACAGATGTTTTGTTACTTCAACTTTAAAGTGACTCAGCAGTGAATTATTCAGGGGTGAATGAGAGAGAGATGAAGAAAGAAATTAACATTTCTAAAGCTGAAGCTGTGTGTACTAAAATCTGCTAATTATTTACTACAAATAATCCAACAAAAGGGTTATGGGCCCAGGGCCCAGGAATTGAAAAAGAAGAGAAATATTACCAGGCAGTAAAAAAGCCACATTTTTCTCTTAAGTTTTAAAGGAAAGATTCAGTCTGTCTCTCTCTCCCCCCACACAGCAGACAGAAGGCTAAGAAAATGGCTGAGGGAAGAAATTCACCATTGTTCTATTCTCTCAAGGTGCCTAAATTAACTGAGTTTAATTATCGGCAGTGGGAATTAAGATTCATATGTCTCCTTCGAGCAAAAAGATTAGATATATGCTTAGACCAAGACAGAACAGCTGAAAATATGGCTGAATGGGACAATGCAAACTATTATGTGAAGTGCATGCTTTTGGAAGCTCTCTCAGAGAAACAAGCCATATTAGTGGAGGGAAAAGATACACCAAAGGACATTTTATATAAACTGAGAACTATGTATGCAACTACATATGCAAAGCAGCAACCAATTTGGCTGGCAGAGTTGAATGAAACCAAATTAAGGGATAAAGTAAATGTAATGATCACATTATGCATCTTATGTCTTCATTTCAAAAGCTAGAACTTTCTGGAATTCCCATGTGTGATGCATTGAAAAGAGCATTTCTTTTTACCTCACTATCAAAGAAGTTTGATGTTTTTAGGTCTGTAAATGAGGCCATTGAAGGGCAATCCTTTGAACAGGCAACATCAAAACTAAGGCAGGAATGCATAATAAATGATTCTGAGGAGATGTGTTCTCAAAGCAAGTCAGAGAGAAATGAAACAAATTTCTTGGCAAAGAACAGAGGAAGGCGGAGCTATGGGAAAACTCCACCCAAGGGCAAGCTGATTTGCTACTCATGTGGAAAGGAGGGACATGTATCTAAATGGTGTAAGGAAACACAAAACACTCCCTCTAGCTCACCTAAGCCAATGGAACTAAAGAATTTTCAAACCAGGAAATGTATGAAGGACAAAGATAAACACAAGGGCTTTCTAATGGCAGAAAAATCTTTGACTATGGTAAATAATAATTCAAATGAAAGTACTTGGATTTTGGATTCAGGGAGTACATGCCATTTAACCAATTCTAAGGATTTCTTTCAGGAAATGTGTCCAGAGGAAGGTATTCTTAAAACTGCAAACGCAGGGACTGCTAAGATCCAAGCAAAAGGTATTGGATTCTTAAAATGCAAAGTGTCTAATGAAGTTAAAGAAATTCCTGTAAGTGATGTCTTGTATATTCCCCAAGCAGTTTGCAATATGCTTAGTGTATCTACATTAGATAAGAAGGGATTTGTGATTCATTTTGAAAACAGTAAGTGCACAATCTCTAAAAATGATGAAGTGTATGCTGAAGCTTTTATGCATAATGATGTTTATAAGCTGAACATTTCAGGTGAAGCCTCACATCTGGCGCAAGTAAGGAAGAATGATGGTAAATGTAGTCTGGAAATCTGGCACCGCCGCCTGGGACATCGTGATTCTAAGGTGATCCAGGATCTTTACAGTAAGCAACTGGCCACCGGCATTCAGATAAGTGCAGATGCTGGTAAAATGGAAAAATGCATAGACTGTGTTACTCAAAAAGGTGTGAGACCCTCATTTCCTGCATACACAGGAAATAGGAGTAATAAAGTGCTGGACTTAATACACAGTGACTTATGTGGACCGTTTAATATCCCATCATTGGGAAATAACAGATTTGTGCTAATATTCTTGGATGATTTCTCTAGATATTGTGTGGCCTATTTGCTGAAAGAAAAAAGTCAAGTCACAGACATGCTGAAGAAATACGTAGCCATGGTGAGCAATAAATTTGAAAGAAAACCAAAGGTTCTTCAGACCGACAATGGTGGTGAGTTCACTTCACAAAGCATGCGCACATTTCTAGAACAAGAAGGCATTCAGCATATCACAACAGTAGCTTATACACCAGAGCAAAATTCTGTTGCAGAGAGAAAATTTAGGTCAATTGTGGAAATGACCAGATGTATGCTGTCAGATAGCAATCTCCCTAAAAGACTATGGGGGGGAAGCCATTCTCACAGCAGTGTACCTACAAAACAGAATGCCAACTAAAGGCGCTGAGCGCACACCACATGAGACATGGCATGGTAGGAAGCCAAACCTGTCACACATAAGAACATTTGGAAGTACAGCATATGCTCATGTACCAAAACAAAGAAGGCATAAGCTGGATTCCACAACAGAAAGGGGCATTTTAGTTGGCTATGCTCCAGGACACAAAGGATATAGAATTTTGAATCTGAAAACTGGCATTGTTGGCATAAGACATGTTACATATTTTGATGAAAACAAAAGGGTTGATAAAGGCTGGATTATCCCAGATGAGCCTTATCATCCAGAATATGAAACTAGAACAATAATAGACATGCCAGTGTATATAAATGCCATACCAAGGCAGATGTCTGAAAGCAACTCACCTGTATCTAACGAGGAACAGGCAGAGGAAACAGACACAGAAAGGATCATTGAAGAAGACAGTACAGTTGGAGAAGGGGAATCAATTGGAGAAGGACTCTCAGATTTAGAGGATGCGGAAAGGTCAGACCAACCTGTTGTCAGACGCTCATCCAGGGAAAACAAAGGTGTTCCACCCCCAAGACTGTCCTACCTAACAAAGTCAGCAGAAGCTCAAGAGCCCTTAACATGGGATGAGATTGAGAAAATGCCAGCAGAAGAAGCTGCTGAATGGCGTAAAGCTGCACAAGAAGAAATTGATGCATTGGATAAAAATAATACTTGGATTCTTACAAAATTACCTCCTGGCAAGAAAGCTATAGGATGCAAATGGGTATTCAAGTTAAAAAGGAATGCACAAGGAAAAGTGGAAAGGTATAAAGCCAGATTAGTCGCAAAGGGATATCTTCAAAAATATGGAGAAGATTTTGATGAAGTGTTTGCACCTGTAGTGAAACACACGACAATCAGAACACTTCTGAGCATTGCAGTCTCAAAAGGCATGCAAGTCAACCACATTGATGTGAAAACAGCGTTTCTTCACGGAGATATAACTGAAGACTTGTACATGGAACAACCAACAGGTTTCATAAATACAAAACAAAGACAGCTAGTGTGTAAATTAAACAAAGGTCTTTATGGATTAAAGCAAAGTGCAAAATGTTGGAATGAAAAATTGCATGAAATATTGACAAATTTAGCCAACAGCACCCACCGCCCCCCCCCCCCCCTAGGAATGCCACTGGTCCAAGCACAAACTGATTTTTGAATTTGTTATTTCCCTTACCATACAGATTATTTACACAGATAAAATGCTTTTTACCTACATTAATGGTTTTGAAAGTTTCCTTCAAAAAGATCTGGTAATGTATGAGCATTGGAGACCGTATAAGTCTCTTCTTCAGAGGGTAACAATTTGTGGGGATTTTATTTACCTTCACTTGTATGACATTAGGCAGCGAGGCAGAATTTGAATTCATAAAATCTAACCCAGCTATGTACTATAAGTATGTAACAAGACATAATGCACTCGATCTTAAGCAGATCTTTTGTATCTGGAAGCTTTTTTGTTAGCCCAGGGAACATCACTCTCACCTCGGGTCTGCCTGCTTAATGCCCAGTGGGTGCTGGTACTGTCTGATGATGTCCTTGATTCTGTGAGTGGGCTCCGGGAAATGTTCAGAATTCATCTTGGTGTGACGGATCAGGTCCTTGGCCAGTGGGCTGAAGGCTGGAGTTGCTGAAGAGAGAAAAAGGAAAGGGAAATGGGACTTGATATACCACCTTTCTGTGGTATTTTGCAACTACATTCAAAGCGGTTTATGTATATACAGATACTTATTTTGTACTTGGGGCAATGGAGGGTTAAGTGTCTTCCCAGAGTCACAAGGAGCTGCAGTGGGAATTGAACTCAGTTCCCCAGACTCAGAGTCCACTGCACTAACCACTAGGCTACTCCTCCACTCCACAAAGTGGTTAGGTTTCAGTGAAATGGAGTCTTAACTTTTTGAGTTTTGCGTATTATGTAAACTGAGTAGGGCCACATCCATCACATTCCACCTTCTCTACTTCTCAGAATCACATTTAATCACTTCCCCTGAAACCCGCTTCCTGAGCCAATATCTACCACGTGCTTACGCGGCCATTTCTCAGTCACATCTGCCACTTTCTCGCCTCTCCATGTCTACCAATTTCTATCCCCACATCTTCAAAGTCACATCATGTTTCCGTTTATTCCACGCTCTCTGTAAATACAGTCAAATCGGTTTACATATACAATTTTTTCAGGTACGTTTCTGTCCCTCATGGACTCACAATCTAAGGTTACCTATTTCCCAACTGTTCCAGACATAATTTGAGACTTGTTTTTGTAGATATCAGATACCAGACTACACTGCGCTACACAGAGGCCTGTGCAATCAAGTTTAAAATGCATATTAAGGACTTCTTATGCACACCAAAATTTGGTGTGCACAAAAATATCATGCATGCTAACACAGTCCTACACACGTCTGAGGCAAAAGAACACAGGAACTTAGCCAAGACCATTTTTGAAGATACCAAACCTATGCTGGCCATACCACAGCCACCATGAGATCAATTTGAAGTAAACAATATTGTCTGACTATAAGGCTTCCAATTTATTACAAATCCAAGAAAACAGGAGGAGCCTCCTCGGAGAATCAAAGCAAAACAGCAAAAGTAGAGGCTGACAAATGTGCAAACCAATAGGGAGATAATATCGAGAAACAGTTTATTCAGAATATTCATATGAAGGACCAGACACGGTCTGTGTTTCGGCACCAAAGCACCTGCCTCAGGGGTCACAAACAACTTTCTACAAAAAAACAGGACAAATTAAAAGAAATTTTTAAAAACATAATATTAAAGAGATATCAAATAATATATTTACCTTTATAAAATATATAGCCAAACATATATGGACATTCATAATAGTATTGCTTCTCTGTCCATAATATCTGCCTACATATTTATGTTCTTTTTTTTTTGTATCACATTTTATTAAAGGTTTTCAAAATACAACAGAAAAGTATACACAAAAGCAAACAACATATTTATAATATATTATGAATTAAAAAATTTTTTCATATAATTTATTGTTTTCAATCTACAGATGTGCAATATTATTGTCTCTTCACCTGACCCGCATCAAATATGGCTGCCGGTGCTTTGGCGTCTAGGCTCCGCCCTTTCTCTTCTCCCGCGTCCAAGATGGCCGTCCGCACTGTCTAGGTCTGGCTGCCCCCGTTCTCCTCGACCTGGCCCTAGCTTCGCCCGCCAACGATGGCTACCTGCTTGTCTCCCTATATCCGCTGCTGCCCGGCGGCCATCTTGGGCTTGGCAAAAGTGCCCGGATGCAGCTCTTAGTGTTCTCAGAGTCATTACTAGCACTTCATCACCAGTAAACTTACTCTGTTGTCACACCGTAAATCTAGTACTTAAGTACCCATATTCTAGCACTACACATACTCTCTTCTCACAGGCCAGTTCTACTACTCTAACTGCACACATTCACCACCCCCCCCCCAAACAAAAAAAACCCTTTCAGAGTTATAGGTTACAGCGAGAGGGCTGGTGATCCTGAGTCCATTTGAGAATGACAATGCTCTTTCTTGCACTGGGAAAGAAAACAGAGGTGGCTCTTTCATTTCATGTCCTTCTCCATGAGTTTGTGCATTTGTTTCCTCATCCAGGATCTTCCATCCTGAGCAGAGAATTGCTACTACCAAGACAGCCAATAAGATATTGTGGAAATCAGGGTAGAAGTATTTTATTATTATTAAACCACATTCGACCACCTAAACTTCCGCAAAAAAAACTAAAAACTAATCCGTTAAAAAAGGCATACCCTACCAATCCATCATAAATGCTTGATCTCTGCAACACAACAAACCTAAAGTACACAATGAACATAACACAACTCTTCCGTTGAACGATTCCCAAATGTGGCTGTGCCACATGAACTTTGTCTTGCCACAATATCAATTTGTATTTGTTTGCACCGGAGTGTGCAGGCGCCTCTCCAGTACTACCGTATGTAAGCCACATTGGGCCTGCAAATACGTGGGAAATTGTGGGATACAAATGTAACAAATAAATAAATAAACATCATTCACTAAATCAAGCATCACCTCCAACCTGAACATCATTCACTAAACCAGGCATTATCCACTAAATTGAGCATTGTCACTAAACTGAATATCACCACCAAATCAAACATCATTTGCTATACCAGACATCATTCGCTAAACCGAAGATCATTCAATAAACCGAACATCACCACTAAACTAACATTATTCACTAAACCAAACTTCACCACCAACCTGAAAATTATTCACTAAACTGAGCCACCAGAGGCTCTTCAGGGATCTTTATACAGCTCTGCAACAAGGCAGAATTTGAAAGCAGTAGAACAGAGCAGAGGTAGAGCTATGATTAAAAAAGGGTTAAAAGAAGACATTAAAAATTGAGGGAAGCTCACTGAGTGGCAACGTTTGAGCAGCATTGCTAGAGTGTGTCCTTCCCAGGCTGCTGCACAGACTGACCTGCCTGCTGAAGTGTTTCCGCAGATGTACTGCCGTCGGTCTGCTCTTCCGCACCATCTCTGCCACCCACCTTCCCTCCACCTTTCATCCGCTGCAGTACCGCAGACGGCTTCTCCAGGTCCTACATAGGAAAGACAAGGAGAACAGGAAATATGAACCCAAAACAGAACTGCGCGAGGATGCAGAGGACAAGCAGGAATGATCCCTGAACAGCTGGCTTAAAATGATCCCCATGGCAGCAAGCGGTGTCAAGCAAAGCATAATATCCAGTCCTGGAAGATCAGGTGACAATGTGTAAGTGCAATGCCCATTCTGTACGAGTATAACAATGCCCCCCCCCCCCCCCCCCCGGCTTCATCTCTGCGACTGGATAATATTTTGTAGCAAGTGCTGAGTGTTATTTCTTTTTAAAAGGAAGAGCAGGGATTTGGGATTTTGCTCAAACCAGTGGCGTAGCAAGGGGGGGGGTCACGGGGGCCTGGGTCCCCTCAAACTGGCTCCGGGACTCCTGGTTTGGCTGGCGGGGGGTTCCCAAACCCCACCAGCTAAGGCGTCTGTCCCACGCTGGTCTTACATTGCTGGTGCCATGTCCTGTTTTTCAGTGCCGTGCACGTTCATTTTAATGAAACTGAGCATGCTACTGATGTCTCGGCGGCCATTTTGAAGCGCGAACCGGCAGGGGAGAGTCAGCGCTGGTAGCGGGCAGGCAAGACTGCCTGCCCCGCCGAAGAATTAGAAGAGTCAGGTCGGTGAGGGACGGATCCGGAGGAAGGGAGGGAGGGAGGAGAAGTCGCCGGTGAGCAACGCGAGAGGGGTGGCAGGGGAGAGAAGGGAGTCCCTGGGCATGGGTGGATAGAGGGCAGGGGAGATTAGGGTCACTGCTGTGCATGGGTGGATGGAGGACAGGGGAAAGAAAGGTCACTGCTGGGCATGGATGGATGGAGGGCAGGGGAGATTAGGGTCACTGCTGGGCATGGGTGGATGGAGGGCAGGGGAGAGGAGGGTCACTGCTGGGCATGGGTGGATGGAGGACAGGGGAAAGAAGAGTCACTACTGGGCATGGGTGGATGGAGGGCAGGGGAAAGAAGGGTCACTGCTGGGCATGGGTGCATGCAGGGCAGGGAAGCGGAGGGGAGAGAGAAGAAATGTTGGACATGGATGGAGGGGAGAGAAGAGTGAGGAAGGAGATGAGATGAGGGAAAAGGAAGAGAGGAGAAAAACTGCACATGGATGAAGAAAATAGGCAGAAGCTGAGGACCCGAAATGAAGAAGAAAGGAGAAATGGAAAGAAATAAATGGAAAGGAAGCCCTGGAAACGGAGTTAAGAGGACAGATAGCAGCAGAATCGGATACTGGGCCAGCATGATCAGAAAAACAAAGTCACCAGACAACAAAGGTAGAAAAAAAATCATTTTATTTTCATTATAGTGTTTGGAGTATGTTCACTTTGAGAATCAGGTGCTCAACATTAAAAGTTTATATTTATTTACTTATTTATGGCATTTTATCCCACATTAAACATGAATTAGATTGGAACCTGGGATCATTTAATTTTTTTTTCCTGGATAATGCATTGCCACCCCCCCCCCCCCCCCAGGCACTCTCCCCGGCTATAGTCAGCTCTGCAATTTGGGGGGGGGGGGCACAGAGGGGGACCGGGGAGAGAGCCTGTTGTTAAACATTTACCAGCACACCACTGCATCCGGGTGCAAATTATATATCAGCTAGCTGTATAATTTTGTCTAAATTACAAAATGTACACACGTATACATTTACGTCTAGGAAGTTGAACGTTTATGAGTTTGCGCTAATCAGTCATGGTGACTCCAAACCCCAGGGGATAAAACAGGAGCGTAGCTACTATGGGGCCACGGGGGCCTGGGCCCCTGTAGTTTTGGCCCTGGACCCCCCTGCCGACGACCCTCTCAACCCCCCCCCTCCCGCCGCCAACCCGCCGTCAACCTGCCATCACCGTCTGCTACCTTTGCTGGTGGGGGACCCCCAACCCCCGCCAGCCGAAGTCTTCTTCCTTCGTTTTGTTTCTGAGTCTGACATCCTGCACGTACAACGTGCAGGACGTCAGACTCACAGAAACAGAACGAAGCCTTGCAGACCACAAGGCTTCGTTCTGTTTATGCGAGTCTGACGTCGTGCACGTTGTACATGCAGGACGTCAGACTCAGAAACAGAACGAAGGAAGAAGAGGACCTCGGCTGGTGGGGGTTGGGGTCCCCCGCAAGCAAAGGTAGGCGACTGCGGGTGGGGGGGGGTGTCAAAGTTGTTGTTGGTGATGCTGGCAGCAGCGGGGGGGGGGGGGAAGCAATGGCGGTGGGGGTGTTGGCGGCGCAGGGGTGGGGCTAAAATGTGCCCCCTCACTTTGGGCTCTGGACCCCCCCTGCCGCCGAAGTCTGGCTACGCCCCTGGGATAAAATAAACTGTACTGTTTCCAAGTGAACTTAGAGGAGTTAGAGCCAGGATCTGGGATTTACAAACTACAAACATGTGAAAGGAACGGGAGCTGAGAACCAGCAGGATCCAAGTCTGTCCAAGCAAAGACCAAGAGAAAAAGCTGGACCTGATCATTTATAAATGCAAGAGAAAGTATGGCTTACCCCATTGCCGTATGACAGGACTGGGTCAAACAGGCTGTCCAGATAGCGGTCTAAGCCTTTCTGAGTCGGGGGCTCACTGAAGGAGTCCGAATCTCCTGTTAGCATCAAGACGATAAAAGACATTAAGGTGCAAACATCTCCGAGCCAGAACATGTACTGAACTTCTCAAAATACAGAAGTTAGTATTTGCAATAACATATCCCAGGTCACTGCATGTCATTAGCAAATGAAAACAAGCAGAATAAAATACAAGCTCCCCCTGGATTCTAAATAGCGCGACTTAAGTTGCGTGTGCAAATCCAGTCATATCCCTTACGCCAGTCCGAAACATTGGAATGTCCTGTCCAAACAGCTTAAGGAGCTTGCTGACCACCAACTGTTCAAGCATTTCCTCTGTGTTTTCCCCTGTCCCTACCTCCCTGTCACTTTCTGTTACTATGCCAACTTTGTCATGTATTGTAACCACCTGATTTATTGTAAGCCACATTGCGCCTGCTCCTGTGGGTAAATGTGGGGTAGAAATGCACTAAAATAAATAAATAAATAAATTTACATGCACAACTTAATTAGTTAACAAGCTAATCAGTGCCGATAATTGCCAATTAAGTAATAATTGACAGTAATTGACATTACACCAGTGGCGTAGCCAGACCTCGGCGTGTGGGGGTCCAGAGCCCAAAGTGGGTGGGCACGTTTTGACCCACCGCTCCGCCCCGCCCCCTCACATACTTTGGCTGGTGGAGGGGTCCCCAACCCCCGCCAGCTGAAGCATTTGACTAGCGCTGGTCTTCGCTGCATTGCCTGCCCTGCTCTTCCTCTCACATCGTGTACACACGCGCTCTAATGAAATTGAGCATCCACGAAGTGTCGCGCATGTTCAGTTCCACTAAAACGAGCGTGCACGTGATGTGAAGGGAAGAGCAGGACAGGCAATGCGGCTGAGAGCCAGAGACCCTATGCCACTGATATACACACATAACTGTCTAAGCGAATTCTATAACGTGATGTGTGTAAATTCTAAGTCACATTGTTGAAAATGGGCTGTGGCCAAGGGTGTGGAATGGGCGGGTCAAGAGAGTTTCTAAAATCTACGCGCATTGTTACAGAATACACCTGGTCCGCCCCTAATTTAGGCGTCGGCATTCACACCAAGTTTTACTTGCTGTAACTGACCGCAACTGAAATTAATCACGCGGACAGGCGCTCAGTGCATTCTATAAACCATGTGGAAATTTAGGCATCTCTACTATAATAAAAAGCACCTCCAACGTTGTGAAGCTGACTCTGTGGCTTCACTGAAGTGAAGGGTTCGTAAGGTTCGTCAGATTCGTCATTCTTTCACCATCTCTCTTGGCCCCGCCCTCACGTCAAAACATGATGACGTCGAGGGCGGCGGACCTGAGGCGTGAGGGCGGGGCCGAGAGAGATGGTGACAGACTGACGAATCTGACAAACCTTATGGACCCTTCACTTCAGTGAAGCCACGGAGTCAGCTTCACAACGTTGCAGGTGCGTTTTATTACACTACACAGCTCCCTAATTTTGCAGTTAAACATCGCAGGATGGCTGGAGGGGGAGAGAGAGGGGAGGCAACGACCCTGGAACTGGGTGGGTGGGAGGGTGGGGGGCGGCCCCTGGAACTTGGAGGGGGGGTGGCCGGACTCAGGAACTGAGAGGGAGGGAGGGGGGTGACCCTGAAACTGGGAGAGAGGGGCAGAGGGCCGACCCTGCAACTGGGAGGGAGGGAGGGGGGGTGGGGCCACCCTGGAACTGTGGAACTGGGAGGGGGGGGGGTCCTGGCATACACTCTCATTCTCACACACACACTCTCGCACCCAGTCTCACTCTCTCTGTCACACACACTCACACATTCACTCTCTCTCTATCACACACTCACTCTCACACACACTCTGTAAAACACACACGCTCCGAGGAAAACCTTGCTAGCGCCCATTTCATTTGTGACAGAAATGGGCCTTTTTTCCTAGTATTCTATAAAGTACTACCTGATAGCTTCTCCCTACAAATGTACTCACCGTGACTGTAATAGCCGTCAGAGTGAGGTGTGTTCGCAGGCAGCAAGCTGGGGGCCTTTGTGACTGGTGGAGGAGGAATTTCATCGTGTGCCTCACTGCCGTTCTTCAGCGCTCTTGAAAGAAAACGATAAGAGAGGAGAATAGATACTGGTGCTGGCTAATTCCTGCAGTTCAACGCTTGACACCCTGTGATGTTTTTTTGAGTCCCCTAAGCCCACCAGTTCTACAACAGGTGACTACGAGCAACCCCACTAGGCCTGGAGAAAACTGGATTCACGGCAGGCAAAGTCCAACAGTTAGAAAGCCTGGGTAAATCCGTTTTACTTTATACATTATCAATAGAAATCAAACAAAATAAAACATGGAAAAGAAAATAAGATGATACCTTTTTTATTGGACATAACTTAATACATTTCTTGATTAGCTTTCGAAGGTTGCCCTTCTTCCTCAGATCGGAAATAAGCAAATGTGCTAGCTGACAGTGTATATAAGTGAAAACATTCAAGCATTACTATGACAGTCTGACAGGGTGGGAGGATGGGGGTGGGTAGGAGGTATGCATGGGGACATCAAAGCATATCATTGATATTCTAACAGGATGGGTGTGGATAGGTGAGGGAAGGGTGATCAACAGAGACATACAGCTTTATGGTTTATAATGGGCTAGGAACCCCAGTCCTTTCTGTTGGGTGTTAAAATATTCAATCATTCTGACTTCAAAGGTTTTACGTTCTTGTATGGTTTTAAAGTTACCTTTGAGGATTCTCACTGTGAAATCACTGGTACAGTGTCCTGGTCAGACTGTCATAGTAATGCTTGAATGTTTTCACTTATATACACTGTCAGCTAGCACATTTGCTTATTTCCGATCTGAGGAAGAAGGGCAACCTTTGAAAGCTAATCAAGAAATGTATTAAGTTATGTCCAATAAAAAAGGTATCATCTTATTTTCTTTTCCATGTTTTATTTTGTTTGATTTCTATTGATAACCTTAAGAGTGGACTAACACGGCTACCACACTCCTCTACTTTATACATTGAAATCAGTCAAGGATGTGGCCATTACCTTTGGACAATGCGGCATATGGCCTCAAGAAAGGAAAAGCACAACCTGCCTGTCCAGTGATAAACAATCCAGTGGTCTATGTGCTGGGTCTTGTCAGGGAATTAATGTTTCTCTACCATTTAATTCCACACTGTCAGAAGACAGTCCATCACCTGGTCCTGCTTATTTGACGTTCATTATAGAAGACCCCAATGCTGTAGTGCTGGTTTTATAACCAAGCCCACAATGCACTGAGAATGAAAGATCAAAGGTCAGAACTGGTCACATCACCTTCTCTAGGAACTGGGCTTGATACCCTGTGATGGACCCAGTCTGAGTGTCACATTTAAGATCAGGTGTTGGTCTATTAAATTAGCGCTGGTCAATATTTAAAAAAGGACTTATCCATGGAACTTCCAAAGTTGCACTGAGAAGTCCTTTGCATTAGGAGTTCTGCCCCTCTGAATTTGGTTTTATACGTTGATATGTGGTTAGAAGTTATGCAGATAAAGGGGGGGGGGGGGTCAGAGATATGCCACATCCAGCTGCTGTTTGGATAACTTACCTGTATAAGTCTGAACGCAGAAATAGTCATCGTAACATTAACTCCCTAATTCTATAAACTCACATGTATAATTTTTCACTTAAGAAGGAATTGAATTCTACACATGGCGCCGAGAAAAACACGCATAGCGCTATTCTATAAACCTCAACTAGAGTTAGGCACTTTTTATAGAATACGTGTACGCCCAATTTTAGTTGTGCTATAAGTGCCCAAGGCCTTAATTAGGGGCAAATCAGGCAAATTCTATAACATCGTGTGTAATTTTTAGGAACGCCAATGGCCCGCCCATTTTCCTTCTGTGGCCACGCCCCTTTTGAGATCTGCGCTTTAGAATGTACGCTTAAAAAGTTGAAAGCATAAATTCTAATTAGCAGTGAGTGCCGATAATTGCTTGTTAGTGGCTAATTATCAGCGCTAATTAGCTTGTTAGGCAATTAAGTTGCACACGCAAATTGGCCACACACACTGATTTGCACATGCAACTTTAGTCGCCTTTTATAGAATCCGTGGATTAGTGAGCAAAGTTGTGCAAACCATAGAATTGGCTGTAATTGGTGTTAATTGGTACCAATTAGCAGTTAATGCATATAACTGTCCTTAGTTGGGATCCTAGAAATTGAGTGTGGAAACTCCATAGCATGTGAAGGGGGCGTGGACCTGGGAAGGGCTTGCCTAACCAATTAACTGCACCAATTGGCTTGAATTATAATTTATGTGCACAACTTTCTAAGTGTATTCTATAACGTGGTGGGTGTAAATTCTAATGCGCGTAGCTGAAAAGGGGGCCTGGCCATGGCCGTGGAATGGGCAGGTTGTGGGCATTTCAAAAAAAAAATATGCGCAGTATTATAGAATACACCCGATCTGCGCCTATCTTAGGCCCAGGTATTTAGGCCTGGTTTTAGGTGGCCTAAATGGGTGCACCTAAATTTTAGTCACAAGAGGAGCATATTCTATAAACTACACCTAACTTTAGGCATAGTTTATAGAATTACGCTAAACACGTGCTTTCTTGGTGCCAATTTTTAAGGCACCATATAGAATTTGGCAGTTGGCGCTCAGCAGCCTGGTGCCTAACTTTGGACGACCTATGGATAACTTTTCTAAATACAATTAGGCCTATCTGACTTACAACCTACAGATATCTTGATTGATCATAGGTATAAGATATATGAATATCTTATCTATACATCTTTATGAGGTCACTATCCTGCTGAATATTGATATCATGATTTTTAATTAAAGGACTGAACAGAGCAGCCACACATAACTCTAAGGTTTATTTATTATAATGTGTCTTGTAACAGTGGCAGGACAGTTCCATAGAAATGGCTAGGAAGGTTGCCCTGGATGACCTCACCCAGATCTGTGGCTCCATATCTCTTAGAGGTCCATGGGGAATGTAGGGCAGAAGAGGGTCCACACTGCAGAGGAACTAGATACCTACAGGCTACCGTGTCTCTGGTCCATGCTCTCAGAAGCAATAATGAAGTAGGATTTCTGTTTTGGGAAGTTCCTCGGCAGCTCCAGGTCTGAGATTAGATCCAGGATGTAATCGTGACCTGCAAGTTCTGCCCACTGGCTCTTTTCCTTCATGGCGATGGACCATCCGTTCCAGCTGTCGGTAATCCCCCTGACATTCACAAACAAAACAGAATCCTTGCAAATCAGAAGAAATGGTTATAAATGGAAGAAAAAGCACATTTGTACAATTAAAACAGAAGATCATATACAGAAAATGTAATGAAGAACAGTGGGGGATTAGATTAGACTCCCCTGAAACTGGGATGCAAAACTGATTAAATTAATTTGCGATTTAACATAAAAGGGAATAAAGAATTGGAATTGATTTCTATAATTCCATATAGCTATTAAATAATATTTGTACGTCACTTGAATACCTACTAAATGTCTATACGATTCAGACTGTCTTTGTACAATTTTGTAACTATAATTTTGGAATCTCTCTCTATACTGAAGGTCTAATTTTACCACAGTATTGCTGAATAAATTATCTGTGTTAATGGTTTGTGGTATCAGGGCAGTGGCTCAACGGGGTGGTAGGTCTTCCCACATGAGTAGGAAAAACACACACAGGAGAAAAAAGTTCTCCAACGTAATTTATGCAAATTATATGATGTTGTTATTTCTGAAATAAAGTGGCAAAAGCTGCATCATCCATCAAGTAATCAGTGGCGTACCTAGGGTAGCTGACACCCGGGGCCGGTCATTTTTTAACACCCCCCCCCCCCTCCAAAATCTAGTACTAGGCATGCCGAGAATACAAAACACTCAGGACCTATAGAGCAATTCTACCATACCATAAGCAGTCATTTCTACGAGTCACATAAGGAAAAGGAAAGCATCTTAAACACTACAGTGAGTACTAGAACATCAATTCACCTACTGTAAAACGAAACCAGGCAGAATAACACAGATCGTCCATCTTGCACAGTCAATGCCAACCGAAAGCCATGTCTTTTTCACAAACACAGATACACCCTAATCCACTATAGAATAAGCAATAACCTTTCTATTTAGACAAAAATTAAACTGAACCCCCAAGATGCCAGACTCTGCATACAATGCAACACCACAGAAACAGAAAATGTCCCCTAGTACTGTGCAAAACATAAAGACAGCAGATGTAAATTTGAAAAAACTAACAAGTACCAATCACCACTTTACAAATTAACAAATAGAAATAAAACAAATATAGAAAATAAAATAATACCATTTTACTGGACTAATACATTTAGCTTTCAGAGGCCAAAACATCCTTCCTCAGGTCAATACAGTATAGTGCTGTTACAATATCCTATCCGGACCTGAGGAAGGGGGTTTTGTTCTCCGAAAGTTAGCCAAAATGTATTAAAATTAGTCCAATAAAAAGATTACCTTGTTTACATGTTCTATTATAAACATTAACACAGCTACAATACTACTTTATCCTAAAGCAAAAAAAAATAAAAATATATATTTTATTTACAGTTTGTCGTCTCTGGTTTCTGCTTTCCTCATCTTCTTTTCACTGTCTTCCTTCCATCCAGCATCTGTCTTTGATCTCTCTCTGCCATCCAGTGTCTGCCCTCTCTGCTGTCGCCTCCATCCAATGTCTGCCCTCTCTCCCTGCTCCTTCCATCTACATCTGCCCTCTATCTCTGCCCCTTCCATCCACCATCTTCCCCTGTCTGCCCTCTCTCTCTCCCCCTTCCATTCACTGTCTGCCCTTTCTATCTCCCCCTTCCATCCACTGTCTGCCCTCTCTATCTCCCCCTTCCATCCACTGTCTGCCCTTTCTCTCTGCCCCTTCAATCCATCATTTGCCCTCCCTCTCCCATCCATCCAGGGTCTGCCCTCCCTCTCCTCCCCCTTCCATCCAGGATCTGTCCCCTCTCTCTTCCCCTTTTTTCAGCCCCCAGTTCCAGCCCCACTATCCCACCAGTCCCCAGTTTCAGCCCCAGTCCTTTTCTCCCACCAGTCCCGAGCTTTAGCCCCCAGCCACTTCTCCCTGTCCCCTTTTTAGCCCCCAGTTTCAACCCCAGCCCTTTTCTGTCACCAGTCCTGAGCTTCAGCCCCAGCCACTTCTCCCTGTCTCCTTTTCAGCCCCCAGTCCCCACAATTTCAGCCCCTGCCGCCTTTCAGCCCCCAGTCCCAGTACTAGCCCCCTTATCCCACCTACCCTCCTTCAGCCCCCAGTTTCAGCCCCCTTCATCTACATGCCTTGCCCCCCTTTTCAGCCCGACCCATTCTCCCACCTGACCCAGGCATGCCCCATTTTCCGTCATGACCCCTTCTCAGACCCCAGTTCCAGCCCCCTTCTCCCATTTGAGAGCCCCCTCCTCCCATCTGAGAACCCCCACCCCACCCCAGTCCCCTTCTCCCATCTGAGAACCCCCTCCCCACCCCAGTCCTTCTCCCATCTGAGAATCCCCAGAACACCCCTCTCCTCTCCCATCTGAGAACCCCCCCTCCCCACCCCAGTCCCCTTCTCCCATATAAAAACCCCCTCCCCTCCCCATGTGAGAACACCCCTCTCCCATCTGAGAACCCCCTCCCCACCCCAGTCCCCTTTTCCCATATAAAAACCCCTTCCCCCCATGTGAGAACCCCCACAACACCCCTCTCCCATCTGAGAACCCCCTCCCCACCCTAGTCCCCTTCTCCCATATAAAAACCCCCTCCCCTCCCCATGTGAGAACACCCCTCTCCCATCTGAGAACCCCCTCCCCACCCGTCCCCTTTCCCATATAAAAACCCCTTCCCCCCTTGTGAGAACCCCCAGAACACCCCTCTCCCATCTGAGAGCCCCCTCCCCACTCCAGTCCCCTTCTCCCATATGAAAACCCCCTCCCCTCCCTTCTCCCATATGAGAACCCCCACAATACCCCTCTCCCATCTGAGGACCCCACCCCGACCCGACTCTCCTGCTCCCACCCTACTTTAAAAAAAATTTTTTTGAAGCGTCGTTGCAGGCAGCGCCTCGCATCTGCCCTGCTTGTAAAAGAAGTAAATCTCTTCGCTTCGTCGTCGTCGGGCCTCACTATGTCCCGCCCTCGTGGAAATTACCTCAGAGGAGGGCGGGATATAGTGAGGCCCGACGACGACGAAGCAAAGAGATTTACTTTTTACAACAAGCAGGGCAGACGCAAGGCGCTGCCTGCAACGACGCTTCAAAAAAATTTTTTTAAGGTAAAGTGGGAGCAGCGGGAGCGAAGCGGATCACCCCCCCCCCCACCCACTGACACCTGGGGCGGACCGCCCCCACCGCCCCCCCCTTGGTACGCCACTGCAAGTAATATACATTACAAGTGAAGACCCTACAGGTAACCCAGAATGCAGTGAGTAGGGTTCTGTGCGGTGGTGTGTGTAGGTGCCCCCCTTCATCCCTAAGGGCTATGTTAGTGGTGTACAGTTGTGGAGAGTGGGTTTTGGGGGGGATTTGGGGGGGCTCAGCACCCAAGGTAAGGGAGCTATGCAGCTGGGAGCAATTTGTGATGTCCACTGCAGTGCCCCCTAGGGTGCCCGGTTGGTGTCCTGGCATGTCAGGGGGACCAGTGCACTACGAATGCTGGCTCCTCCCACGACCAAATGCCTTGGATTTGGTCATTTTTGAGATGAGCGCCCTCAGTTCCTATTATAGGCGAAAACCAAGGGCGGCCATTTCTAAGGTCGGCCTAAATGTTGGGATTTGGGCGGTCCCGGACCGTATTATCAAAACGAAAGGTGGGCGCCCATCTTGTTCGATAATACGGTTGGCTTCGCCGCTTCCCGGGGCCGTCCCCGGAGATGGGCGCCCAGTTCGATTATGCCCCTCCACGTGCCTTAGTAAAAGGGCCCCTAAATATTCTGAGACAGTGACAATACTATCGGCCTTGGTAGGTTTTGGCAGCAGACAGAAGTCAGATATGCAAGGTTGGATTAATTCTTCTGTTGCTCCCTTTTCCTTAATACATAAATATGTGCACATTCAAATCTCTTTTTCACCTGATAGTTCATACTATGCTTTGCAAGACCTGGTCAGCAGTAGAAATAAAACCAGGATGGACGTCAGTGCAATGTCTTATACCTGTGCCTCAGTACGTCTGTCGCCAGCTCCTCCCCAACCATCCATGAATGGATGGAACTGGAAAGCTGTAGACCTACAGAGAGAAAATCAACATAATATTAAAATATTATACCGTAATACAATACAGGATTTCTTTCCGACATGAGAAATAAAGTGGTAGTGCGTATTGCGTAACTTTCATTAGTAGCAACAAGGTTATCAGTCAAGTGTAGAGAGTTTGGTTTTGTCTTGTTCATGTAAAGTCTAGTGGAAGCATGTTCAGGCTAGACCAATTAGGAATGATTCGCTTACACATAGGCTGGGTCGATATTTCAAAGCAAGTATGTGGTCAGCACCCACTGGTAACCACGAAAATGTTTTCTAAAAACTTTAGTGCCAGTTAGAGGATAGGAGGGCAGGAGTGTTCTGAAAGTGTGGCCAACATTACCCTATTGGACCTGAATGCAAAAAGTTTTATTTTTACTTTACGTTGGTTAAGAACTATAAGGATGCAAAGAACAAATCATTAAGAAACGTCAAACTGCCCAAAACACAGCAGCCAGACTCATATTTGGGAAAACGAAATACGAAAGCGCCAAACCCCTAAGAGAAAAACTACACTGGCTCCCACTAAAAGAACGAATCACGTTCAAAGTTTGCACCCTGGTCCACAAAATCGTTCACGGTGAAGCCCCGATCTATATGTCAGACCTCATAGACCTGCCAACTAGGAACACAAAAAGATCAGCACGCACTTTCCTGAATCTCCACTACCCCAGCTGCAGAGGACTTAAATATAAATCCACATATGCATCCAGCTTCTTCTACATAAGTACGCAAATATGGAACGTACTACCAAAAGCCATAAAAACAATGCACGACCTAACGATCTTCCGAAAACTACTGAAAACCAAACTGTTCAAGAAGGCATACCACAATGACCCACCCTAACTACTAGGAAACTAGACTTTACCTGAACTATACAATAGCAAACTCTTTACATCAGACTGATAACCTTCGAAGCTACTAATGAAAGTTACGCAATACGCACTACCACTTTATTTCTCATGTCGGAAATGAACTTTCTATACTTGATTATCTAACTTATGTTATAATTTACTCTATCACTCAGGAACCTCTATGCAATACCATATTGTATTCTACTTTACCATGTATGCAACTTAATGCAATATTTATTTATTTATTTATTTTTTATTACATTTGTACCCCGCACTTTTTCCCACTCATGGCAGGCTCAATGCGGCAGGCAATGGAGGGTTAAGTGACTTGCCCAGAGTCACAAGGAGCTGCCTGTGCCGGGAATCGAACT
The DNA here is from genome assembly GCF_901765095.1 of Microcaecilia unicolor. Taxonomy (NCBI): domain Eukaryota; kingdom Metazoa; phylum Chordata; class Amphibia; order Gymnophiona; family Siphonopidae; genus Microcaecilia; species Microcaecilia unicolor. The sequence continues at coordinate 8,514,611 of NC_044038.1, forward strand.
CAGTTCCTCAGTTCCCCAGGACCAAAGTCCACCACCCTAACCACTAGGTCACTCCTCCACAAATACCATGTGTAATTCTCTACCCGGAAATGGCGTCGCCATTACGGTAAAATTGTAAGCCACATTAAGCCTGCAAATTGGTAGGAAAATGTGGGATACAAATGCTACAAATAATAATAATAATAATAAGGTCATCCTTGAGCCCTGCAAGCTTTAGAACTCTTGAAACTAGACTACTGTAACTCCCTTTACTGTTCTCTTACTTAGAAGTTTAGAAAGAAGCTTCAACTGTTGCAAAATACCTCTCCAAGATTAATATTTAATGGAGGTAAATATCATGAAGCTACTTGTCTGTTGAATGATTTGCATTGGCTTAAGATTGATCGTCATATTCATTTTAAATTCGCATGTTTGCTCTATAAAAGTTTTCACGGATTGAATTCCAAAACATTGGGTCAGTTCTTAATATTTACAGGCATTCAGTCTTATTTGAGAAGTGGCAAAGGGTTATCTCTGGATTTTTCTTCATTGAAGAATATAAATTATAAATCATTTTTGGGAACGTTCTTTTGTTTTTACAAGCAGCCAGGATCTGGAAATGGAATCCCAATTCAGCTTCATCAAATTACATCATATAATTTATTTAGAAAAGTTCTTATGGACTTAATCAAAGACTGTAAACTTGTTTTGATAGTGATCCACTTTGATTACTTTCTTAAATCACTTATTTAGCAAATGTATTAAGATTTATATTGTAGATATATTATATCCTAGACCTAAGGGCCCTGAACAAATTCTTAGTCAAGGAGAAGTTCAGGATACTTTCCCTGGACACCCTTCCTCTAATTCAGGAAAATGAATCTCGCACATTCCTTAATCTTCATTTCCCCAACTGTAAAGGTCTAAAATACAAATTAATGCACGCATCAACCTTTTACTATATGAGCACGCAATTCTGGAAAGCATTGCCACGCAACCTAAAAGCGATCTATGAACTGACCAACTTCTGCAAACTACTGAAGACCCATCTCTTTGACAAGATATACCACAAAGATCAACACATCTGAAACTCCCCACATATACCCAGAAATGTTTAATAATGCCTTCTGTTATATTACTATCACGTATTCCGTTACCATGTAACCCAAAATCCTTCTGTAATAACAAATGTTTATTCTCTTCTTATTTCCACTATCCATGATGTATTGTAAGCCACATTGAGTCTGCAAAGAGGTGGGAAAAAGTGGGATACAAATGCAATAAAAAAAAAATAATACATTCCTTCAAATGTGAAGTTATCTTAGCATGTTATCCACCTTGTAACATTTCGGTTAAAATCGGAATAGAAATTCATTAGTACAATACAATGTACTGAAAAAGGTGTGAGCCAAATCCAAAATAAATGAATAAAATTCAGTCACTGTCTGGATAAATGTATCCATTTATGGGATCCACAGAAACAGCAGTCTCAATTTTAAGTAGGCAAATTCTGCATATTCAGTGGATAAGGTTACTGGATAAGAGGCATGACAATACTGTAAAGGGATAAATCAACAGCTTACTTTTTAGTAGTAGCTGTGGGTTTGAAGATTATCTTCAGGAAGTATATTTTTCAAAGCCATTTCCACGGATAAAACTGTGTTTTTTTACCCACAGAAATGGCCTTTTAAAGAACTGCCCACCTAATATGTGGGTAAAAATGTTCGTGCAATGCTGAAGCCCCGGCAGCTCTGGGGATCGTGTTAGGGAGGGGTTCGCATTCCCATGCATAGTTTTGGATTTTTGAAAAAAAAAAAGTACTGCTCTTATAATTAGAGGTCTATTCTAAGGGGTCTATAATTGTAAATTTAAGTGTTTGTTTTGCAGCTAATTAGGGGTTTTCAGGGGTGTAAAAAAACCAGTGTCTATCAGTTTTTGTGGGTACATTTTCTGGAAGACTCACATCTATTCATTTGTACAGCTGAGGAGTTGTTAGCATGGAAAAAGAACAGATACAGAGTGGAGGAGTCAAGGCAGGCAAGGGCGGGGGGGGGGGGGGGGGGAACGGGGGCGGTGAGAGACCACTAGAGGAACTCCATTAACCTCCTCTTTTACATTTTTTGTACCAGGGGTGCTTTATCAGAGTTTATTCGTCAAAATCAAAAGCCCTAAGTGGTTTTGATGGACTAGTAGACACATACCTTCTCTTCGAAAAGAGGAGTACAGTATATAGCTGATGATCTCAAATCTAGGTGAGCTGTTCCACATTTTACCCCTCCTCCTCCCACCAACCACCACCACTGGGGGATATAACTGCAGCTTACATACACAGCATCTGAGGGCTCAACATGCAGCTCAGTGACAAATTATTATTTTCGTGGTTCCTATAGAAGAATACTTTCTTAATTGGACTCTACTGGTTCTGTGATCCAAGGCAAAGCAGAGGAATCATCGGTACAAAGGAAAAGTCCCAAAGGTTTGCTCTTCTTACCATCAAAGCAGTGGACATCCAAGGCCATGTTTGCTCTCTCTCTATTGGCTGTCCACTCAAGTAAAGATGGAGGGTACGTCCTGGCAGTTTCTGGCCCTTGTTGGGTCTTCTTCATGGCCTGCATGAGCTTGTGTTGACATACTGCCTTGTAACCGTCGTAGGCGTAATCAGACACATATCTAGAAGGAGAAACATTTCTCAGAAATTTGTTCTCAAGCACAAACACCAGGCCAGTCCCACCTCCACCTTTCACTATATTATATCTTGCACAATTATTTTCTGCCTGATATTTAGCGCTATTTAACTGGCCAGAAACGGCTCCTGGCCGGTTAAATAGCCTAAAGCCGGCTAAGTGCTAATATTCAGCGTGAGATAACCGGTTATCTTGACTGAATATTAGTACTTAGTGGATAGCCTGGTCATAGCCTGTTAGCACCAATATTCACTGCCTGACCGGCTAAGTTTAGCAGCCAGATAGACCTGCATAAATAGTTGCTATAACGTAGCCGGTCAGCCGATGAATATCGGCTTAACTGGCTACGTGCAGAGCACCCTCCAAAAAATTCGGGAATTCAATGCCGGTCGCCAGATATAGCCCAACGTTGAATTTCCAGGTTCCAAAAATTCCTGTATCCAGTCCAACATTATCTATACAGTGAAGGAACAGAGGGAGAATAGAGTGCCCGGATAGCTCCACAACTACTCAATTAAGAGCTAGAAAAACCAGCACCAGAAGGAACCTCCACATCTTGCTACATCCAGAATGTCTCCTTTCAAGAGTTTTAAACCTAAGCTCTGTAGTCACGAGACACCTCCAAAACTAGATTTCTTGCATGGGCTGGTGATGGCTAGAGATCAGTGTTCTTTGTTCTGTATCTCCTTTTAAGGAAGGCAATCCTTATCAGAATGTACGGCAAATCTAGTTTTGGAAGTGTCAAGAGGATCACTTTCCATACACATCCTCTCATTCTTTCTGGCACATTAGCTGCAGCCATACTCACTTTAATAGATGTTTGTCCATATTCAAAGAGGGAGCGAATCCACTAAGGCATGAGGCAAGGAGCAACCAACCACGTTCTTCGTTGTTGGGGTTGGTGTTTCGCCAAACCTGGTTGGCTACCTGAGCAAGAATTTCATCTCTCAATCCCACATGAGACAAGCCCTTCTGAATGATGTAATTGCCCAATAAATTCTCCTGGGCTCCATTGAGGTGTGGGTCTCCCATGAATCTCAGAACCTATCAGAACAAAGAAACCCAGAGCTTCAAGAATACTGAAGAAACAAATAAAAGAGGGTAGAGGACCTTTAAATATACCAAATATATGGCTGGTGTTGACCAAACTGTGTACTTTCCAGGCGTGGGAGGATTCCATGGAGTGAAGTCTGAGAGAAAGGTGCCACCATTTTTCAGAAGGGCGAGGACTCCATTAGGGTGGGGTAGTTGGGGAGAAAATTGAGTTGAGTTTCATTGCTTGGATGGGATCATCGTGAAGAAACAATCCGTGCGATCCTGGAACTTCAAAAGTTAATTCTAATATTGGGGTCTTTATAGGGTACTGTTTACCCACTTCTACCCTAGCTGAGATTATATTCATGCAACTTTCTGACTTCATGTGCTTCTGTTATTCCTTCTTATCTATTTATGTGTTTCACCTTTGCTTACACTCTGTACAGTCTATTAAAATGTTTTCTTGCATATTGTGTTGACATTGTAATGTAGTACACTATACCCTATCTTGTATTGTTATTTGAATATTTTTACTGCTGTAATTGTCTATTGCCTATGTTTGACTTACTCTTGCTGAACACCACCTTGAGTGAGTTCCTTCGAAAAGGCATAGGCGTAGTTTGACTGTTTCATTTGGGGGGGCAAAGAATGGGCGGAGCATATTAGCATATCATTTGCATATATACATATGCAAATGAATATGCTAATGTGGAGGAAGGAATTGAATTTACAGGCAAAATATCATAGATGCACATTTCAAAAAGCTGACACATTTCAATTAATAAATTATGAATAAAATACTTTTATCTACCTTTGTTGTCTGATCATTTAGTTTTTCTATTCGCTTTGGTCCCAGTGTCTTCTGTTTTATTCAGTGTCTTCTTTCCAGTAGGCTTCCCTCTGCTTCCCACCCCTCCCAGTCCCATCCATCTCCTGCTTCTTCCCTCTGCTTCCCACCCCTCCCAGTCCCATTCATCTCCTGCTCCTTCCCTCTGCTTCCCACCCCTCCCAGTCCCATTCATCTCCTGCTCCTTCCCTCTGCTTCCCACCCCTCCCAGTCCCATTCATCTTCCCTCTGCTTCCCCCCCCCCCGCGAGGTCCAAGATGGTGACTCTGTTTACCCCCTCTCTTCCTTCCTCCCTCCCTCCCTCCGCCGCAGGCAACAGTCTTCAGCTTTTCCAGCGTTCCTGGCAGCAGTAGCGATGTACACGCTGACTTCGGTCTGCCCCGGAAGCTTTCTCTTCAAGTTCCTGTTCCCACCTATGCGGGAACAGGAACTTGAAGAGAAGGCTTCGGGGCAGAGCCAAAGGCAGCGTGTACAACGCTACCGCTGCCAGGAATGCTGGAAAAGACTGCTGCCTGCGGCGGAGGGAGGGAGGGAGGAAGAGAGAGGGGTAGACGGACACGCTCCTCTCAGTCCGCTACTCCGCTTGGCTTCCCTGCCCTCTCTGTCTGCGTCCCGCCTTCCTCTGACGTCAGAGGAAGGCGGGACGCAGACAGAGAGAGCAGGAAAGCCAAGCGGATGGAGAGGAGGGCATGCGTGCATGTGTTTTGTTTTTTTTTTAACTAATGGCGCGGCGGCGCCTCATCGTCGTTTGGGGGGGCATTGCCCCCCCTCGCCCCCCCCAGTCTACGCCTATGCGAAAAGGGGATAAATAAATCCTAATAAATAAGGTTTATTTAAAAGATGCCACAAGATAATGATTTTGTAAATGGAGTTTACATATTTGGTATTGATACTGGTATCGGTTGATGTATTGCACCTTCGATTTTACAGTTTGTGGTTAAATAAATCCTTAACTGTGATCTTTAAGATTATATACTTTGCACTATTTTTGTTAATTTTTTTATGTACTGTTTTCTTTATGGACTTTCTGTAAACTAGTTTGGTTTGGAACTAAAGCTGGACTGGGCTCAATATCTTTGATCAGCATGTTAAGAAGTGTGAGCGATCCGTTAAAGCCTTCCAGAAACTTCTGGTCCCATCCCAGAATCCATTCCAGTTACTGCAGGCAGCTTCTGAAGGTGAACTTCCTTACCTTAAAGTTCTACCCCGGGGAGTTCTCCAACAAAGGAAAACGGGGTTAAAATAAATTAACTTTTAGGCGCAGTGTGTTCTCATGTTTCTAGACACAACCCACTAACGGGGGAGGTAAAGTCAGTGGTGTGCTGGAGCAGGCTCTCGAGAGCCGTTTGTTAAGTTTTTAAGAATTTTGGGAGCCGGTTCTCCATGGCTACTTTAACAAATGGATCCCAAAATGTGGGCTTGGGCCCCTCCTGAATTCTCTTTTACTTTGCTGGCGAGAGAGAGCCCCCTGTTAACAATTTACCAGCACACCCCTGGGTAAAGTCCATGAATTTAAGATGGTTTAGAGCAGGTATCCTACCCTCAGATGAGTGGCCTAAGCATAGGCCTAGCAGGGTCAAATATCTACACTCTGGGATTGCCCCACATTTTCATATCTTTAGAACCGTAATGGATGCTTTAATGGTCTGATTAAGTGTCAGTACTCCAAACCTATTTTCTATTTTCAATTGGTCTTTAAGTTTGGCTTCATAAGTACATAAGTATTGCCATACTGGGAAAGACCAAAGGTCCATCGAACCCAGCATCCTGTTTCCAACAGTGGCCAATCCAGGTCACAAATACCCGGCAAGATCCCAAAAATGTACAAAACATTTTATACTGCTTATCCCAGAAATAGTGGATTTTCCCCAAGTCCATTTAATAACGGTCTATGGACTTTTCCTTTAGGAAGCCGTCCAAACCTTTTTAAAACTCCGCTAAGCTAACCGCTTTTACTACATTCTCTGGCAATGAATTTCTTTGAAAAATATTGCACTCTCTTTGTCCAAAAAAGTTTGCTCATGGCCAAATACTGCATTAAGATCAAATGGATAGATGCTTTCTCTCCAGGTGGTAAACTGTGGAACTGTCAATGTTAATCATGGAATGGATAACTAGAGAGGGTAGCTCTAGAAAATGGGCTCGTTTCCAACATATATCAAGGGGGTAAATTGCAGAAGTCGTCCTTGAGGCAGTCTGAATAGCAGAATCCCTTGAAGCAGAGCTAATGATCTAAGAATGTGAGGGTGATCTCGTGGTCAACTCTTGTATTGAGTAAAGGGTGAGGAGGGTAGCTAGGGGTTTTAGGGACTGGGATGGGAAAGGGTCTTTTAATCACTGTTCACTAGATCAGTTCCAATTCAATGAGTAGATTTCTCGTTATTACTAAGATTTCTGTAGTTCTAGCCTATTGATGGGAGTTGTGGACATGCATTTTCTGGTTTCACATATCTCTTTATACAAGTCGGTAAACAGAATTGCAGTTTTAAAAAATGTAGGAACACATGCACTGGGACCTAGTCAAGGGTCACCATAATCAATGACCTTCCCTTAGAACACAAGTCAGATTATCAGGGCCCAACCTCTTTGAGAAAGAATCAGAATACTACAGAAAGCGTCCCTAAATGGATGTGGAGAACAAGAGGGGTCCCGCAGTTACCGTGATTCTCTTCCTGTTCGCCAACCTGTAACCTTTTTGAACTTCCTTTTCCCCATAGGAAGTAGAAGATGGAGGAACTTCCCACTGGCCCCAATCTGGTATCTTTTTAAAGAAAATTACTACCCCAAAAAATATCATGGTGGGAAGTTTATCTGCCACTCTGCAAAGAAAGCCTATGAGCCATATTGCCTGGAATACAACAGAAAATTAAGACATGACTTCAAAGGGAACAGTGTAAGGTTTTACAGGCAATCTCCCCAGGCTGCAGAAGGACTGGGAAGAAATTGCTAGGCCCTCCCAGAATTTTGTGTGGTGCTCGGAATGACCTGGTTTCCAAAAGAGGTGATAAAGCAAGCAGCAGCTCAAACCTACCAGCTTAAAAATATCAGTGGTGTCGTGCCTCAGCTCCTCTTCCACCTGGGTTAAAGCAGACCCCAGCGGCACTGTTAGCATCCCAAACGATGGCTCCTGCATGGTTAGTATGGAGAAATCAATTAACTTTTGCATGACAACATTTTCACATTTAACAAAATACTACTACTACTACTACTACTACTACTTAACAATTCTAGAGTGCTACTAGGGTTACGCAGCGCTGTACAATTTAACAAAGAGAGACAGTCCCTGCTCAAAGAGCTTACAATCTAATAGACAAGTGAACGGTCGGTCCGATAGGGGCAGTCAAATTGGGGCAGTCTGGATTCACTGAACGGTAAGGGTTAGGTGCCGAACGCAGCATTGAAGAGGTGGGCTTTAAGCAAAGACTTGAAGATGGGCAGGGAGGGGGCTTGGCGTAAGGGCTCAGGAAGGTTGTTCCAAGCATAGGGTGAGGCGAGGCAGAATGAGCGGAGCCTGGAGTTGGCGGTGGTGGAGAAGGGTACTGAAAGGAGGGATTTATCCTGTGAACGGAGGTTACGGGCGGGAACGTAAGGGGAGATGAGGGTAGAAAGATAGTGAGGGGCAGCAGACTGAGTGCATTTGTAGGTAAGAAGGAGAAGCTTGAATTGAGTGCAATTTGGCCATACAGAGTGGCCCAGTTTCTCCACTTTAACTCTGATCAGTATTTCCTACATTTGCTGCCCCATCATTTCATGCAATGTTTACTACCATTGCTACAACGACGACGACTTAAAGCAAAAGTACTCGGCATACACAGCACTGTACACGGAACACGTGCAGTCTCTGGATAAACCAAGGGCCCTAGGCAAGAGCTTTTTTCATTGTCCTCCTTCACTTTCAGGCCTGTGTGGTCACAGATTCCCAGACTAATTGAAAAGGGAAGTGTACTGCCTCCAACCCTGATTGCCTTTCGTACAACTCTTTGTGACCATCCTGCACCAGGCGTGTTTCAAAGACCAGATTACATATTTATTTATTTATTTATTTATTTATTTGTTGCATTTGCATTCCACATTTTCCCACCTATTTGCAGGCTCAATGTGGTTTACATTGTTCCGTAATGGCGATCGTCATTTCCGGAATGAGACATACCGAGTTATATTGCATTGAAGTTCGTAAGTGACAGAGTAGCTTAAGCAATCAAGTATAAAGAGTTCATTTTCGTAATGAGAAATAAAGTGGTATTGCGTTATATAAGTGTAACATACACGGGTGATTCATTATTACAGTAGGAAGACTTACCTTGAAGTGAAGTCGTACATACTTGGACATGGTGTAGTTGTTGATGTCAAGGGGCAGCGTGAGCTGGGATTCTTCTTGCAGTTGTGGAGCCTGTACTATAGCTACACACTCTTCATTAATGTGCTTCTCAACTATCAAAGAAAGGCAAACATGGGAATTAATCAGGCAGCACTGGAGGAAGTGATGGATCTCCCTCTTCCGAATCAACCAAGGAGAACAGCCTTGATAAGGCAGGAAAACAGAAGAACAGGAACCCTTGTAGACACACAGACGAAACAGTCACAACTTTATTGGACTGTTTCGTCACAACTTTATTGGAACATCCAAAGACTCAACACGAGAGTTCAAGCGTTCTACAAAGTGTTTATTGGAAGAAAGCTGCAAGATATCGAATATCATCAGTTATCATTTTAGACATAGCTTTATATCAACATACACCAAACTAAAGAATCCTGAGGAAGGCCTTTGTAGGCTGAAACATGGCTCGTGTCGAGTCTTTGGATGTTCCAATAAAGGTGTTATTTTGGACATTGTCTGCTGCCCTTTCCTTTGTCACCCTTGCAGCTTTGACAAGCCATGTATATATTAAAAAGTTCTCACTGCCATGCTGGGAGTTCAGTCCTTTTATTTCAGTCCACTTAATCTACAGTGATATAAAAGTGGTATAGAACGGGTAAATGTGAATCCATTGTTTAATCTTTCAAAAAGTAATAAGAGTAGGGGACACTCAATGAAGTTACACGGTAATACTTTTTTTATGTCTCAACAATTTTATTGATGATAATTCAAAGCATATACATCCGAAGGGTAATTACACATCTTTTTACGGAAAGCTCAGATTGAGGTGTTGTTAAAGCCGGGAAGGGACCCCCTTAAGGCAGGATCATATCGGCCTATTTCTCTGCTTCCCTTTGAAACAAAATTATTTGCCAGAATTATGGCTAACAGACTAGCTCGGGTATTGCCAGATATAGTAGCTGCCCCTCAGTTGGGGTTTGTTAGGGAGCGTTCAGTGGCACGAAATATGAGAAAGATCTTGGCTTCATTGGAGAGATTGCATCGTCATTCAACACCCTCGTTACTAATCAGCTTTGATGCAGAAAAGACATTTGACCAAGTTCATTGGGATTTTATGTTTGCGACTTTAAAGGCATATGGTATTGTTGGGTTTTTTAAGAAGGCGATAAGTGCTCTCTATCAGGGCCCAGTGGCAGAGGTGTGGGCCAATGGGATGTCATCCGAACCATTTGGGATTGCACGAGGCATGAGACAGGAATGCCCCCTCTCCCCTGTCCTCTTTGTGTTGGTTCTTGACCCATTGATTCGGGACATTTTGGGGGCAGGATACTGGGCTAGATGGACCATTGGTCTGACCCAGTATGGCTTATGTTGTTTGAATAAAATTAAGCACCAGCACAAGCTCTTAACATTATTCATATATTCAGTGACGCTATCCATTTAATTAATAGAACTCCTTACCACTTGTCAGAAGTGCATGATTTTTCGGCAACAATTGAAAACATTCTTATTTCAGAAGTTTTTTAAAAAGATTTTATGATGTTGGCATTTTAATTCCTAGTAATAACTAGTCATCTTTTTGTTATAAGCAGTGAACTTCAAGATATCTCTTCTTAAAGGTGATTAATAAATCCCAATAAATAAATAAATAAATATCTAGCAGATACCTACCAAGGTATCTAATGATTCTATTGGTTTTCTATTGTATAGCGCCACTGAATTTACGTCTAATAGCGACCACGCTGGCACTATCTTTTTAGAGGATAATTTTAGAAAGGGGAGAGGGGTATAGGGCAGGGAACAAATATGACCAAAACCGAGCTTCTCATTTTCTCCCCCAAACCCACCTCCCCACTCCCCCCGTTTTCCATTTCTGTTGATGGTTCTCTCATTCTCCCTGTCTCCTCAGCTCGAAACCTTGGGGTCATCTTTGACTCTTCTCTCTCCTTCTCTGCTCATATCCAGCAGACCGCCAAGACCTGTGGTTTCTTTCTTTACAACATCCGTAAAATCCGCCCCTTTCTTTCCGAGCACTCTACCAAAACCCTCATCCACACCCTTGTCACCTCTCGTTTAGACTACTGCAATCTGCTTCTTGCTGGCCTCCCACTTAGTCACCTCTCCCCTCTCCAATCGGTTCAAAGCTCTGCTGCCCGTCTCATCTTCCGCCAGGGTCGCTTTACTCATACTACCCCTCTCCTCAAGTCGCTTCACTGGCTCCCTATCCGTTTTCGCATCCTGTTCAAACTTCTTCTACTAACCTATAAATGTACTCACTCTGCTGCTCCCCAGTATCTCTCCACACTCGTCCTTCCCTACACCCCTTCCCGTGCACTCCGCTCCATGGATAAATCCTTCTTATCTGTTCCCTTCTCCACTACTGCCAACTCCAGACTTCGCGCCTTCTGTCTCGCTGCACCCTACGCCTGGAATAAACTTCCTGAGCCCCTACGTCTTGCCCCATCCTTGGCCACCTTTAAATCTAGACTGAAAGCCCACCTCTTTAACATTGCTTTTGACTCGTAACCACTTGTAACCACTCGCCTCCACCTACCCTCCTCTCCTCCTTCCTGTACACATTAATTGATTTGATTTGCTTACTTTATTTCTTGTCTATTAGATTGTAAGCTCTTTGAGCAGGGACTGTCTTTCTTCTATGTTTGTGCAGTGCTGCGTATGCCTTGTAGCTCTATAAAAATGCTAAATAGTAGTAGTAGTAACAGAGGAAGAAGAGAAGGTAAGGGTGAGAGTTATTTCTTTTCACCAGGTATCGGCTAGTTTGTAATACTGTAATTGAAGTTCTCATTGTTTTACACCATCTTGTTGCGAGAATTGTATTTGAACGTTAATAATAATAATGCATTAATTTATAAACCAAGAGTAAAAAATTGTTAGTTTTATCAGAAATCTGCCCAGACTGTTGTTGAATTACTGCCACACTGTGTTTTCTGGTTTCAAATCACTGACCCAGTGAATGACCTAGGATCTGTTTACTCATTAGCTGTCCACTGACTCAATGTCTCTTAGTGCTTCTGGGGTTCCAACATAGTTCACAGACAGTCTGGAAGCCCTCTCATTGTTTTTTGGGGGAGTCACAATACTTTACACACCATGAAATGGGGACCCCATCACTCGTGTGATATCTGCTTTCTGTGATTCATCTTCAGTCCTTCTAACAATAATAATGTGCATTTTTACAATTGCATCTGTCATCCGATCAGATTCCCAAGGTGTTTTCCAATCAGTGGCGTAGCCACAGGCGGGCCTGGGTGGGCCAGGGCCCACCCATTTAGGGCTCAGGCCCACCCAACAGTAGCACACGGTTAGTGGTAGCTGGTGGGGATCCCAAGCTCCGCCAGCTGAAGACTTCCCCCTGATGGTAACGAAAACGCTACTCTCCATGATACTGGCACCTGAGCATGCTCATTTTTCAGCGCATACCTGCTGCAGACTGTCAAGGTGGAAAGAAGTGTTTTCCCACCAGCTGAGATATTGTTTTGGTGGTGGTTGGGGGAGGGAAGAACATTTGGTGCCCACCCACTTCTTGCCTAGGCCCACCCAAAATGTGTTGTCTGGCTGCCCCTGTTTCCAATGCAGCACACCCATAGGAGTGGAGGAGTGGCCTAGTGGTTAGGGTGGTGGACTTTGGTCCTGGGGAACTGAGGAACTGAGTTTGTTTCCCACTTCAGGCACAGGCAGCTCCTTGTGACTCTGGGCAAGTCACTTAACCCTCCATTGCCCCATGTAAGCCGCATTGAGCCTGCCATGAGTGGGAAAGCGCAGGGTACAAATGTAACAAAAATAAAATAGATACTATTTGAGATTCTACATGGAATGTTGCTACTATTGGAGATTCTACATGGAATGTTGCTATTCCACTAGCAACATTCCATGTAGAAGGCTGCGCAGGCTTCTGTTTCTGTGAGTCTGACGTCCTGCACATACGTGCAGGACGTCAGACTCACAGAAGCAGAAGCCTGCGCGGCCACATTGGTGATCTGCAAGGGCCGACTTCTACATGGAATGTTGCTAGTGGAACAGCAACATTCCATGTAGAATCTCAAATAGTAGCAACAGTGGAGGAGTGGTCTAGTGGTTAGGGTGGTGGACTTTGGTCCTGAGGAACTGAGTTTGATTCCCACTTCAGGCACAGGCAGCTCCTTCTGACTCTGGGCAAGTCACGTAACCCTCCATTGCCCCATGTAAGCCGCATTGAGCCTGCCATGACTGGGAAAGCGTGGGGTACAAATGTAAATAAAAAAAAAAAATCCACCCCTTTCAAGGGTTGGCCTCCTACCTGTAACTGCCTCCAGGAGCCCTGAGAGCTCAGCTGGGATTTCCAGGTGGGTAACGCGAATAACTTCTCTCTTCGTCAGTTCCTGAGTGCAGAAAGCAGTGACATGAAAACTGAAGAGTGGTATTGTTACAATGGGATTCGTGTATTTGCATTATATGGTTTTATTTGGACTGAAGGGTGATGTAGAAGGCTTTATCAATAATAAAGAAATAAACTCTTATCTCCCTGTCCATTTACTCTGTTTCGTTGCTGGGTGTTTGGTCATGGTGCTGCAGATGCTTGATAAAAATACAAATATGAATAGATCCTCACCAAATATAGAATAAGTGACCACAAACTAGAGACAGAAAAACACAGACAAAACCTGAACTGGAAACGCCCGGAAGCCAGACTTTGCATGCAGTGCAATACTGGAGAAATTGTCACAGCAATGCATTTCCTGCTGTACTGTGTGTAATACAAAGACATCAGTGATGCGCATTTCAAAATGAAAGACTTCTCACAAAAGAATGAGCAGGAAAAACTCCGTAGACACCTGGAGGAAAGAGAAGAAACAGCAGCTCCAGCAGGCAGCTTTTGCTATATCCTGTCACCAGGTGAGAAACGTAACCAGAGCAAAGACTCTTAGACCAGAACCTGGGAATTGTTCTTGTTTTTGTCTCTCTCTAAACTGTAATTTTACCTTTCTGTGGTTACTGTTACTCTGCCTTGTTTTCTTTCTCCATTTTTCCTTAACTGCTGCATGCATTACTTTAAGAGTATGTTAGAACCCTCAAGGAAGTAGAACAATATTCAAAAATACAAAAAAATACTTTCAAAAATTAAGTGTGGATAAAAAACAAACAAACAAACAATAATTAATATAATTAGTTGAGTCCTCAGTGTGGAATTACTAAAGTAGGGAACAGAGACAAGGCTTTTCTCTAAGTCACAGCCAAACTGAATAAGTTTCACACCCTGGCTGGAACTTCACACCATCATCGGGCACAATTGTGTGTGAATGTAGCAGTGGCGTAGCCACAGGTGGGCCTGGGTGGGCCGGGGCCCACTCACTTAGAGCTCAGGCCCACCCAACAGTAGCACACGTTTAGCGTTAGCTGGTGGGGATCTCAAGCTCCGCCAACTGAAGACTTCCCCCCCGATGGTAACGAAAATGTTACTCTCCATGATACCGGCACCTGTGGATGCTCAGTTTTCAGCGCATGCCTAATTCAGACTGCCAAGGTGGAAAGAAGCATTTTCCTGCCAGCTGAGATATATTTTTGGTGGTGGTTGGGGGGGGGGGGGGGTGGAGGGAGAACACTTGGTGCCCACCCACTTCTTGCCTAGGCCCACCCAAAATATGTTGTCTGGCTACGCCCCTGGAATGTAGTGCGCCAAAATAACAGTGAGCAGTGAACAGTGCTTCAATGAAAAAAAGATGAGTGTATATGTATTCTCTAGAGCAATCAAGATCAACCAACAGTCGCTAATGAAAAAATCCTCAGACAGTTCACCAATAAAGAATGTCCCCCAAATTTTTGTCTCAAGTAAGACTAATAGCAGTCAAGGTAAAGAACTTATCTCAACAATAGGACAAAACCAGTTGGGTTCTACTACAGAATGACACAAGGACAAAGTTTGATCCCATCCCCGACCTGTCCCCGTGGGTTCTGTCGCCATCCCCGCAGGTTCTGTCCCCATCCCCACCCCGCTGTGTACGTCTAGTAGCGCTATAGGAATGATAAGTAGCAATAGTCCCCGCTCCATCCCCATGGGCTCTGTCCTCATCTGCAGAAGCCTCAAACAATTATGATTTTATATTTAAGTCTTTTTATTAAAGTATAAAAAGGAACAATATGCTGTGCAACCGTTGTGTATAAATTACAAATAGAAAAAAATAATAACAGTGAGCAGCTATAATAAACTTCCTTCCCACCACCCTCTACCCTTCCAACCCCAACAATAGCTGACTTCTACTACCCCAAGGAATCCTAATCCACACTGTTAAAAAGTCCAGGGGTACAAAATACAACCCGTTCTGTATGCCCTAGAGGGCAGAAATATGCCCTATGAAGCACTGTTATGATTTTTTAATCTGTAGAATAAGTCATCAACAATCTCAGGATTCAGTCTAGCTCTCCTGTCTTCCACAGTCCTTCCTGCAATAGAAGTTGTCTTCTTGGAAGATGTGCTGGTAGCAGGATGTACAGGATCCCCCGTGCAAATTTTGCTAATTGTGGCCAGCATGTTTGCTTGTTTTTTCCAAAAAAATCAAAATATTGTTGTCTGCATCACTCAAACATAAATAACAATCCAGTTCATTAACACGTTTCAAAGTAGAAAATGACATTTGTCCCCATGGGATCGTTCCCCACCCCGTCCCCGCAAGCTCTGTCCCCCTCCCCATCCCTGCGGTTACTGCGGATCCCCGTCCCCGTGTCATTCTCTAGGTTCTACAGAGCTACGTTTCAGAAGTCACTCCTTCATCAGGAACCTGACATCAAGCATCATAACTCATCTGAGACTGCAATGCTCCATATGAGCAGTGTTCACTGTTCACTGTTATTTTGGTGCACTACATTCACACACAGTTGTGCCCGATGATGGTGTGAAGTTCCAGCCAGGGTGTGAAACTTATTCTATTTGGCTGTGATGTAGGGAAGAGTCTTGTCTCTGTTCCCTACTTTAGTAATTCCACACCGAGGACTCAACTAATTATATTAATTATTATTTTTAAAGGTGTATGTTCTCTGTTATCCACACTTAATTTTTACATGTATTACGTTGGCAGCACATGGAAACTTGTCATAAAATAAATTGGTGAAGATATAATTGAAGAGGCTTTACCATCTCAATTCTCTGCCTTTCTTCCTCTGCAATCCTGCGTTCTTCCTCTATGATTCTGCGCACTTCAGCTTTCATCTGAAACCAAATCAGGAGTCAACAGAAGAGCAGGAGAAATCCAGCATGATACCCCGCACCTTGAGAATGATGGGAGGGGACAGGGCCGGTCTTATTCAGGGCGACAGGGGTGGTTGCACAGGCCCTCGCGCTCCTAGGGGCCCTGCATCTCTGGCACTTTGTCCTCCTATCTCGGAACACCTCCCTGCTCCATACCTTAATGTGTATCCATGTTTCAGTAGACAGCTTTTGATGTCACTTCCTGCTTCTTCAAGGGCAGGATGCAGAAATGAGGAGGCCTTGGACTCGGCAGCTTATGGCATATGAAAATTGCTGCCGCTGTCTGCCGCTCTCTACTGAAACGAGGTGGATGCATATCAAGGTATGGGGTGAGGTGGGGTTCTGAGAGCTCTAAACCTCCTTTTAAACTGATAAATTATGGTTTATGGTGGAGGGCATGGGTGGGCACGGGCGGAGGAGGCCCACTGAACTGGCCTCCACAGGGCCCCGTAATTAAGACCAGCCCTGGAAGGGGACAGCATAGTCTTGTAACCGAATCTCAGGCAGCATATGAACAGCATGCATACTTTGGCCTAATTTTGGAAGGTAGAGTAGTTACCCGTCTAAGGGCCTGATATAATTAGATGCACTACGCTTAATGCGCTCTTTCTGCATGCTAAGATGACTTCTGATTCAAACTCTTTGCTGAGGCCCTGTGAACAGTTTATTTGATAACCCGTGAGCAGCTATATGTCTTGATCTCTCCAGGTACTATTTAGATAGTAAACAAATGTTTATACAGTGTTATAATTGATCCATATTTCAGTTACTTGTTATTGTTTTGCTGATTGCACCTTTTCTGTTCATTGTTCTAATTTTTCATGGTAATAAACCTTTTTAGTTTATTGCCTCTGCTTGTCTGGACCGAATAAGAATCCTGGTGGTATGTGTGTTGGGCCTGTGAGTGGTTTCTAGGAAATGTGGGACCATTGGGAGTGTGGCTCCAGTAACCTAGAAATCACTGGGGATAATTTCAGAGCAGGAGACTCACCCAGAGGCGGTTGGGACCCAGTCGATGGAAGGAGGGTGCTAGCATAGAGCAGAAGCGGCAGGTGCAGGCGGACCTGAACTGTGCTGGGGGCAGACCCTCTAAAGGTAGCCCCAGGCGGATTGCTAGGCATTTCGTGACATCCTGTATGTGGGCAATTCTATAACTGGGCAGTTAGTTCTATATGGTACCTGAGCACCCAGTATTGGTACATCTACAATTATATCAGCCACAATTCAGCAGGGAAGTGTATAAACTACAGTATCCTGAGAGCCCTGGCCATGTCCCACCTATGATTGTGCCATGTCATTTATGAGCATTATTACAAAAAAGGGCTTCAGTAATATTTTCATACATTGTTTTATTAGAACTGAACTTCTGTCCTGAGTAAGGAAATGTTGCAGCTATACTGTGCTTTGCTTTGATGGATTCACGTGAAATTTAAAGTTCCTAGAAAAACCTTGGTCCTTATTCCCTAAAGTAGCGAGGAGCGAAATGCCGGCCACCGTTGGTGGTAATGCCGTGACAAAATTCTTTTTGAGACAAGATAAGCAACTTACTGCACAAAATAGGAATTATTTTGAAACATATACACACAAACTTACATTATTTAGCTACCTGCCGGTGAAAAGAGTTTTTCAGCCAGAGACATTAAAGATCTCTGAGTCATCAACTGTGACGGAGAGACTGAGGCTTTTATCCTTCCACATTGTCCACTGTCATTTTAAAGTCTGTGTTTCATATTCGAGTACCCACAGTATTACTCCCCTGGGTTCAGTCACTTTATAACAGTTGGGACCATCAGATAACAGTCATGGTAGCCAAACTCAACTTCAAACGGTTACGTATAAGCCCCCGTAGGGTTTGGTTTTATTGGTATGACATATATGTGCACCCCATGCCTTCATTTTTTTGATACAGTGTCATGCATTGCAGATCCCAAAGAATAAATCCATTCTGCAATTTGTTTTAAATCTGTGGCCTGCTAGTTTCACGGTGTGTCCTTCAGCCCTGGCACAATTTGATGGTGATTTACTGTAATGCCCAGGGTTAACAGCAGTGGACACTGGTAAAGCAAAGAAAAACAGGAATAAAGGTGGCATTGGGCAGGTCTGTCTGTCCTAATCCTCTTTACACAGGAAATGGATAAGGACATTTAGCTGTACCAGGGGCTTAGCCAGACCTCGGTGGGAGGGGGGGGTCCAGAACCCGAGGTGAGGGGGCACATTTTAGCCCCCCTGTGCCACCGACCCCTCCCCCGCCACTTTCGACCACCTCCTCCCCTCCCCCCCCACCAGGTACCTTTGCTGGCGGGGATCCCCAACCCCATTCAGCGCCGATCTCCGGCGCGGTCGCTGATCTGTTTCTGTGAGTCTTGACTCCTGACATCCTGCACGTCCGTGCAGGATGTCAGGAGTCAAGACTCACAGAAACAGATCAGCGAACACGCCGGAGACCGGCGCTGAAGAGGACTTCGACTGACGGGGGTTGGGGACCCCCATCAGCAAAGGTACCTGGTGGCAGCGGCAGCAAAGGAGGGTCGGTGGCGGTGGCGGGAGGGGGGGTGGAAAGTGGTGGTGGGGGGGGTTTAAAAGTAGAGGGGGGCCAGGGCTAAATCTGTGGGGGCCCATGCCCCCATCTAGCTACGCCCCATACAGTGCCTCTCTCTACTGACAGAGCTGCAAATCCCCCCCCCCCCCCTCATTCCCACCACCACCACACACACAATCAGGAGAGTTAGGGACCTGCCACTACACAAAGCTAATGATAAGATCTAATTGGCAGGGGCTTGGGAGTTTGATCTGTATTCTATAATAACCAACACACATTACCTTGAGGTACCTCCTGCGATTTATATACATATGAACCAAGGACCTGAATTTCATGAGACTCATCCGTAGGTTCCTGTATTTCTGCCTAAAGAAGAAGGAGCAGAATGAGTGAGTTTCTGAACTAATGCCAACCCAAACAACCCTTCATTCCATGCATAAAACCCTATTGGGGTCCATCCTCTAGACCCACATATCAGTGAAGCTTCGGATTTCCACAATCAGAACCAACCTCTACTGTTTTAACCCACTTCCCCCTTCCATCTAACCCAACTATCACTGTGTCAATCCTTTGGCCAAGGTCCAGAAGGCAGGACTCAGAACCCATGCCCCCTAATCTAGCCTCCAGGTTCTTTTTTGGGATCTTGCCAGCTATTTGTGACCTGGATTGACCACTGTTGGAAACAGGATGCTGGGCTTGATGGACCTTCGGTCGCTTTCATTGAAGAAATCTTTTACTTGGATTAATAGAAATGTTAGGGAACTTTAAAACAGCCATGAATTATTCATTGTACCAAGAGGCTTATTTTCAAAGCACTTAGCCTCCCAAAGTTCCATAGAAACCTATGGAACTTAGCCTCCCAAAGTGCTTTGAAAATATGCCTCTAAGTGAGCCTGGGCCTGAATGATACTAAATGTCCTAAACTTGTGAGAGACATTTCACTTTGAACAAGTCATGCATCCTTCAGAAGGGTTTTTGTCTCAACGGCTGTTTTTCTACCTGGCGAGGCAGCCTCTGGCCCGGGCCTGGAGAAGAATGATCTTCCGTTGCAAGGAAAGGTATCGTCTCCGCACAAGGAAGCCACGGGCAATGCGCTGAAGTGAGACTGCGGCCAGATGCAAAACACGATCTCTCTTGCTCTCCATAACCTGGTACACATGCTCTTTCATAAACAGCTAAGATGAGAGAGTATCATGAAAGGCACAGAATTAAATCCCTCCAGCCAACGTGCACCTCAGCTCCCCTCACTGCAAAAGACAGATTTTCGAGAGACAGATTTTAAGCCACTCCCCCCCCCCCCATTTCAGCCCAGTCGTGTCCCAGCTCTGCCCCACTTTGCCCAGTCACACCCCAAGACCTGCCCACTCCACCTTCTTGCTCCACCCCCTGATAGTGTGACACCAACAAGTTGCCTCCCCCTCAGGCAGCAGGAGACATCTTAATGAAACATCATTTCCTGCTGCCGTGGGACTGGTCTCGCAATAAGTGCTGTGAGAGTTTGCTGCTTTTTTTCACAAGGCCGGTTCCACAGGAGATGATGTCTTATTAGCGCATCTCCTGCTCCCAATGGAGGGGGAGGCTGCTCAGTAGGACATCTTTGCTCTCCAGTTTGTGGGAGATGACCCACAAAAACACAAGACTCCCACTTAATGTGGAAGACTTGGTGGGTCTGCATAAGTGAGATAACTGGCCCACCTAAATATGTCATTTAGCGTCACAAATGTCATCTCTTTTCAACATTATCCGTACCTTTGCCCAACTAACTCTTCCCAGTATCTAGCTTTTAGGACAGAGTTGCATGAAAACTGAGGAAGGCTAGATCCATCCATAGTTCTTCTCCTTGTCCGATTTCACATTAGTTTTTCCAATGCATGTAGGGTTACCTTGTTGACGCCAACGCAGTAGCTGGCTTGCGTGACTGTGCAGAGCTTCTTAAGCACTGTGATACAGTTCTCCCCGTCCGCAGGAATGCTGTAATTCAGCCTCAAGACACACCTGTACCTGCGCAGAGGAGGACGAGGAGGATGAATGTGCTGCATGAAGACCCACACGCCTCAGGTTTTGCCTGTTTCCTAAACAGTGGTAATATCTTAACATGCATTACGAGAGTAATTCTATGAAGTGGACACCAACATTAGTGTAATCTCCCATTATATGGTGATTACTGAGTAGTGTCAAGGCGGTTAGCTTAGCAGAGTTTAAAAAGGGGCTAGACGGTTTCCTAAAGGACAAGTCCATAAACCACTACTAAATGGACTTGGGAAAAATCCACAATTCCAGGAATAACATCTATAGAATGTTTGTACGTTTGGGAAGCTCGCCGGGTGCCCTTGGCCTGGATTGGCCGCTGTTGTGGACAGGATGCTGGGCTCGATGCACCTTTGGTCTTTTCCCAGTGTGGCATTGCTTATGTACTTATGTAGCTTTCCCTGGAGTCACTGGGGGGAGAGCGTAGGGGGTGTGGCCCAGTCCAAGGGGTGTGGTGTTGAAATGAACTGCAGATGTAAAGTGGGTTTGTTATTTGATTGATTAAGGAGGTGGAGCTGGAGGTAATATAGTAACATAGTAAGTGACAGCAGGTAAAGACCTGTACAGTCCATCCAGTCTGCCCAACAAAATAAACTCATTATACTTGATATGTAATACTTTATATGTGTACCCGAGTTTGATTTGTCCCTGCCATTCTCAGGGCACAGACCATAGAAGTCTGCCCAGTACTGTTCTTGTACTAAGTTCTGAAGCTAACGTCGAAGCCTCTTAAAATTTACACTCAAGCCCATCCATATCTATTCAGTCACGATCAGGGCGTAGACTGTAGAAGTCTGCCCAGCACCGGTTTTGCTTCCCAATTACCGGCGTCGCCACCCAATCTCCGCTAGCATTCTGTGGATCCATTCCTTCTAAACAGGATTCCTTTGTGTTTATCCCAAACAGGCTCTGACTTGTGGGCTCTGACTTTGGTTGCCTGTACCCCTGCCGGGACCCTTGGTGCAGAGGGGGATCCCAACGTGGCTAAATAAACTCAGGCTGAACTGAGGCAGAGTTGCTGCCCCATTAAATAGCAACTGTGAAGGTGTGAAAGCTTAGGGTGTGTTAGGGGAACCCAGACTGAAAGCAGGAACCAGGACAGGGAAAGGCTGTTCAAGGCCAGGTTTTAGCTCAAGAAGTGCATCGCTGGAAGAATGACAGACTAAAGGGCCTGTGCCTGAGGAGATAAGAATCCTGATCAGAGGAGTAAGGAGCAGCCTTGGATTATTATCAGCCTCCGGGATGGGTCAAGCCAAGGACAGGAGGTCTTGTAAATATGTAAATACTACAGTTACTTACAGTTCTTCTACTAACCTATAAATGTACTCACTCTGCTGCTCCCCAGTATCTCTCCACACTCGTCCTTCCCTACACCCCTTCCCGTGCACTCCGCTCCATGGATAAATCCTTCTTATCTGTTCCCTTCTCCACTACTGCCAACTCCAGACTTCGCACCTTCTGTCTCGCTGCACCCTACGCCTGGAATAAACTTCCTGAGCTCCTACGTCTTGCCCCATCCTTGGCCACCTTTAAATCTAGACTGAAAGCCCACCTCTTTAACATTGCTTTTGACTCGTAACCACTTGTAACCACTCGCCTCCACCTACCCTCCTCTCTTCCTTCCCGTTCACATTAATTGATTTGATTACTTTCTTTTTGTCTATTAGATTGTAAGCTCTTTGAGCAGGGACTGTCTTTCTTCTATGTTTGTGCAGCACTGCGTACGCTTTGTAGCGCTATAGAAATGCTAAATAATAGTAGTAGTAGTAGTAGTTACCAAGAAGACGAAGTTTGAAAAAGGGTTGAGGTTGTAATACACAGTTTTGAATGGACAGGAAGAGTTTGGCCGTACAGGTGGAGCTATAGAAGTTGATTTACTTGCCCATTGCAAGTAGAGAGGTGTGGTAGCCGTGTTAGTCCACTCTTAAAGGTTATCAATAGAAATCAAACAAAATAAAACATGGAAAAGAAAATAAGATGATACCTTTTGCATTAACATAACTTAATACATTGCCCATTGCAGAAAGTTCAGTAAAGTTTTGCATTAGAGCAACATCCTTGGAGTGCCGTGTCGGTCTATTGAAGCAGGAGTGAGGATACCCTGCTCCCCGGACTGGTAAAGCATCACTGAAAGGTCCCACTTAACATTTCCCAATCCCCGGATCTTTATTCCGGACCTTGGCCCACTCCCAAACTCAAACTGGAAGGACTATGCTGAATGGAGAGGTGGAATAACGTGTCAAGAATGTGGGTTGACGCAGACTTTAGTAAACGGGGCACAAGATCCTCCAGCTACGCGGAATACACGAAAGTCAAACGGAGAAACGGAAGAGGCGATTTAAGGTTTTGATGAAGATACAAGAAACTATCTTCCCCCTCCCAATTCCTCCATGATAGCAGGAGCTCTGCTCCTGCACCAGGAGATTCAGCCACTAGGGTCTTCAAGAGTCTAACCCTCACCCTTCTGCCCTCTCCCAGCTAACGGTGACAGAAGAATAATCTAGGGAGTTATTATTTTTGTTTTCAAAGGCGTTTTATCATGGACAGAATGGGAGAGAAAGACTCTTTAGCAAATGGGGGCTTGTTTTGCATAAGCTAAGAAAGAAACAGAGGCTTTGCCGGACTCGGTGTTTTGGATGGGCCCTTCCACGCACATGTACCCCCTCCCCCTCAACCACACACCACAAATATCTTCCAGGAGATATTTTTTAAGAACATAAGAGGTTTCGTTCTTGCTGCTTGCGCTGGCCCCGCAGACTTCCATCTGCCATGTCCTGTCCTCGCTGATGTCATTTCCTGTTTCCTGTCTGACAGAATGCGGCAGCTGGAAGCCTGCGGAGCCGGCGCAAGCAGCAAGAATGAATTGCTACAGGTGCCAAGAACACCTGTACCGACACTGGGAAGGGAAGGGGTTCAGAGACTGGAGTGCAGATCCCAGGATGCAGCAGAGGAGAGGGGGGAAGAGAGCAATGTGGAGCTTCAGCTGGGTGGGCATGAGCCAAGAAGGGGTAGGCCTGTGCCCACCTAGGCCCACCTATAGCTATGCCACTGGTACAAAAGCACTCCCTAGTAAATTCCCAGTTTTGGAGGCCATAATTCAGTTTTGGAGGCCATATCTTGCTAAGGATGTAAAAAGAAGCTACGAGAATGGTATGGGATTTGCATTACAAGACTTATGAGGAGAGACTTGCTGAACTAAACGTATACTCTGGAGGAAAGGAGAAACAGGGGTGATATGATACAGACGTTCAAATATTTGAAAGGTGTTAATCCACAAACGAACCTTTGGGAAGGCGGTAGAACGAGAGGACTTGAAACGAGATTGAAGGGCGGCAGACTCAAGAAAAATGTCAGGAAGTATTTTTTCACGGAGAGAGTAGCGGATACTTGGAATGCCCTCCCGTGGGAGGTGGTGATGAAAACGGTAAAGGAATTCAAACATGCGTGGGATAAACATAAAAGAATCCTGTTCAGAAGGAATGGATCCTCAGAAGCTTAGCCGAGATTGGGTGGCAGAGCCGGTGGGGGGAAGCAGGGAGGCTGGGCTAGTGCTGGGCAAGAATTCTACGGTCTGTGCCCTGAAAATGGCAGATACAAATCAAGGTAAGGTATACATATAAAGTAGCATATATGAGTTTATCTTGTTGGGCAGACTAGATGGACCGTGCAGGTCTTTTTCTGCCATCATCTACTATGTTACTATGTTTCAATAGCTAACAGCTTGCCCACCATCTTACCGGAAATGGGAATTCAGTTCCAAAAGGAGGAGCTGCAGCAGCCCAGAGGAAGGGGGAGGAAGTGCATGTGTGAACATTTCTCTTTGGAATTGCTGCTCAAGCTTTACCTGCTGGAAAATTGATGGAAAGTCCACATATATTAAGGCTGCCAACTGGATCCAGATTTGCAGGACAGGGTTGGTCCAGTCCTGGGTTTACCCCGTTGCATGCAAGGACTTGTTCTGATTTTCCCTTTGCATTTCCTAAGAAAAGCAAGACTACAAGTCCCAGCATGTTAAACCCAATCCTGTCCTGCGAATCTGGATCCAGTTGGCAGCCTTATTGGATACTTCACTTTGTATAATCCCTGCCAGCTCAAACTTTCAAAGGGGGAACTGCCATGGAGTATCTCTTTCAAACTTAGCTTCCAGATTTGTATCTGTGAACCTACAAGTTACCTGGAAAATAGAAAAATAGCCCCTCGATTGTTGAGTTATTGTTTGACGCTTTTGCAAAAAAAAAAAAAAAACCCACAGGAGACATTTTATTCCTAGGAGTCTCCTCCCCTACACCACAATACCTGTCGAGGAATATTTGGAAAGGGATCCGTATGGGGTAGCCCTCTTTCCGAATGCGTATAGTCTCCAGAATTCCAGAATATTTCAGCTGACTAGTGACCACGTCTGACTCAAACAGTCTGGGTTCCTGATTAAAGAAACAACACGTAGTTCTCAGTATCTGTGACCTTCCCAACACATCCTTCACACATACAAGGGAATGGTGGAGGAGTAGCCTAGTGGTTAGTGCAACGGATTCTGATCCTGGGGAACTGAGTTCAATTCCCATTGCAGCTCCCTGTGACTCTGGGCAAGTCACTTAACCCTCCATTGCCCCTGGTACAAAATAAGTACCTGAATATATGTAAACCGCTTTGAATGTAGTTGCAAAAACCTCAGAAAGGCGGTATATCAAGTCCCATTTCCCTTTCCCTTATGACATCACAATATCAGAAGTGAGCCAAGTATCGGGCAATCAAGCCATTGTGACATCACTGATGAGGTTGGCTCTTATTGGTGGAATGAGTGGAGGAGTAGCCTAGTGGTTAGTGCAGTGGACTTTGATCCTGGGGAACTGAGTTCGATTCCCACTGCAGCTCCTTGTGACTCTGGGCAAGTCACTTAACCCTCCATTGCCCCTGGTACAAAATAAATACCTGAATATATGTAAACCGCTTTGATTGTAGCTGCAAAAACCTCAGAAAGGCAGTATATCAAGTCCTATTTCCCTTTCTCTTACTCACTACTGGTTGCATTGCCATGTCCTCAAAAGGCCAATGCTCATCTGATGCCATGATCAGGGCCGCTGAGGGGCTGAGCCTGGGGCAAGGCCGCCCCCCGTGGCCCTGCCCTGCTCCCGCCGCTGCTCCCCCCTCCCCCCGCCACTGGGCCGGGCCCCCTGCATTGAAATCACAGCGCCTCTCACCTCCATGTGAAAGCGCTGCAGGCAGCAGATCGCCTCCCTTTGGGCCTCCTTCCCTCCTTGTGTCCCGCCCTCGCAGAAGTTACGTCAGATGAGGGCGGGACACAGGGAGGGAAGGAGGCCCGAAGGGAGGCGATCTGCTGCTGCCTGCAGCGCTTTCACACGGAGGTAAGAGGCACTGTGATTTCAATGCAGGGGGCCCGGCCCGGTGGCAGACTGTCGACGACAGAGGGCGGGTGGGACTGCGGCTCAGGGCCTGGGGAATTTTGTCCCCCCTGCCCTCCCCCTCTCGGAAGCTATGGCCATGATACACAAACCATCTCTTTATTAATATGCATATTACCCCATGTACAGGCTCCAAAAACAGTGGGTATATTTTAAACTGCAAAAAGAGAAAAGAATGCATTAACTCATGGGTTTCCAACCCAGTCCTCAGGGCACAATCAGCCAGTCGGGGTTTTCAGGATATCCCCAGTTCAACAGATGTGCCCCGAGGACTGGGTTGAAAACCTCCGCATTAACTTATTGGTTTCATGACTTGTAATTTTAAACCTGTCCTGAGAGGCTTCTGGTACCAGGTGATGGAAAACGCCCCTGACATGCTACGTGGGATTCACTTTTCAAGCACTTGTTCCCACAAACACAGAAAGAGATTTTAAAAACATGTCAAAATATTACCCACAGCTTGCTTGGTCCTACTCTTTGGAACAAGTTATGTCGAAATACTCTGATCCTCACCTTCTTGTTGTTTGGTTTGATACATCGGACAAAAAACGGGTTACACCTGTAAGAAGCATTTACATTTAGGAACAGCTTTTCCAATCCCTGCCAGCTTTCAATACTTACAATAAGGGCTTCTATTCTTGGGGGGTTTATACATCATAAACTTCTGTGTTTATTTATTTGTTACATTTGTATCCCACATTTTCCCACCTATTTGTAGGCTCAATGTGGCTTACATAGTACCGGAGAGGCCTTTGCAGGCTCCAGTGTGAATAAATACAGGGCGATGTTGTGGTAAGATCAAGTTCATGTGGCACAGCCACATTAGGGAATCGGAGAACGGAAGAGTTGTGTTATGTCCATTACATGCTTTAGTTTGGTTGTGTTGCAGAGATCAGGCATTTAAGTTGGATCGGTAGGGTTTGCCTTTTTAAACAGGTTGCTTTTTAGTGATTTCCGGAAGTTTAGGTGGTCATTCGTAGTTAAGTACATAAGTACATAAGTAGTGCCATACTGGGAAAGACCAAAGGTCCATCTAGCCCAGCATCCTGTCACCGACAGTGGCCAATCCAGGTCAAGGGCACCTGGCACGCTCCCCAAACGTTTTCAAGGCTTTTGGTAATGCGTTCCACAGTTGTGTGCTTATGTAGGAAAAACTGGACGCGTAAGTTGATTTGTATTTGAGTCCTTTGCAGCTTGGGTAGTGCAGATTTAGATAAGATCGTGCTGATTCGGATGTATTTCTAATTGGTAAGTCGATCAAGTCTGTCATGTAACTCGAAGCTTCTCCGTAGATGACTTTGTGAACCAGGGTGCAGATTTTGAAGGCGATGCGTTCTTTGATTGGGAGCCAGTGTAGTTTTTCGCGGAGGGGTTTTGCACTTTCAAATCGTGTTTTACCAAATATAAGCCTAGCTGCCATGTTTTGAGCGGTCTGAAGTTTCTTTAAGGTTTGTTCTTTACATCCCGCATAAATTCCATTGCAGTAATCTAAGTGGCTTTAGTACCATTGATTGTATCAGGTTGCGAAATGTTTCCCTCCCGGAAGAATTGCTTCAGGCGTTTGAGTTTCCA
The DNA here is from genome assembly GCF_901765095.1 of Microcaecilia unicolor. Lineage (NCBI taxonomy): Eukaryota > Metazoa > Chordata > Amphibia > Gymnophiona > Siphonopidae > Microcaecilia > Microcaecilia unicolor. The sequence goes on from NC_044038.1 coordinate 8,542,273, forward strand.
CGTTGAGTGGAACATTTTCTTTGTTGTGGATGCCACTTGGCTCTCAGGTGTTAAGTTACGGTCCATTGTAACGCTGAGGATTTTCAAGCTTTCTGAGATAGGAAGGGTGTGATCTGGGGTGTTGATACTTGTGGGGATGCCCACACTGTGTTGGGATGAGAGGATGAGACAATGAAGTTTTTCTTTATTTAGTTGAAATGCATTTGCCCGGCCGATTTCCTTGGTGATTTCTGTCAGAATCAGAGGAGTAGCCTAATGGTTAGTGCAGCAGACTTTGATCCTGGCAACCTGCGTACGATTCCCACTGCAGCTCCTTGTGACCTTGGGCAAATCACTTAACCCTCCATTGCCCCAGGTACAAAAAAAAAAAAAACTTAGATTGTGAGCTCCCTAGGGACAGAGAAAGTACCTGTATATAATGTGTACAGGGCTGCGTACTTCTAGTAGCGCTATAGAAATGATTAGTAGTTGCACCACAGGTACTATTGCTGGGACCTTTGCAGATGGAATCAAATGTGTTACTTACGAATTGTCAGCGCAGAAAACGCACAACCACTCAATGGAAGCCAGACGAGAGACAGTACTAGGGGAAGTGGGATTTTCTGGTGTCCATCCAATAAACGCCTATTTTAATTTTTTTTTGTATCAGGAGTGTTTTCTCGGTTAAACTCTAAAATCAGAAAGCCTACTTATCATCATGACGCTAACCTGCATGGCTTGGTCTAGTACCGACAGTAAACTGGCATCTCGTACTCCTCTCTCACCTTTCCATCTTCTCAACCAGTTCCAGAAGGGAGTGCTGGAACTTTGCTGCCACGGTGGGCGGCTTGTACCGACGGGTCACGGTGCTGTTCTTCCCCATCATGGTCTTCTGCTGGGCAAGCTGCTGGGCGTGGCTGAAGAAAAGGTTGGCCACCACCTAGAGAGAAAGAATTAGAAAGCGTTATACAACAACACTGAGGGGTTGCTTTTTATTACCCAGAGCAAATATAAATCTACTTTGTGATAATTCACAACAAAATATTCACCAACATACACAGTGTCAGGGGCCCGGCCCGCCACGCCACGCATGATTATAATTTTTTTTAATGTGAAAATGTGGAGTGTAGGCCCGTCCTGAGACCAGAGCCTCGCTGGGGCCTTTTCTCGCCCGGAATGCAATGCCAGGCCCTTACATGAATCCTGTACATGTGTGGACGCAGGTTATTGCCAATCCATGACACTCTGTGCACCAGCAACTGCTGGCTTGGTGCAATCTGTCCTGAGCTGCCCACAGGCCGCAGCCTCTTCAACGATAATTGTGACTCTGGGCAAGTCATTTAACCCTCCATTGCCCCATATAAGCCACATTGAGCCTGCCATGAGTGGGAAAGCGCGGGGTACAAATGTAACAAAAATAAAATAGATACTATTGGAGATTCTACATGGAATGTTGCTACTCTTTGAGATTCTACATGGAATGTTGCTATTCCACTAGCAACATTCCATGTAGAAGGCTGCGCAGGCTTCTGTTTCTGTGAGTCTGACGTCCTGCACGTACGTGCAGGACGTCAGAGTCACAGAAGCAGAAGCCTGCGCGGCCACATTGGTGATCTGCAAGGGCCGACTTCTACATGGAATGTTGCTAGTGGAATACCAACATTCCATGTAGAATCTCAAATAGTAGCAACAGTGGAGGAGTGGCCTAGTGGTTAGGGTGGTGGACTTTGGTCCTGGGGAACTGAGGAACTGAGTTCGATTTCCACTTCAGGCACAGGCAGCACCTTGTGACTCTGGGCAAGTCACTTAACCCTCCATTGCCCCATGTAAGCCGCATTGAGCCTGCCATGAGTGGGAAAGCACAGGGTACAAATGTAACAAAAATAAAATAGATACTATTGGAGATTCTACATGGAATGTTGCTACTATTGGAGATTCTACATGGAATGTTGCTATTCCACTAGCAACATTCCATGTAGAAGGCTGCGCAGGCTTCTGTTTCTGTGAGTCTGACGTCCTGCACGTATGTGCAGGACGTCAGACTCACAGAAGCAGAAGCCTGCGCGGCCACATTGGTGAACTGCAAGGGCCGACTTCTACATGGAATGTTACTAGTGGAATAGCAACATTCCATGTAGAATCTCAAATAGTGGAGAAGTGGCCTAGTGGTTAGGGTGGTGGACTTTGGTCCTGAGGAACTGAGTTTGATTTCCACTTCAGGCACAGGCAGCTCCTTGTGACTCTGGCCAAGTCACTTAACCCTCCATTGCCCCATGTAAGCCGCATTGAGCCTGCCATGAGTGGGAAAAGCGCGGGGTACAAATGTAACAAAAAAAAAAAAAAAAAAAATCCAGGGCACAAAAACAGAGAAAAAAGGCCGCGAGGAAAGAGAATGTGCTCAAATTGAATTATCATAAGCAGTTAGTTGTTTTAAGTTTTTGACCCATGGGAACCCATGACCCAGTGACCCACAGCCAGATTATGCCAGCTCTGAACCCTACTTCTCTGCCTCGAGGCCCGTCCTGGCTGTCGGCGCCCCTGAACTAAAATACTGTTAATGGCACTGAACTTTATGAGGTATGTGTGGGGCACAAGCATGCAATGTAGTAGAATTGGAAAAGGTGCAGCGTAGGGCGACTAAAATGATAGCGGGGATGGGAAGACTTCCCTATGAAGAAAGACTGAGGAGGCTAGGGCTATACAGCTTGGAGAAGAGACGACTGAGGGGAGACATGATAGAGGTATATAAAATAATGAGTGGAATGGAACAGGTGGATGTGAAGCTTCTGTTCACGCTTTCCAAAAATACTAGGACTAGGGGGCATGCGATGAAACTACAGTGTAGTAAATTTAAAACAAATCGGAGAAAAATTTCCTTCACCCAACGCGTAATTAAACTCTGGAATTCATTGCCGGAGAACGTGGTGAAGGCGGTTAGCTTGGCAGAGTTTAAAAAGGGGTTAGACGGTTTCCTAAAGGACAAGTCCATAAACCACTACTAAATGGACTTGGGAAAAATCCACAATTCCAGGAATAACATGTATAGAATATTTGTACGTTTGGGAAGCTCGCCAGGTGCCCTTGGCCTGGATTGGCCGCTGTCGTGGACATGATGCTGGGCTCAATGGACCCTTGGTCTTTTCCCAGTGTGGCATTACTTATGTACTTATATAATACTGACCTCCTTTGGAAGTTAACAGCTGCCCCAGCTTTGGACACTGCACCAATCAGTTCCTTTCCTCTTCCCCATAACAGATAGGAGAAAATGGGCGTATTTTTCCCTGCCCTTTTCAGCTCCAACCCTCAATTTCAAGTATCATTAGCACCTCCTTCCCACAGCATCTACCCCATGCCCGCTCACCTTGGTTTTGCTATTGACAAAAAGATCCAGAACCTCTTGGCGAACCTGGTCATGATTTTTGTCCAAGAATTTGTGGACCTGGAAAAGGCAATGGGAAACGCTGTTGAATCCTGAGGGCTCTGTCTGGATCTTAAACGAGTGGTGGCCATGTGGTTTCTACCCGGGATCCTCTGCCACTCTTTTCTTTTTTCCACCACAGACCCTCCTTATCTTGGAGTGGGGATAATTTCTACTGCATGCAGCTAGGTAACCCTTTACCATACATAAGTACAGAGACTGAACCAGTGGCATACCAAGGGGGGGGGGCGGTGGGGGCGGTCCGCCCCGGGTGCACGCCGCTGGGGGGTGCCGCAGCGCGCGCCTGCTCCGAGTTCGCTAAACTTCATCGCTCGTTCGCTGTAGCTCCCTCTGCCCCGGAACAGGTTACTTCCTGTTCCGGGGCAGAGGGAGCTGCAGCGAACGAGTGACGAAGTTTAGCGAACTCGGAGCAGGCGCGCGCCGCGGCACCTCCCCCAGCGGCGTGCACCCGGGGGGGGGGGTCATTTCGCCGCGGATGGGGAAGGTGTCATTTAGCGGGGGGGGGGGGGGGGGGGGGTGCGCATCGGCGCTCCGCCCCGGGTGCCATCCAGGCCAGGAACGCCACTGGACTGAACGGCTGTACATCACTTTGCATGTACATTTGAATGGTAATTAGCTCATTATATTGACTTTGCATACAATTTTCGTTAGCTGCTACTGTGACAGGAGGTTGGGAGGCGGGGCTAGTGCTTGGGAGGCGGGGCTAGTGCTGGGCAGACTTCTACGGTCTGTGCCCTGAAAATGGTAGATACAAATCAAGGTCAGGAATACATAAAAGTAGCACATATGAGTTTATCTTGTAGGGCAGACTGGATGGACCGTGCAGGTCTTTTTCTGCCGTCACCTACTATGTTACTATGTTTTAGACTCATTTATTCAAACATGAGCTTTCAAGGACGGGAATCCACTTCATCATTTGCAGACCCCACTATCACAGTCTGCATCTGGCGAACTGGACTTTAAAACCACTGACCGCTGCAGCTGAACAGTGGGGAGACAGAAACTAATACAGGCATTCAGGAAGAAGGTAATTATAAATATGGACTCTTAAACCTTATGAGGTTATTCAACTTCAGGAAGCAGGTGAAAGCTTGGCTCTTCAACCAGGCCTTTAATGGAAGAAGTAACTAACCTGTTAGTCTCACACACAAGGAGTGACACAGGCTGCACATACTGCAGCAGGACGTGTGTATCCACTCCTACCCTAGCTGAGATCATATTTAACCATCTGTCTGACCTCATGTGCACCTTTCTTTAAATTAGTGACCTTATTTTCTAACGCCTCTTACTCTCTTACCTATCTTTATGTTCCATCTTTGCTTATTCCCTTTCACTGTCAATTAAAATGTTCTATTACGTACCGTGTTGACATTGTAAGTAGTAACCAGTGGCGTAGCCAAGGGTGGGCCCAGGCCCACCCACTTTGGGCTCAGGCCCATCCAATAGCAGTACACCTATGATGTGGCTGGCAGGCATTCTTCCCAAGCCCCACCAGCCGAAAAAACTCCCAACAACTGTCCCTCCTGCCTACCTTGTAAATAGATCTTCACCTGCAGCAAGCAGCGACTGATACATGCTGTAGGGTCAACATGAGCAGTGTGTATTAGTTGCTGCTCGCTGCCGCTGAAAATCTATTTAAAAGGTATGGGGGAGGGGGGAGGGGGGAGGGGGGAGCGGGGGATGTTTGAGAGACCATATGGTATGCAGGCGAGAGAGGGAGAGACCAAGTCACTTGTGGGGCAAGGCGGAGTTCTGCCCACCCATCTTGGGCCCAGGCCCACCCAAAAATTGGGTGTCTGGCTACGCCCCTGGTAGTAACTATGCCATACTTTGTATTGTTATTTGAATATTTTTACTGCTCTAATTGCCTCCTGCTCATGTTTGATCTATTCTTACTGTAGAGTGAATTCCTTCAAAAAGGCAGTAAATAAATCCTAACAAATAAATAGATAAAACTGACAGCGCCATCGTTTCAGCTGAGTATGGAACCAACAGGGCCACAGTGCCAGGTGGAGATCGCAGCGTTCACCTTCGAACATTCTGAGTACCTGATATGTGACTTTGCCCGCATAATGCTTGATGGTGAATTCTGGGAGAGGCATCTTTGGCTTGGAGTACAACGCGTTGGATCCATGGTGGTAGTGACACTTCTGCAGGAAAGTGTGGTCTGTTGCCTGTAGAAATGAGAGAAGGAACATGAATACATAATAATTCATAATTAATTAACAATAAGACTGCATCTACGGAAAGATATAAACAGGATGGAGTCGGTCCAGAGGGTGGCTACGAAATTAGTAAGCGGTCTTGAATGCAAAAATTATAGGGACAGGCTTATGAACCTCAACATGTATACGTTGGGAGAGAGGAGACATGATAGAAACATTTAACTATCTCAAGGTCATTTATGTACAGGAAGAGAGCCTTTTTCAAATGAAGGAGAGCTCTGGAATGAGGGGGCATATGACAAAGTTAAGAGGGAATAAGCTTAGGAGTAACCTAAGGAAGTATTATTTCTCAGAAAGGATGGTGGAGGCGTGGAATGGCCTCCCGGTGGAGGTGGTGGAGTCTAGGACTGTTCATGGGATAAGCATGTGGGATCGCTTAGGAACAGGATGAATTAGGGGTTACAGAGGATGGGCAGACTGGATGGGTCATATGGCCTTTATCTGCCGTCATGTTTCTATGTTTCTAATTAATAATTATTAATTAATGATCTAGCCTAAATTCCAGATAACGAAACGTATACCAGAACTGGACAAAACTGAACCCTCGATACTTGATTGCTTAATTTACTCTGTCACCATTGAACTTTAACGCAATACCACTATTTCTCATTCCGGAAATGAACTCTCTATACCTGACTGCTTAAAGTACTCTGTCGCTTATGAACTTTAATGCAATACCACTCTATTTCTCATTCCGATAATGGCGATCGCCACTACGGCATAATGTAAGCCACATTGAGCCTGCAAATAGGTGGGAAAATGTGGGATACAAATGCAATAAATAAATAAAGTATTAATCATAATTAATACATAATAATTAATCCATTGCCTCAGGTACAAACTTAGATTGTGAGTCCTCCAGGGACAGGGAAATACCCAGTGTACATGAATGTAACTCACCTTGAGCTACTACTGAAAAAGGTGTGAGCAAAATCTAAATAAATAAAATAAAATAAAATAATTAAATAAATAAAATAAATAAATAAATAAAATAATTCATATGCAGGATCAAGCACCCAATATGTTCAGTGTGAACTGCTTTCAGGGCCGGTGCAAAGGTACCAGGTCCCCTAGATAAAACTTCGGCCTTGTGCAATTTGCAGATTTCTAGCCCCTTCCCTCAGATTTTGATAATTTAAACTCAGCCACCGCAACACCATCAGTCCCAGAGCTATCTGGTAAAAATATTGCTCACCCTCCCTGTGATAAATAAGTGTTAATAGTTTGTTTATATATATTTATAATAACATTTATACCCCACAATTTTCCAACTTACGTTAGTTCATTGTGGCTTACCTTAGCAATGGGGACATTAACATTTGTTGAGTTTGTGGAGCCATCAGGGTCTATTTTACTTTGACTACAGCTGCTCTTTCTGGACCCCCCCCCCCAAGAAGATGCCACACTCGGTGACCTCTTAGTCTTGCCTAATGGTTAAGGTGGCGTTGACTGCTTTATTTCATAACCCACTTAGTTAAATTAATAAAAATAAATGAAAATGTGGATTAGGGTAATAGGAGAAGGTCAGTGGATAGCTGAGGGATAAAAGACATTGGACAAAGCATGAGTTTTTATATAGGCTAAAGACTCAAGCCATTCCTAGAGACCCCCTAGCCAGTCTGTCTTCCAGATATCCACAATGAATACACATGAGACAGATTTGCTTGCAATGGAGGCAGTGTATTCAAATCCACCTCATGCATATTCATTGTGGGTCTTCTAAAAACCAGACTGGCTAGGTGGTACTTCAGAATCAACTTGAGAAATAACAGGCTAAAGCATTGATATGGGAGAAGTTATTGATAGCGATGGATGAGGGGAAGACAGAGAGACAGTTTGTCAAGTCAGAGAAAGATCCCCTGGTACCAACATTAACCAGGTTAGGGCATTTTGTGGTGGGAAGTGAGAGGATGACCAATAGGCAAGTAATGGACTTAGACCAAGGATGGGGAGAGAGTGAAGAAACAGGAAGACCAATGAGCAAGTAATGGAATTAGACAAAGGATGGGGAAGGAGTGAAGATGGCTGAATTAGGTCTGGGGAGGTCTCACCTGAGGAAAGCAACTCTGGTCATCTAATATCCTCAAGATCCCATGAGGCTTCTGAGATATGATGTCGATACAGGGCTGGTTGTCATTGAAGGTGATTTCTCGCCAGTCAATCTGCTCCCGGATGTACTCCTCCTGTGGTAGAAGATATCTTCAACAGGTAAATATCAATGGATCTTGTGATTTCTATGTACTGCATCCAACATGAGAGAGTAATTAAAGGATCTGACCAAACTGATGAACATTTTATAGGGAACAAAGTCTCAACTGAGGATCCCCAAAAGGACCTCTAGATTCTCTGCTGAGAGAGAAGATCAATAGGGATGGGCAGCCAAAAACTTTTCAAGTAGTTTTTTTTCTTTTTTTTTTTTTTCCATTCTGGAATAAATGTTGTCAAGAATGTGCACAATTGGGCTCATTTTTGAAAGAGAAGGACGCCCATCTTTCAACATAAATCGGAAGAGGGGCGTCCTTCTCACAGGGTTGTCCAAATCGGTATAATCGAAAGCCGAATTTGGACGTCCCTAACTGCTTTCCGTCACAGGGATGGCCAAAGTTCAAGGGGGCGTGTCGGAGACGTAGCGAAGCCAGGACTTGGGCATGCCTATCACTTGGACGTCCTCGACCCATAATCGAAAGAAACAAGGATGTCCCTGACGAACACTTGGACAACTTTACCTGGTCATGTTTTTCTTATGACCAAGGCACAAAAAGGTACCTGAAATGACCAGATGACCACCGGAGAGAATCGGGGATGACCGCCCCTTACTCCCCCCCCCCCCCAGTGGTCACTAACCCCCTCCCACCCTCAAAAAATATCTTTCAAAATATTGATTGCCAGCCTCTCAGATGTCATACTCAGGTCCATCACAGCAGTATGCAGGTCCCTGGAGCAGTTTTAGTGGGTGCAGTGCACTTCAGGCAGGCAGACCCAGGCCCATATCCCCCCTACCAGTTACGTTTGTGGAGGAAACAGCGAGCCCTCCAAAATCCACCACAAACCCACTGTACCCACATCTAGGTGCCCTCCTTCACCCGTAAGGGCTATTGTAGTGGTGTACAGTTGTGGGTAGTGGGTTTGGGGGGGGGGGTTGGGGGGCTCAGCACACAAGGTAAGGGAGCTATGTACCTGGGAGCAATTTCTGAATTCCACTGCAGTGCCCCCTAGGGTGTCCGGTTGGTGTTCTGGCATGTTGGGGGACCAGTGCACTACAAATGCTGGATCCTCCCATGACCAAATGGCTTGCATTTGGTCGTTTCTGAGATGGACATCCTTGGTTTCGATTATCGCCGAAAATCAGAAACAACCAAGTCTAGGGATGACCAATCTAGGGACAACCAAATTTCAGGATTTGGACATCCCTGACCGTATTATTGAAACAAAAGATGGGCGTCCATCTTCCCACCCACCTTCTTAATGCCATCTCTCCTGCTCTTATTCCTTTTATCTGTCACATTCTCAACCTCTCACTTTCCACTGCGACTGTCCCTGCTGCCTTTAAACATGCTGTGGTCACACCTCTCCTTAAGAAGCCTTCACTCGACCCTACTTGTCCCTCTAATTACCGACCCATCTCCCTCCTTCCTTTTCTCTCCAAATTACTTCAGCGTGCTGTTCACCGCCGCTGCCTTGATTTTCTCTCCTCACATGCTAGTCTTGACCCACTACAATCTGGTTTTCGCCCTCTCCACTCAACCGAAACTGCGCTTACTAAAGTCTCCAATGACCTATTACTGGCTAAATCCAGAGGTCAATATTCCATCCTCATTCTTCTTGATCTTTCCGCTGCTTTTGACACTGTCAATCACAGCATACTTCTCGATACCCTGTCCTCACTTGGATTCCAGGGCTCTGTCCTTTCCTGGTTCTCTTCCTACCTCTCCCTCCGCACCTTTAATGTTCACTCTGGTGGATCCTCTTCTACTTCTATCCCTCTGCCTGTCGGCGTACCTCAGGGTTCTGTTCTTGGTCCCCTCCTCTTTTCTATCTACACTTCTTCCCTTGGTTCATTAATCTCATCCCATGGCTTTTCCTACCATCTCTATGCTGATGACTCCCAAATCTACCTTTCTACCCCTGATATCTCACCTTGCATCCAAACCAAAGTTTCAGCGTGCTTGTCTGACATTGCTGTCTGGATGTCTCAACGCCACCTGAAATTAAATATGACCAAAACTGAGCTTCACATTTTCCCCCCCAAACCCACCTCCCCACTCCCCCCGTTTTCTATTTCTGTTGATGGCTATCTCATTCTCCCTGCCTCCTCAGCTCGAAACCTTGGGGTCATCTTTGACTCTTCTCTCTCCTTCTCTGCTCATATCCAGCAGATTGCCAAGACCTGTCGTTTCTTTCTTTACAACATCCGTAAAATCCGCCCCTTTCTTTCCGAGCACTCTACCAAAACCCTCATCCACACCCTTGTCACCTCTCGTTTAGACTACTGCAATCTGCTTCTTGCTGGCCTCCCACTTAGTCACCTCTCCCCTCGCCAGTCAGTTCAAAACTCTGCTGCCCGTCTCGTCTTCCGCCAGGGTCGCTTTACTCATACTACCCCTCTCCTCAAGACCCTTCACTGGCTACCTATCCGTTTTCGCATCCTGTTCAAACTTCTTCTACTAACCTATAAATGTACTCACTCTGCTGCTCCCCAGTATCTCTCCACACTCGTCCTTCCCTACACCCCTTCCCGTGCACTCCGCTCCATGGATAAATCCTTCTTATCTGTTCCCTTCTCCACTACTGCCAACTCCAGGCTTCGCGCCTTCTGTCTCGCTGCACCCTACGCCTGGAATAAACTTCCTGAGCCCCTACGTCTTGCCCCATCCTTGGCCACCTTTAAATCTAGACTGAAAGCCCACCTCTTTAACATTGCTTTTGACTCGTAACCACTTGCCTCCACCTACCCTCCTCTCCTCCTTCCTGTACACATTAATTGATTTGATTTGATTACTTTATTTATTTTTTGTCTATTAGATTGTAAGCTCTTTGAGCAGGGACTGTCTTTCTTCTATGTTTGTGCAGCGCTGCGTACGCTTTGTAGCACTATAGAAATGCTAAATAGTAGTAGTAGTAGTAATTTCGAAAATGCGGGTTTCCCTGCTCCTAGATCGGGACGTTTTGCGATGACATCCATATCAAAACATGGGAGTCCCTTTTGAAAATGCCCCTCCACGTGTAAACAGTACACACGCTTCCTGATATTGTACACATGCATGAACCATCGTGCATGAGCAATCCATCGCACAAGCGTGCACTGTAGGGAAAGAATGTTCACTCTTTTAAAAACGTGTGTATTCATTATATATAGTACACACTCTTATCGGCAAACAACATTTCATCACACATAACAGCCCATCCCTAAAAATCGATGGACACCCTTGAAGGCCTTCACTCATAGGTTTTGGCTACAAGAGCGAGGAGATAGAGGAAAAGGAAAAGCATGAAAGCGGTGCTGGATTTCTGCAAATCAGGGGAACTGATTTGGCCTGTGGCAGGAGTGCTGGGGTCAGAGGTGTCCTGCTTAGATTTCTTTTGAAAATTTGCAGTATATCAAATCAACTGAACCTGAAATCAATTGATCCTGGACCTAAACCAGAAAGTGAGGCTAAAATGAAGATGGACAAGAAACAAACTGACCTACAAACCAGAGTATGGGGATAGACAAGATCAAGCAGCTTCCTTTCTCATCACTTCGAAAGCTACAGGCCAATATTCAAAAGCAAGGACCTGTGTTGTTGCTCAATATCATGTCACACTTACCTGCTCTTCCTTAAAGACAATTTTATTGAAAAATGACTGGAGACACTCGTTTGCATAGTTGATACACAGCTGCTCAAAGCTGTTAAAGCTGAGGTCCTAAGAAATATGGGAGGGGACAAAAACCCATTAAGAAACTTGCTGAAGACCTGAAAAGTTGCTAAAATCTTCATCTAATATAATAATTTGTACCGTCAACGTTCTACGGCTGGCTGGCTGGGTCCGTAACATCCTGACGTCAGCAAGCCTCCACCGTTCCCAACCCTCTCACTATCCCGCCCTCACATAAAGACGAAATGATGTCAGAGGAGGGCGGAACAGTGAGAGGGACGGGAACGGTGGAGGCGAGCTGACGTCAGGACGTTATGAACACAAGCAAGTGAAGGCAACGGAACGCTGGAGGGGAGGGGATGCAAGCCCAACCTGCCTGCAGGGAACGCTGGATGGGAGGGCAGGGCAGGACACAGGACAATCGCAGGACGTGGAGGGAGGACAGAATCGTGGGACATTGAGGGGAGGGCAGGGCAGAGGAGAATCGATGGACATGGATGGGATGGGAGGAGAGGAGAGAATCGCGGGACACGGATGGGAGGGCAGGGCAGAGGAGAATCGCTGGACATGGAGGGGAGGGAAAGGCAGAGGAGAATCACTGGACATGGAGGGGAAGGCAGAGCAGAGGAGAATCGCTGGACATAGAGGGGATGGGAGGTGAGGGGAGAATCGCGAGACACGGATGGGAGGGCAGGGCAGAGGAGAATCGCCGGACGTGGAGAGGAGGGCAGAATCGCTGGACATGGAGGGGTGGGCAGGGCAGAGGAGACTCACTGGACATGGAGGGGAGGGCAGAATTGCGGGACACCGAGGGCAGGGCAGAGGAGAATCACTGGACATGGAGGGGAGGTCAGAATCGCGGGATACGGAGGGGATGGGAGGGGAGGGCAGGGGAGAGAGGAGAAATCACTTCGCCGAGAGCCTTAAAAACATAATCACCGTTACAAGATAGCCTTGCTAGTGCCCGTTTCATTTTTTTGAGAAACGGGCCTTTTTTACTAGTATTGTAATAATTATTGGCGGCCAGTAGGCCAGAATTCTCACTGAACCTGAATTTGTGTATTTGGCAACACATGAAAGGCCAGCTGCCTATGGGAAAGAGCGATTAATAGATAACATTTAGGTTGGCTGAACTGAAATCATGAGGGTTTTTTTTAACTGTTCATTTTATCCCAAGGTTTCTCTGAACTTTATACTCCCCAGTCGCTGTACTCCTAGTCCAGCGTCCTTCTGAACCTGCTATGTCTCATGATGAACCTGATTCATTACATTTGAGTCAAAGTAAATATTCAATAACAGGGTGGAGGCCTCTGTACCAAGTCACGCAAACACTGGCCAACACCCCTTATTCAAAATGATGGTGAAAACGCACAAGCTCCTATGGATCTCAGTGGCGACTCGTTTCACATGGGCAATGTTAATGCTATGATTCACCTGCCTCCTCACCAGTCCTTATATTAAACATTAAAATCAGTGTTATTAGTGTGCAATTGTGTTCATAGTTTAAAAAAAAAGCCTAGATTCGATTATGCTACCTCAAAAGTGCACTATTTTAGACAATACCACCAAATGAATCCAAAGGATCCCTCCACCCCACATAGTCGCCAACACTTGTGTGTTGTGAGGGAGTGGATGGTATAGGGAAGAACACTGCCTCACTGATGATGCAGTTCAGCCCCCTTGCAGCAGGTGGTGCTAGTCTGCCAAGACTGAGGCCCTCCCCCTCAGCTCAACCCTACCAGGTTGAGCGCTTGCCACTATCTGGGGTTCCCTATCTAGAGGTGGGAGGGTATCACTCACTAGGGTATCCAGGGTTCCCACTGACCCCCGGGTGCTACTAACCTGTCCTCGGGCCACACCCAGACACCTATCCTGAATAGGCACCATGTGGACAGGGCACAGTAAGCACAGCAGCCATTGGACACTGTCACATCAATAGCCTTGCAGTATCAGGACCCAGGCCATCCATCTTCCAGCCTGGAGCTGCATCCTTAGCCGGCACTCGGGTCTGGGGACAGTCACTTCCCACAGTGATGTCTGTCCTTCTCTCTCCAGCACTGCTGTCATCTCCCTGATATACCTCACTCCACAAATCAGCAGTGTGAACTGTTGCCCCCCACCTCTGGGGTGTCATATTGACCATCCTCCTCGGTATCAGTCGGGTTACTGCCCCAACTTGACATTTCATCCTTTAGATTGTAAGCTCCTTTGAGCAGGGACCATCCTTCTTTGTTAATTTGTACAGCGCCGCGTAACCCTAGTAGCGCTCTAGAAATGTTAAGTAGTAGTAGTAGTATTACATATAGCAGTGATTTAACCAGAGCTGAGATTCTGATGTCATAATGCCTCATTCCACCAATGCCTAAGAGCCAACCTCATCAGTGATGTCACAATGGCTCGACTGTCCTATACTTGGCCCACTTCCCCCCTTAGTGTGAAGAGTTTCAGTCTCTGGTATCCAGAGCTGAGATTGTGATGTCATAATGCCTCATTCCACCAATGCCTAAGAGCCAACCTCATCAGTGATGTCACAATGGCTTGATTGTCCTATATTTGTCTCACTCTTATCTATTAAGCTCTTTGAACAGGGACTGTCCCTCTATGTTAAATTGTACAGCGCTGCGTAACCCTAGTAGCGCTCTAGAAATGTTAAGTAGTAGTAGTAGTTACACTTTTCCTGACCTGATACTCCCCGTCTCAGCATCATCATCTGCCCTCGGCATTTCAACTCAACTCGCAACGGACTTGAGGCAACTCAAACTCTGGGCTTGTACTTCTTCCACTCTCCTGGCCTCTCTCAGCCACTCCTCAAGTGTCTGCGTATACTCCAGCAACGTAGCCTTTGCTCAAAACGCCTTTTTGAGCTGGGCACTCTCTACCTCTTGCAACAGTTTTGGGTGAAACTCATAGGTGTTGCACTCTCTGAGAACTTCACCGTGATGTCTTTTAGCTGCTGCAAGGGGGCTAAACTGCGTCATCAGTGAGGGAGTGCTCATCCCTATACCATCCACTCCCTTACACGTGTGTTATTCAACACCCCCCCCAATCCCAACCTCTGACCTACAGTGGGGGAAATAAGTATTTGATCCCTTGCTGATTTTGTAAGTTTGCCCACTGACAAAGACATGAGCAGCCCATAATTGAAGGGTAGGTTATTGGTAACAGTGAGAGATAGCACATCACAAATTAAATCCGGAAAATCACATTGTGGAAAGTATATGAATTTATTTGCATTCTGCAGAGGGAAATAAGTATTTAATCCCTCTGGCAAACAAGACCTAATACTTGGTGGCAAAACCCTTGTTGGCAAGCACAGCGGTCAGACGTCTTCTGTAGTTGATGATGAGGTTTGCACACATGTCAGGAGGAATTTTGGTCCACTCCTCTTTGCAGATCATCTCTAAATCATTAAGAGTTCTGGGCTGTCGCTTGGCAACTCGCATCTTCAGCTCCCTCCATAAGTTTTCAATGGGATTAAGGTCTGGTGACTGGCTAGGCCACTCCATGACCCTAATGTGCTTCTTCCTGAGCCACTCCTTTGTTGCCTTGGCTGTATGTTTTGGGTCATTGTCGTGCTGGAAGACCCAGCCACAACCCATTTTTAAGGCCCTGGCGGAGGGAAGGAGGTTGTCACTCAGAATTGTACGGTACATGGCCCCATCCATTCTCCCATTGATGCGGTGAAGTAGTCCTGTGCCCTTAGCAGAGAAACACCCCCAAAACATAACATTTCCACCTCCATGCTTGACAGTGGGGACGGTGTTCTTTGGGTCATAGGCAGCATTTCTCTTCCTCCAAACACGGCGAGTTGAGTTCATGCCAAAGAGCTCAATTTTTGTCTCATCTGACCACAGCACCTTCTCCCAATCACTCTCGGCATCATCCAGGTGTTCACTGGCAAACTTCAGATGGGCCGTCACATGTGCCTTCCGGAGCAGGGGGACCTTGCGGGCACTGCAGGATTGCAATCCGTTATGTCGTAATGTGTTACCAATGGTTTTCGTGGTGACAGTGGTCCCAGCTGCCTTGAGATCATTGACAAGTTCCCCCCTTGTAGTTGTAGGCTGATTTCTAACCTTCCTCATGATCAAGGATACCCCACGAGGTGAGATTTTGCGTGGAGCCCCAGATCTTTGTCGATTGACAGTCATTTTGTACTTCTTCCATTTTCTTACTATGGCACCAACAGTTGTCTCCTTCTCGCCCAGCGTCTTACTGATGGTTTTGTAGCCCATTCCAGCCTTGTGCAGGTGTATGATCTTGTCCCTGACATCCTTAGACAGCTCCTTGCTCTTGGCCATTTTGTAGAGGTTAGAGTCTGACTGATTCACTGAGTCTGTGGACAGCTGTCTTTCATACAGGTGACCATTGCCGACAGCTGTCTGTCATGCAGGTAACGAGTTGATTTGGAGCATCTACCTGGTCTGTAGGGACCAGATCTCTTACTGGTTGGTGGGGGATCAAATACTTATTTCCCTCTGCAGAATGCAAATAAATTCATATACTTTCCACAATGTGATTTTCCGGATTTAATTTGTGATGTGCTATCTCTCACTGTTACCAATAACCTACCCTTCAATTATGGGCTGCTCATGTCTTTGTCAGTGGGCAAACTTACAAAATCAGCAAGGGATCAAATACTTATTTCCCCCACTGTAAATCCACCCTGAGATCACCTTCTCTTTGTGTGCTTTTAGCCACACAGAGGAGGGACAACTGTCAGGCCGATAATTTGCACATGCTAATTGCTACTTTTTTCTCGTTTCTCTTCAGTGGTTTACTAAGTTATCAATCTATATAGTAGGGTTCTGTGAGGGGAAAGTTGTGCTCCACACGTTCAGATCCTCAGACACACAAGAAGTCCTCTAGGGTTTTCAGGGACCCTCCCTCACCTCAAAGCCATAGATGTCCAGTATTGCAATGGAGAAACTGTCCTGTTTGGGATAGACCAGCTTGTTAATCCTGTCAGTCAGCCATCTGAAGAGCAGCGAATACAGAATCTTGGCAATAGCATCTCTGGAAGGGAGGAGACATGAAGCAATCGGTCAAGGCTGGGTGGCAGAGGTAGGGAGAATGGCACAGGAACCTAAGAGTTGCCCTGCTGGCCAGGGGCGTAGCCAGACATCCAACTTTGGGTGGGCCTGGACTCAAGATGGGTGGGCAGAAGAACCCCTCCCTGTTGATTTGGTCTCTCCTTGTCTCACCTGCATGCCATCTGCTGTTACCAAAGGTATGCAGGAGGGACAGTTGTTGGGAGTTTTCAGCTGGTGGGGCTAGGGAATCGGCATAGGTGTGCTGCTACTGGGTGGGCCTGAGCCCAAAGTGGGTGGGCTTGGCCCACCCTTGGCTATACCACTGCTGCTGGCACTATATTACCATCTGCTGTTTCTACACGGCTTCTTACTGTGACCAGAGTGCACAAATAAAATCCATTCCACACTTTACAGCCTGCTCACCTGGCATCCACAGCACTTTCCACAGATAAAGGTGTGAAGATTTTCTCTCGCATGGTTTCCTGCAAGGAGAATAAATATAAGACTGAGACTCTGGCTGGACACTGATTTTCACCTCACACTGGCTGCCAGACTCCAGCAGTTTTTCCTGCTATCAATTTACCCTATTCCTACAGCTAATCATTTCTATAGCACTACTAGGTGTAGTTGCAATATACACAGGTAGGTACTCTCTCTGTCCCTAGAGAGCTCACAATCTTAGTTTTTGTTTTGTACCTGGAAGGTTAAGTGACTTCCCAAGGTCATTAGGAGCTGCAGCAGGAATTGAACCCAGGTTGCCAGGATCAAAGCCCACCACATAAAAGACCAGGGGACACTTATGAAATTACATGGAAATACTTTTACTGGCTTCCCATTAAGGAACATATTACCTTTAAGGTTTTCACCTTGGTTCATAGGATTATTTACGGAGATGTTCCTGGATACATGTTAAGTCTAATAGATCTATCACCCAGAAACAGTTCCTGCTTTTCCCGATCCTTCCTAAATGTACATTATCCAGACTGCAACGGCCTTAAATACAAATCTACCTACGCATCCAGCTTCTCCTTCATAGGAAATTACTGAAGACCACCCTGTTCAAGAAGACCCTACCTTCCAGACTCAACTTAAATGACTTCTTCTTTGTTACAGCAAAATTCATGGACGTTATCATCTTTAATTATCTTTCATTATCTTTGTTGTCTTATACGTTGCATAGTCGATTACTATCTTATTATTACATGGTTAAATTGTATTTTACTAACTGTAGCCTACACTACGGTATTGTGTAAGCCACATTGAGCCTACAACTAGTGGGAAAATGTGGGGTATAAATGTGTTAAATAAATAAATAAAACAAATAGGAGGAAATATTTTTTTCACTCAAAGAATAGTTAAGCTCTGAAACTCGTTGTCAGAAGATGTGGTAACAGCACATGGGTTTAAAAAGGGTTTGGACCAGTTCCTGGAGGAAAAGTCCATAAACTGGTACAATGTTAGACATAGGGGAAGCCACTGCTTGCCTTGGGATTGGTAGCATGGAATGTTGCTACTATTTGGGTTTCTGCCAGGTACTGTAGGAAGCAGGATTCTGGGCTAGATGGACCATTGGTCTGACTCAGTATGGCTTTTCTTATGTTCTTAATGTACTGTATTACCTTTTCACTAGTATTCTATGAATACCTAGAGTTGTGCCCGTAATAGAATTACCCTCATAACCTTTTTTGGAGAACTGTCATGTTGGTGCTTTTAAAGGTTTCACATCCTCCAAAGCACCAACCCTTGGTCTGACCCAGTACAACAACTCTTATGTTCTTAAAGGGCAGCTCGTGTGCAGCAGGGACTGTCTCTTCATGTTCAAGTGTACAGCGCTGTGTATGCCTAGTAGCGCTTTAGAAATGATAAGTAGTAGTAGTAGCTCCCTGAATCAGACTTCCCATGCTTTGTGTAGAGTTGTTTAGTAGGTAGGGGATGGTGCCCTAAATCACATGTAGCCTTACTTCTGTTCGGAAGGGACGAGCGATGGCCTCCGTCGCCCTCGGACGAGAAAAGCTGCATTGGCTCCCTCTTAAATAACGCATCACGTTCAAAATATGTACTCTGATCCACAAAATCATTCATGGAGATGCCCCAGCCTACATGTCAGACCTGATAGACTTAGCACCTCGGAATGCTAAGACATCATCCCGCACGTTCCTCAACCTTCATTTCCCCAACTGCAAAGGGTTAAAATACAAACTAATGCACGCGTCAACCTTGACGATGTGGGTCTTTATCTGCCATCATCTACCATCTACTATCTTTGGGAACTTACTGTCACTTTGTACGTGATTGCTTTCTGGAGCCCCTCTGGGGAGATCTGCAGGAGTTCAGATACCATACGGATTTCTCTTGCACTGACCACCGAAGCCACTTCCTGGGAGTCTGTCTGTAAAGGAAAAAAAGCGTCCCTTCAGGTACAAGAGACTTCTCTATCAAACGCTGGTACAAGAATTGACTTCCGAGGTGGGGGAGGAAAGGATGGATGATGGACTTGGAGAAAAAAGAAGTTGCAAATGGACAAGGAGACTTTGGCAAGACAGTTAAGAGAAGAAAAGGGAAAGCAGAAACCAGAGACTAAGACCAACAAAATAAGAAAAATAAAATGACCAGACAACAAAGGTAGAAAAAAGAATTTTATTTTCTATTTATTGCCTGGAATATGTCAGTTTTTAGAATGCGCATCTGCCAGAACTACTTTTAGACGTGGATGGGGCCCGTGAGAAAAACCTCACTCATTGGCCTTCTGCAATGCAGTGGTAAATCTCCAGGTTTAGGATGGGCCACCCTTGGCGTCTCTGCTGCCAGGACCTCCATCTCCCTTAGCAGTCTCTTAAGAGACTGCTATGGGAGATCCCAGGAAGCCATTCTGTCAGCGGAGCCAGCATTAGCAGGAGCGACTGGAGATCCCTCCTGCCCCGACTAGGTACTAGACCCCACCAACAATGTAGTAGGGTCCTTGTGTTTGTGGATGGAGTGGGGGCTCCTTGTATTTGGGGGGAGGCAGGTTGCACAGCACAGTTTTGATTTCGGCAGAAAATGCACTGGCATTTTTGGCCAAAAGTGAAACAAGGCTGAATTTGAAAGCCAACTGAAATTCAGTCGGCCTCTACAAGAGATAAATTTGGACAAATCTAATGATTATGGACTTGACTGGGGTCACCAAGACAGATTTTAGAAGACCTGGATTGTGGTATTGTACAAGGTGGTGAATTAAAATGGTTGGCGGAGTCTTACGGCCTTTCTCTGCTGCCATTTTCTATACTCCTATATTTCTAATTTCCCTACGTTCCATCTCCATGGAGATGCCTCTTTTTTTTCCCCCTATTATTTCCCAGGTCCTGTCAATCCTTCCCTGCTTCTCTCCCCTTCCCCTGATGACACTAATATGAGGGAGCAAAACCCTTCTCAGAACCTTAAGGGAAAAACTCAATCTATACCATATACAGAATCTATACAGAAACCTCCAATCAGATTGTAGGTAAAGGCCACAAGGTCGTCCGTGCTGCGTTGCAGCCAGGACTGAATTTTGGTGGGGCCCGAGGTTAGCATGGTAAGGGGCCAAGCAGTGCAGGTGTTGACACCAACTACTGTTTGCCACTCACTGGCCTGTGCTGCTGCTTCAATTTGGGGCAGGGGTGACCCAAGGCTCTCCCCCAGGCCAACTCATGGCTGCATTCCTGCCACCGCGTCTGCCCATTTCCCCTTCCTGTTACTCATATAATAACCCTGTGATAATAAACCCCTTTACCGTCCCCACACATCCGGCTGATACCTTCCCACCATCTGTTCTCAGCAGTGAGTACCTCGTATTTCTCAAAGTAGATATTGCCCAGGTGGAGGACAGAAGACAAGATTCGGAAGATGCTGCTCTGGTCCTCGGCGTTGAAGTTCAAGATCTCCATGGCACTCAGCAGCCGCTGGAAATCTTCTGTGTCACTCTTCCCAGGAATATCACAGTTTCCTCCCTACGCCGGGAGCGGAAAGATCATGCATTACTTATGGCTTGTAGTGTGGTCAGTGACAGATACTGCTTTTGGCTTGAGTCAGGAGATGTGCAGATAATGCAGTGCTTACAAAGTTCAGCATTTCCCCTCCTCCTCTCTGTCAGTTCTCCTGGAGTTCTTTACCTTGTCTGCAGCATCTCCATGGACACTCCTGAGCTTAACTAGCAGTTATAATGGTGAGCTAACCTTCTGTCCCTATTTGGCAAACTGCCACTAAGCGGCCACTTCATTTGGAAGATCAGGGTGCTATGAATTGGCAGACCATCCTGATCTCCCCACTCCTACAAACTTACACAGCTGCTCCCTTGTTAAACCTCTTGAGACAAATCTGGCACCACACACCTTCATTCACCATAATCTGGGGGTTATTTCCCCCTGCAATCATGGGCCCCCAAAACCAAAACCCTTTCGGTGAAAGCTAAGCGTTTATTTTTATTTTTTCAATTAGCAAACACATCATACAAATGAGACTGCAGTAAAAAAAAAAAAAACACTGGAGAGTTTAAATGTAAACATTTAAAGAATTTTTTAAAATAAAGTTTATAAGCAACAACAAGGTTTTTTTGACCAATGATGATATTCATAACCCCAGTAAACACCTGTGGGGGGGGGGGGGGGGGGGGGGAATCCCAGTTGTCTGGATGTTTGAGGTCTTTTTCCTTGTGTGTTGCATTACCACAAATTTGAATCAGTGTTTACCAGGGGCGTAGCCAGACTTCGGCGGGAGGGGGGTCCAGAGCCTGAGGTGAGGGGGCACATTTTAGCCCCCCCCCCGCCGCCACCGACCCCCCCTCCATTGCAGCCCCCCCCCGCCGCCAGCACCACCAATAACTTTGACCCCCCCTGCCGACAACCCTCGACCCCCCTCCCGCTGCCAACCCTCCCCCACCGTCGCTGTCGCCTACCTTTGCTGGCGGGGGACCCCAACCCCTGCCAGCCGAGGTCCTCTTCTTCCTTTGTTCTGTTTCTGAGTCTGACGTCCTGCATGTTGTACATGCAGGACGTCAGACTCAGAAACAGAACAGAACAGAAACAGAATGAAGCCTTGCGATCTGCAAGGCTTCGTTCTGTTTCTGTCAGTCTGCCGTCCTGCACATACAACGTGCAGGATGTCAGACTCAGAAACAGAACAAAGGAAGAAGAGGACCTCGGCTGGCGGGGGTTGGGGTCCCCCGCCAGCAAAGGTAGGCGACGGCGGGTTGGCGGCGGGAGGGGGGGTCAAGAGGGTCGTCAGCAGGGGTCCAGGGCCAAATCTAAGGGGGCCCAGGCCCCCGTGGCCCCACGTAGCTACACCCCTGGTGTTTACACATTTGTCTCATTGTGAATATTCAATTGTACCTAAAGCACACTTCTAGGTAGCCAGCACACCACTTACCACCGTAACCTGCGAACGCACCTGGTTCAGGTAGAAATATGTCTCAGCATCCTGAAGGCAGAAGAGCTGCTTCTGTTGAGAAGGGAGGCCAGCCAACATCTCATAGAATACATGATAGTTCCTTTCATTTTTGGCCTAGGGTGAGAAGGAAGGACCTATAACAACTGACAAAATAGATCTTCTTTCTCAATTTTCAGTATCACGCACGGCCAAAGTAGCACGAGAGCTCCGGACTGACCTGGAAAACAATTCTTGATTTTTCTAGAAGGTACTGTGAAGTTATGGCACCACAGATCACACCCCTAGGAGACAAAGAAGTAGTCAAATGTCCAGAAGAAACAGGCAGAGAAACTATGACATTATAAGGAGGCAGATATGAAATGGGGGAAAAACGAAGTAACATAGTAGATGACGGCAGAAAAAAGACCTGCACGGTCCATCCAGTCTGCCCAACAAGACAACTCATGTGTGCTACTTTTGTGTATACCCTACTTTGATTTGTACCTGTGCTCTTCAGGGCACAGACCGTATAAGTCTGCCCAGCATTATCCCCGCCTCCCAACCACCGGCTCTGGCACAGACCGTATAAGTCTGCCCAGCACTATCCCCGCCTCCCAACCACCGGCTCTGGCACAGACCGTATAAGTCTGCCCAGCACTATCCCCGCCTCCCACCACCGGCTCTGGCACAGACTGTATAAGTCTGCCCAGCGCTATCCCTGCCTCCAAACCACCAGTCCCGCCTCCCACCACCAGCTCTGGCATAGACCATATAAGTCTGCCCAGCACTATCCCCGCCTCCCAACCACCTGCCCCTCCTCCCAACCACCGGCTCTGGCACAGACCGTATAAGTCTGCCAGCAGACATTGTATATAAGTACAGTTAATAAGATATAAAACAAGTGGATACAGATAGACTGATAGACAATCAAACTCACGAGAAAGACATATAGATAGAAAAAAAACAAAAAAGACAGGTAGAAACGTAAGATTATAGCATCTGTTTGGAAAGATTCACACTGCCCTAACGAGTTAATGTCACTAAATCATTACACTTGTGTCTAATGCCAACTTTAGGTACTTTGATCCCAAGTGTACAACAATCTGGTAATCAAAATTGAAAACCACCAACCTAAATTAGGTTCAGAACAGTGTCCAAAAGGAGATACTCTTGAAATCTTTACAAACACATCACAGACCTTTCTGTAGAAACAAGAAATAGAAAACTCTTTATTAATTTACCAATCTAACCCTTTCGGAATTCTCTGAAGGAGATTAAAAGACTCTCCAGTATGAACAGCCTTCAAAACACTCCAAACAGCAATAGAGAAAAGGATAAAGTTCACACAAAATTAAAAGTGGAAACTCCACAATATTTCCGTATTTCAAACTGCCACAGCAATCCCACTGCCACTGGTTTCACTCTCCACGGGAGCATCGTACGAAAACAAGACCAAACATAGACAACCATCAATCAACCAACGAAAAACTCTCCACCTGTTACTTCCGAACTTCCGCAAACTACTGAAGACCCATCTCTTTAACAAGGCTTACCACAAAGATCAACATAACTCCTCCACTCATAGTTAGAACTGCCTTATAATATCTGCTTGTTATACTGCTATCATGACTGTTCATTATCATATTGCCAAAGATTCTTCTGTAACACTAAACGTCTATTTTTATTATATTTCCACTACTCATGATGTATTGTAAGCCACATTGAGCCTGCAAAGAGGTGGGAAAATGTGGGATACAAATGCGATAAATAAATAAGGCTCAGAAAAACTGATGAAAACGTGTGATGTCACAAAGTCGACCTCTCATCCCATATACTGGGGCAAAAGGGCAGAAGTCTAAAAAATGCTCAACTTATAAACCTACCAAAGTCCACCAAAAAACCTCATCAGCGTTCATGTGCCAAACAGAGCCAAACAGTACATGCACGCTGATCATAGTAGAATTGGAAAAGGTGCAGCGAAGGGCGACTAAAATGATAGCGGGGATGGGACGACTTCCCTATGAAGAAAGACTAAGGAGGCTAGGGCTATTCAGCTTGGAGAAGAGACGGCTGAGGGGAGACATGATGGAGGTATATAAAATAATGAGTGGAGTGGAACAGGTGGATGTGAAGCGTCTGTTCACGCTTTCCAAAAATACTAGGACTAGGGGGCATGCGATGAAACTACAGTATAGTAAATTTAAAACAAATTGGAGAAAAGTTTTCTTCACCCAACGTGTAATTAAACTCTGGAATTCGTTGCCGGAGAAAGTGGTGAAGGCGGTTAGCTTGGCAGAGTTTAAAAAGGGGTTGGACGGATTCCTAAAGGACAAGTCCATAAACCGCTACTAAACGGACTTGGAAAAATCCAAAATTCCGGGAATAACATGTATAGAATGTTTGTACGTTTGGGAAGCTTGCCAGGTGCCCTTGGCCTGGATTGGCCGCTGTCGTGGAGAGGATGCTGGGCTCGATGGACCCTTGGTCTTTTCCCAGTATGGCATTACTTATGTACTTATGTACTCAAACCCCTGAGCCAAAAACATCAGTGCCAATGCCTTTGCATTCAAAAACACCAGCACATGCACACCAAAAAAAAAAAAAAACAAACAAACCCAAGAGCATCAGAAATCTGTGCTGATGTTTACAAAAAATATTGCCATTCAGTCTTTGAATTCAACCCCGGAGGAGTTTCATACTGCAGAATCTTTTAATCTCCTTCAGAGAATTCTGAGAGGGATAGATTGGTGAATTAATAAAGAGTTTTCTATGTTATTGTAAAAAAAATGTCTTTAATGTGTTACCACCTTCTGGACACTGTTTATGTTTACATTTATTCGGGTACTTGATATACCGCCTTTCACAACAAACCAAAGCAGTGTACAACATAAAATAAAAAGAATAAAAAAAGGAACGCTAAAATTTAATTAGACAGAAGAGATAAAATAAGTAAAGCAGAAAAAGGGAATCCATTAAGAACAGACAGGGTGCAAAGAGGCAACCGACTGCTCGCCCCTACCTGCTCCCTATGAATGAATCTGGGATTAGGGGGTTACGGAAACGCCTGGGGAAATAGATGGGTTTTAAGGAGACAGCAGAAGCGGGGGAAACAAAAGCTCAGCTTTCAAATCAGGAGGTGAGGAATTCCAGAGAAAAGGAGCCAAACAAAAGAATGCAGAGATGCCTGTGGAATTAAGGCGAGCGCAACGAACAGATGGCACAGAAAGACGGGAATCAAAAGCGGAGTGGAGTGAGTGTGTAGGATAATAGGGGATAATTTGATGTGCCAGATAAGGAGGGGTGCCTAGATGAAGGACCTTGAAAGTGGGGGTCAAGATCTTATGAATGATCTGGAACTTTATGGGGAGCCAATGATGTTCTTTCAAAAACGGGGTTAACATGATCGTAACAATGAGCATGATACAGAATACGAATAGCAGTATTCCGTACAGTCTGGAGTTTAC
Source organism: Microcaecilia unicolor (assembly GCF_901765095.1). Lineage (NCBI taxonomy): Eukaryota > Metazoa > Chordata > Amphibia > Gymnophiona > Siphonopidae > Microcaecilia > Microcaecilia unicolor. The sequence goes on from NC_044038.1 coordinate 8,567,651, forward strand.
GAAGAGAAATATCAGAAAGAACGGCATAAACAACATTACAGTCAGTGCATTTTTTCTAGCGAAAAAGGTGCCGGTACTCAAATGCCAGGCCACCCTTCAGGGTTGGGTTGATCACTGAGGGACCCACCCACCCCACAATGGCCAGGCCCCCTGTAACCAGTCACAGAATCTATGACAACGCAGAATTGTTGTATAGAGCCTGAGCTCTTTCAATAAAAGTTGGGGACCATGGGTCAATTTTAGCAGACAATGGAAAAGGTGCCGGTACTCAGTACCCCCAAGTACCCCTTCAAAAAAAGACCTGATTTACAGTAGTCCAGTTTTGTGGTAACCAATGCATAAGGCAATGGTGTTGGAAATATTGAGAAGCATTATGATGTATAGAGCATTTAAGCGAGTCGAAGTTCGGCTCGGCTGTAGGAAACAGCATATAATGAAGTTTCTCATTATTCCTTCACCTTAATAAGAACTGGTTGAAAGATAGGAAGCAGAGAGTAGGATTGCGTGGCCAGTATTCTCAGTGGAGGAGGGTAGTTAGTGGGGTCCCGCAGGGGTCTGTGCTGGGTCCGTTGCTTTTTAATGTATTTATAAATGACCTAGAGATGGGAATAACTAGTGAGGTAATTAAATTCGCCGATGACACAAAATTATTCAGGGTCGTCAAGTCGCAGGAGGAATGTGAACGATTACAGGAGGACCTTGCGAGACTGGGAGAATGGGCGTGCAAGTGGCAGATGAAGTTCAATGTTGACAAGTGCAAAGTGATGCATGTGGGTAAGAGGAACCCGAATTATAGCTACGTCTTGCAAGGTTCCGCGTTAGGAGTTACGGATCAAGAAAGGGATCTGGGTGTCGTCGTCGATGATACGCTGAAACCTTCTGCTCAGTGTGCTGCTGCAGCTAGGAAAGCGAATAGAATGTTGGGTGTTATTAGGAAGGGTATGGAGTCCAGGTGTGCGGATGTTATAATGCCGTTGTATCGCTCCATGGTGCGACCGCACCTGGAGTATTGTGTTCAGTACTGGTCTCCGTATCTCAAAAAAGATATAGTAGAATTGGAAAAGGTACAGCGAAGGGTGACGAAAATGATAGTGGGGATGGGACGACTTTCCTATGAAGAGAGGCTGAGAAGGCTAGGGCTTTTCAGCTTGGAGAAGAGACGGCTGAGGGGAGATATGATAGAAGTGTATAAAATAATGAGTGGAATGGATCGGGTGGATGTGAAGCGACTGTTCACGCTATCCAAAAATACTAGGACTAGAGGGCATGAGTTGAAGCTACAGTGTGGTAAATTTAAAACGAATCGGAGAAAATTTTTCTTCACCCAACGTGTAATTAGACTCTGGAATTCGTTGCCGGAGAACGTGGTACGGGCGGTTAGCTTGACGGAGTTTAAAAAGGGGTTAGATAGATTCCTAAAGGACAAGTCCATAGACCGCTATTAAATGGACTTGGAAAAATTCCGCATTTTTAGGTATAACTTGTCTGGAATGTTTTTACGTTTGGGGAGCGTGCCAGGTGCCCTTGATCTGGATTGGCCACTGTCGGTGACAGGATGCTGGGCTAGATGGACCTTTGGTCTTTCCCAGTTTGGCACTACTTATGTACTTATGTATGTACTTAATAACGTATTAGGACTTGTTTTTTTTTTATTCCTCATATAGCTGTTAAGTGATTTATACTAAATTATACATTTTTGTACCTGTGATTGATTTCTATTTTGGACATTTTTTTGAAGGCATTTTCAGAAAGCTTTTGTCCAAGTCCTTCATGAGAGACTCCGAAGAACATTTAAAAGCCATGTGATAGGAAGCACTTTCTTGTTGTGGACTGGGAACTGGTTAAAATATAGAAAACAGAGAGTAGGGTTAAATGGCCAGTCCTCTCAAAGGTGAATGTTTTTGTTTAGAAGATTCAAGAAAGCGTATCTTTTCTTCTGCCGGTCTGAAAGAGTGGAATAAATTGCTCGTACTTCTTAGGACACAGAAGAATTCAAGTTGGTTTAAGACACTGCTGAAACAGCAATTTTTTGGCACAAGTTACACAGTAATTTGGACAGCGGGTGGACATTTTATGATCTGTTTTTTTCTGTTTTAAATGAGTTTGTATTGTTTTCTATGTTTTATGATGTATGTTTGAGTTGGTCACCGCTCTGGAGAAGGGCAGTATACAAATGGTAATAAATGAAATGAAATGAATGCCCCTAGGGATCCGTACTGAGACTGGTGTTTTTTAAACGTATTTATAAATAATCCGGAAACTTAAATAATGAGTGAAGTGACGTGGAGGGGCATAATCGAACGAAAACGTCTATCTCCATGGGCGTTTATCTCCGAGAACGGGTCCGTGAAGGGGCGGACCGAACCGTATTTTCGCAAAAAATAGACGCCCATGTTTTATTCGACAATTTGTGAGCTGGGCGTTTTTGTTTTTCAGCGATAATGGAAAATGAAAGCGCCCGGCTCAAAAACGAATAAATCCAAGGCATTTGTTCGTGGGAGGGGCCAGGATTCGTAGTGCACTGGTCCCCCTCACATGCCAGGACACCAACCGGGCACCCTAGGGGGCATTTTTACAAAAACAAAAAAAAAGGTAAAAGAGCTCCCAGGTGCATAGCACCCTTCCCTTGTGTGTTGAGCCCCCCAAATCCCCCTCAAAACCCACTGCCCACAAGTCTACACCATTACTATAGCCCTAAGGGGTGAAGGGGGGCACCTACATGTGGGTACAGTGGGTTTGGGGGGGGGGGGTTGGACGACTAAGCATTAAAGCAGCACAATTGTAACAGGTAGGGGGGGTTGGGCCTGGGTCCACCTGCCTGAAGTCCACTGCACCCCCTAACAACTGCTCCAGGGACCTGCATACTGCTGCCAGGGAGGTGGGTATGACATTTGAGGGTGAAAATAAAAAGTTGTGAAACATCATTTTTTGTGGTGGGAGGGGGTTAGTGACCACTGAGGGAATCAGAGGAGGTCATCCCCGATTCCCTCTGGTGGTAATCTGGTCATTTAGGGCACTTTTTGGGGCCCTATTCGTGAAAAAACAGGGTCCAGGAAAAGTGCCCTAAATTCTAGCTACAAACGCATACTTTTTTCCATTATCGGCGAAAGGTGCCCATCTCTGTTCAGGTGATAACCATGCCCCAGTCCCGCCTTCACCACGCCTCCGACACGCCCCCGTCAACTTTGTACGCTTCCGTGATGGAGTCCAGTTGAAAACATCCAAGTTCGGCTTTCGATTATACCGCATGATTCGTTTTTGTGAGATAAACGTCCATCTCCCGATTTAGGTCGGAACTTGGGCGTTTTTCTCGTTCGATTATAAGCAGGCTAGTATGGCAAGTCTTATGTTCTATAAATTGACGTACAAGTGAAAGCAAATTTATCACATCCAAATTTCCAAGTTTATTCGGGGCTTATATCCGGCCCATCAACTCAATATCTGGGTGACTTACAATCAAATCTAAAAGGGGAGGGAGAATAAAAAAACAGGGGCGTAGCCAGACAACAGATTTTGGGTGGGCCTAGGGAAGAAGTGGGTGGGCACCAATTGTTCTCCCCCACCACCCAAAAAATATCTCAGCTGATGGGAAAACGCTTCTTTCCACCTTGGCAGTCTGCAGCAGGCATGCGCTGAAAACTGAACTTACGCAGGTGCCGGTATCATGGAGAGTAACGTTTTTGTTACCATCTGGAAGAAGTCTTCACTAAACGTGTGCTACTGTTGGGTGGGCCTGAGCCCTAAGTGGGTGGGCCCTGGCCCACCCAGGCCCACCTGTGACTACGCCACTGATAAAAAAATATACATAAGGGGGGAGGGACAAGAAAAGAGCAGGAAGAAAAAGGGGTGAACTGCAATAAGCAAATAGGAAAGCAAAAGGAGTTGTTTCCTCGCTACTTAAAATGTCTCTAGTGCCTGGTTAATTTGCATATTCTGATTACTCTGAAAACTGGACAAGTTAATGGCCTTTGAGACAGTGGCGTAGCTACGTGGTGCCAGGGGGCCTGAGCCCCCGTAGATTTGGTCCTGGACCCCCTGCCGACGACCCTCTCGACCCCTCTCCCGCCGCCAACCCTCCCCCGCCGTCGTCGTAGGTTACCTTTGCTGGCGGGGGACCCCAATCCCCGCCAGCCGAGGAGGTCCTCTTCTTCCCATGAAGCCTTCGCGGGAAGAAGAGGACCTCCTCGGCTGGCGGGGATTGGGGTCCCCCGCCAGCAAAGGTAGGCGACAGCGGGGGAGAGTTGGTGGCGGGAGGAGGGGGATGAGAGGGTCGTCGGCAGGGGTCATCAAAGTTGGTGGCAGCGGCGGTGGCAGGGGGGTTCAGCGGTGCCAGGGGGGGGGGCTAAAATGTGCCCCTCACCTCAGGCTCTGGACCCCCCCTCCCGTCGAAGTCTGGTTACGCCCCTGCTTTGAGAGCCAACATTTTGACACCCCAATACCAGACAGAGCATGCAGTCAGCACAGCTAATAACTGCGCAAGATTACAACTTACTCCTCCATAAAGATTTCCACAAACTTCCCAAACCTGCTGGAGTTATCATTTCTCACTGTTTTGGCATTTCCAAAGGATTCCAGCAGGGGCGTGGCTTCAAGAATCTGCGCAATGACGAGAAAAGAAAGGGAAAGTGAGGCCTTGTCACGCTGAACGGAGAAATCAGAAGCCTGCAGGGGTCGGTGCACAGATATGATACTTAAGCTTGGCTTTGTAAAGATGTATCAATCTATGCAAGTCGACCTCCACAGTTTGGCTAGTTATTTGCTTGGTGTGGCTTAGTGCAGGGCTACCGAGAGGGGGGGCAGGGGAGACAAAATTCTCTGGGCCCGGGGCCTCCAAGAGGGGCCTGGCACCACAGTCCCTGGTCTCACCCGCCCGCTCTCGGCTCCGTCAACAGCCCCTTTCCGTTCGCCACCAGGCCCCCTGCATTCGAATCGATTTGGTAGCGCCTCACCTCCCTGTGAAAGTGCAGTGGCAGATTGCCTCCCTTCGGGCCTTCCCTCCCTATGTCCCGCCCTCGCGGAAACAGGAAGTTACATCAGACAAGGGCGAAACGTGGCCATGTCGGGTATTGTTTTTAATAAAGTTTTCTTCTTTGCTACATAGTCTGCTTTCTTTGTGTACTTGATACCAGTAAGCAGATTTTTTTGCCTTTTTGTTATTTCTCTGACCATATACGTATGTTTATACTTGCACATTTTGCTATTTTTATGCTATTAACAACATTATAATTTTGATGCTAAACGGTTCCTACCGTACATCGCCTTGGGTGAATTTCTTCATAAAGGCGATTATAAACCCCAATATATAAATAAAATAAATTGTGATAACCAAATCCTTAATAACCATGTGAACCCCCCCCCCCCCCCCCCCCCCCAAGAACTCAGAAAGAGACTGGGCTATGCTTAGGAAAACATACTGAGATCTTTTAACCATTCTTACTTTTTTAACCTAAAATATAACCTCCTGCCCCCTCAGTGTCTGTTGGGGGACTGCAAGTCTCTCCTTGTACCACAAGGCTGAGAGCCAAAAAAAAAAAAAGTGCTTTGTTAAAAAGAGATTATGTTATATCAAAATTTGACAAAACACAAGTGTTTGACTTTGGATGTAACATTCCTTCCATAAAGAGGGGTCCAGTGGCTGGGAAGAGGCAACATGCAGTCCAGAGCACATTCAGTCCCTGCCCTTCTGTCCAGGACAGACAAGTGGTCAATGTACATGGTACATCCCTACCTCTATCTGCAGCGGACCGCACAGGATGCACGAAGGGGGAGAAAGAGAGAGAGAGAGAGAGAGAGAGAGAGAGAGAGAGAGAGAGAGAGAGAGAGAGAGGTGATTGTTACCAGCGTCAGGAATAGCAAAAAGTCATCTCCACCAACTGGTGCAGGACATCTCATCACAAACAGTATTGTAATATTTAATAATAACATTGAATTAAAATCAAGAGCATAGGCTTAGTGCCTAGTTTACTTGTACATTCTCTGCTAAACTTCTTGCACCTGTAGTTCCCTCGTGTGCCCCAATTCTTGTAACCATTTGTATGGTTTATGGTTTTTTTTTTTTTCATTTAAAATACTGCCTCTCCATACAAACATAACAAGGCGGCAGTGTGTTTTTTGTAGCAAAAAAGGTGCTGGTACTCAAATGCCAGGCCACCCTTCAGGGGTGGGGTGATCACTGAGGGACCCACCCCCACAATAGCCAGACCCCCTGCAACCAGTCACAGAATCTATGACAAGGCAGAATTGGTGTGTAGAGCCTGAGCTCTTTCATTAAAGCTTGGGGACCATGGGTCAATTTTAGCAGACAATGGAAAAGGTGCCGGTACTCAGTACCCCCAAGTACCCCCTCAAAAAAAAGCCCTGCAAGGCGGTGAACAGGCTAAATAAACTATGTAGAAAAAGAACTACAATCTTCAATAGGAAAACAGGCTCAGTATAGTATATTAACCCAATCAAACAGAGGTCTTATCCGTCTGTCAACTAGCTTGTGAGCTCCACGAAGCAAGGCCTGTCTCTTACAGTCTCTGTAAAGTTCTGTGTATATCTGGTAGAGTTATAGAAATGATTAACCGCAGTGATACCGTCACCTGCTGATATCTGACTATAGTAACCTTTGTAACAGGGGCGTAGCCAGACAACAGATTCTGGGTGGGCCTAGGCAAGAAGTGGGTGGGCACCAAGTGTTCTTCACCACCACCACCACCACCACCAAAAAAATATCTCAGCTGGCGAGAAAACGCTTCTTTCCACCTTGGCTTACCATGAAAGGGAAGTCTTTAGCTGACAGAGCTTGGGATCTCCACCAGCTACCACTAAACGTATGCTTCTGTTGGGTGGGCCTGAACCCTAAATGGGTGGGCCCTGGCCCACCCAGGCCCACCTGTGGCTACGCCACTGCTTTGTAAGTCTATGTGCTTTGACAATGAGTCTCCACATCTACCACATCGTCAGTGTTACCCGAGAGCTTTGCAGGTCTCAGTCCATTTCCTCTGTCCACCGTTCACTTCCTGAACTAAAGCAGCTCATTTAATATCTGTGTGCACCTGTGAGGTTCTTCGGAAAGATGCTTAATAAATCCTATTAAATAAATGGGTCCCATTGCATAAATTGAGACCTGGGTTAAAATAATGTATGCTCACAAGCTACCATCTTGTATTACATCTAGTTCTTAGGTCAGTACTTATCATGATCGAGACCAAATAAATCTTTGTGACTCCCCCCCCCCCCCCCTCACTGGAGGTGCAGAATGCAATTATGGAGAGTCTCCCCCCCCCAGGTCATGACCCCAAATGGAGGTATTGTGACCCCATCTGGGGTTCCAACGCACAGTTTGGAAAGCTCTGTCTTAGGCTGTAAGCTCCTCAGGTCAGGGACTTTTTTGTATAGTGGGGTCTGCAGTCTTTGCACTGTACGAGTAATAGGCCTGTGATCTTAGCCAAGGACAGATCCATAGCGCGTTTATATCGTCTGTTAGTACAGGATCTTGCACTGAAATGTGCTGATCAGAGATGAGAAACAGGACTCTGGTGGATGGACATGAATCGAAGGGCAAGGAGCAGGTCAGTCCCGAAAGGTGTACTGACCTCTGGAGCTTCACTTTTATTTCAGACAGTATTAGCTGGATAAAAATTCACCCAGAATGGACATCCCAGAATCAGTAGGACTCAGGAGTCGCATGTGGCCCCTCAGGGGCCTGGACATAGCTAGACAAAACACATGGTAATAAACAGCAGTACTAGAAGTACACGCATGAGAGAGATTTGCTTATAATGGAAGCAATGTATGCAAATCAAGTTCATGCATATTCATTATAGATATCCTGAAAATCTGACTGGCGTGGACTTGGGAAACACTGTACTACGGTGAGCGTTAGCAGTAAATTTGAGAGACTGAGATCAGACTCCAAATACCCTGACTTAGGAGTGAGTTTCGTTGCAGGCATGGGATATGCACAGATGACCTATTTGGAGACATTCTCCCCCCCCCCCCCCCCCCCCGCCCCTTTCTTTCCGAGCACTCTACCAAAACCCTCATCCACACCCTTGTCACCTCTCGTTTAGACTACTGCAATCTGCTTCTTGCTGGCCTCCCACTTAGTCACCTCTCCCCTCTCCAGTCGGTTCAAAACTCTGCTGCCCGTCTCGTCTTCCGCCAGGGTCGCTTTACTCATACTACCCCTCTCCTCAAGACCCTTCACTGGCTCCCTATCCGTTTTCGCATCCTGTTCCAACTTCTTCTACTAACCTATAAATGTACTCACTCTGCTGCTCCCCAGTATCTCTCCACACTCGTCCTTCCCTACACCCCTTCCCGTGCACTCCGCTCCATGGATAAATCCTTCTTATCTGTTCCCTTCTCCACTACTGCCAACTCCAGACTTCGCGCCTTCTGTCTCGCTGCACCCTACGCCTGGAATAAACTTCCTGAGCCCCTACGTCTTGCCCCATCCTTGGCCACCTTTAAATCTAGACTGAAAGCCCACCTCTTTAACATTGCTTTTGACTCGTAACCACTTGTAACCACTCGCCTCCACCTACCCTCCTCTCTTCCTTCCCATTCACATTAATTGATTTGATTTGATTACTTTATTTTTTTTGTCTATTAGATTGTAAGCTCTTTGAGCAGGGACTGTCTTTCTTCTATGTTTGTGCAGCGCTGCGTACGCCTTGTAGCGCTATAGAAATGCTAAATAGTAGTAGTAGTAGTAATTTTAGCTGAGTCTTTCCTCTTAAAGGTGCAGGGTATATGGGATTCGCTGCCAATTTACGAGCCTTTAAAAGGGCAGACTTGGAGGGGGAATCACTGCTGCTGGAATTTGTTTATTTGCATCAACTGAGGCAGGGCTTGGTGATAGCAGGTGATGCCTGGGGCAGCACAAGCCGCAGCATTAAGGTTAGGTGGAGAGGGGAGAGGAAGGGCGGGGACAGGATCCTTTTAGGCCACAGTGCATCCCCCAGGTATTGTGGAGAAAGGCTAACAGAACCCTGGGACCTTACACTAACAATGGACAGAGACGGGGCTCGTACCTGCTGAGTCACATTCCTCTTCTGGTTGACCGCTGCGAGATATCGCAAAACTAGCTTAGTGGCTTCCGTTTTGCCTGAGCCACTTTCACCGCTAGAACAAAAAAAAAACAACTACCGTTACCTTCAAATTAAAACAGAAAATGTAAAAGAATTCGAACTGAAATAATTGTAAAACGTAAGAAACCCCCCATAGGCCGTATTTCCACTTTTAGGCTGTTGATAATTTACTTTCACTTCATTACCTCTCCGTTTTCCTCCCTGTTTCCTCCTTGACTTCTAGCTCTGTTTTCCCAGACCCGTCAGCAAAAGGAACCAAGCTGCAATAATGCAGGGGCATAGCCAGACAACAGATTTTTGGGTGGGCCTAGGGAAGAAGTGGGTGGGCACCAATTGTTCCCCTCCCCCAACCACCACCCAAAAAATATCTCAGCTGGTAGGGAAACGCTTCTTTCCACCTTGGCAGTCTGCAGCAGGCATGCGCTGAAAAGTGAACATACGCAGGTGCCGTTATCATGGAGAGTAACGTTTTCGTTACCATCTGGAAGAAGTCTTCACTAAACGTGTGCTACTGTTGGGTGGGCCTGAGCCCTAAGTGGGTGGGCCCCGGCCCACCCAGGCCCACCTGTGACTATGCCACGGCAATAATGCAGAGGTGACTCAGACAAGAGGAGAAATTCAATTCTGCGACAGGTGTCACTTCCATCGCCACTGAGGCTTCCAGTGCTGATCGCCTGGTGGTGCGCTGGGGCTGGTATGTGTCAGAAGTTGCCAGTGGGGGGAGGGACCCAGAACTGCCAACTTCACTCCTACATTAGTGCGTATTTAGGGTATGCAATGGGCACAAAAAATGTACTTCTACTGGTGGCAGGAGAAAAACTTCCCCTATTTAATTTTTTTTAATCTTTATTTTTATTCTTCTTTTGCAAAGCGTACAAGAGAAGAAGCTTTGTAATCACCACCTCTCCTGTTCTTTAACACTGTCTCCTGCACTTCTCTGGACCAGTCTGAGTCTCACCTTTTCCCTGTCAGTGCTTCCTACTGCTTCCATGTTGCAGTGGTGTAGCCACAGGTGGGCCTGGGTGGGCAGGGGCCCACCCATTTAGGCCTCAGGCCCACCCAACAGTAGCACACATTTAGTGGTAGCTGGTGGGATCCCAAGCTCGGCCAGCTGAAGACTGCGAATGTTCCGTTTTCAGCGCATGCCTGCTGCAGACTGCCGAGGTGGAAAGAAGCGTTTCCCTACACCAGCCGAGATATGTTTTGGGTGGTGGTTGGGGGAGGGGAACAATTGGTGCCCACCCATTTCTTCCCTAGGCCCACTCAAAATCTGTTGTCTGGCTACGCCCCTGCCATGTTGTCTTAGAGGCAGGGCTGGCATTAGAGGCGTGCAAACAGGGTAGTTGCTCTGGACCCCTAAGCTACAGGGGACTCCCATGGCTGCCAGAGGCTGAAGGAGATAGTCTACTTCCAAATTCTAACTTTGGGGATCCCTTCCAAATTTTTGTCCTGGATCCCAGCATGTTTAATCCTGTTCAGAAGGAATGGATCCTCAGAAGCTTAGCGGAGATTGGGTGGCGGAGCCGGTGGGGGGAGGCGGGGCTAGTGCTGGGCAGACTTCTACGGTCTGTGCCCTGAAAATGGCAGATACAAATCAAGGTCAGGTATACACAAAAAGTAGCACATATGAGTTTATCTTGTTGGGCAGACTGGATGGACCGTGCAGGTCTTTTTCTGCCGTCATCTACTATGTTATGTTAACACCGGCTCTACTTGGAAAGGAGACACAGGAGTAGATTTTCAAACAGCCGCTTAGCGGCAAAGTTACCTCTGACCTAGTATTTCATCCACAGCTGGTTAAAGTTGTGTGGTTAGATTTAAGACAGCCATACCTAAGAGGAGGATTTTATCTGCATAGCGCTGAATATTGTAGTAACTGTATGAATTTGAAAACACAACCTTGGCCAGAGGGACATTTTTAAGTGGTTGGGTTTATGCAGTTAAAAGCCAATTTTAGGGAGTAAGTTATTAAGGTGCGGTAAAAAATCAGGTTTTTATTGCACTTAATTTACCACAGGAGTGACTGATCTCTGGTAAACTCAGTACCACAGGTTAGTCATTCCCATGATACGAGAATAATACTGCTAGCAATTAACCTTGAATACTATTATTTCTCCACCCCAATGGCATCAGGCCGCAAAGCCGCTGGGCCACTTCTTCATTAAGGGGCCAGTGGTAGTAATTCACCCCCTTCACCATCACCACTGCTCAACCCCAAGCTCGGAGGCCCCCCTGAAGCCCCCCATTTTGCTCAAACACCTCTGCTGGCTCCCCAAATCTGAAGTACCCTTCTCACTGTCCCCCCCCCCAACTCTGAACTCTCCCCAATGGCCCCCATCCTTCTTCCAACTCCACATTTCACCCCCCCCCCCCCCCCCCCAGGAGTTGCCAAGTAGGCTTGGGAGGGCCTCAGAGAAAGAGCGAGAGAGTTGGGAGGAGGGGGGGCATTGGAGAAGTTGGTGTGTTCAGCCCCTTTAAGAAGTGGCCCAGGAGCTACAGCTTTTTTCCAGGAATAATGTGTTCCCCGCAAGTTGCGTTATTCGATTTACATAGTAAAATACAGTTTTGCTTGCATTTGCATAATTTGCATCTCATTACTGTCTAACCCGTAGTACCTCATATTAACACATGTTATGGTAATATAATACATGTTAGTGCACTGGTTCCCAAACCCTGGTCCTGGAAGCACCCCGACCAGTCAGGTTTTCAGGATATCTACAATGAATATTCATGAGAGATATTTGCTTGCACTGCCTCCACTACATGCAAATCTATCTCATGAATATTCATTGTGGATATCCTGAAAACCTGACTGGCCGGGGTACCTCCAGGACCAGGTTTGGGAACCACTGTGTTAGTGCCTTTTAACACACATTAAAGGGTGTGACGAAACACTGAGTTTCTAGCCCCAAAAACTGTATTATTTCATGAAGTATATTTCTTCTAACTGGTGCTTGTTTTGAGTTTTAAAGCTGTTGCATAAAAAGACTTCCTCTTTTCCAGTTTCAGTTTATGGAAAGGCAATCTGAAGTACCATTGGGCAGCTACTTTCAAAATTAATGCCCTGGTCTCTGACTGGCCCCGGATTTCAAATCTAGCCTGAAGGTACTGGATTTTCCCCAGTCTCGGCCAGGGAGCGGAGAGAGAAAGATCTCTTTACTGAAGCCCTGTGAGCAGTTATATTTTATAACCTGTGAGCAGCTACATTTCCTGAATTCCTCAGGTACTAGGTACTACCCAGGTAGTAAACAAATTTTTAGTTTTATAATTGATCCATATTCAGGTACCTGTTATTGCTCGCTGAGTTCACCTTTTTCTGTTCACTGTTCAAGTTCTATGACAATAAACCTTTTTTAGTTTATTGACTCTGCTGTCCTGGACTGACTAAGAATCCTGGTTTGTGGTTTTGAGTCTGTGGGTGCTTTCTGGGAGCTGTGGGACTCCTGGAGTGTGGCCCAGTATTCTAGAGCTGTGGGACTCCTGGAGTGTGGCCCAGTATCCTAGAAATCACCGGGAAATAACTTGAGATTGGGAGACTAGCCCAGAGGCAAGCGGACCCAGTTGGTGGGAGGAGGGTGCTAGCTGGGGACAGACCCTTCAGGTGGCCGCAGGGTTAACCCCAAGTGGGTGCTAGGTGTTTCTTGACAAAAATAACATGTATTAGGGCTGTAACACACTTTAATAACTGTCTCTGTTAATGACATAAATCATGAACTATCAGTCTTTGAAGGTTATGTTCATTGCTTTAGATGAGGTCTGCTTCAAATTACTCCACATTCGTGAACTCCTACTTTTCTTAATAATCTGTGAGGGTGTTTATTCACATAGCAGTAAATCCCTTTTTTTTTAATTACTAGCCACACGCTAATGTTACCACAGCTTAATAAAAGGGCCCCGTAATCTGGTGCATGACTGAAGGCCTGCACAAAGTCCTCACCTGATGATAATACACTGGTTGTGTTTGGCATCCATCATTTTGTTGTAGGCCACGTTTGCAATAGCGAAGAGGTGCCTGAAAAATATGAACTCATTTTCTACACAGTTCCTACAAGACAGCACTCAGGTGAATCTCAAGGCGGTTAATAAATCCCAATAAATCATGTTAAAAAATCACAGGCAAGGATCAGCAGGTCAGAGCACAGAGCTGTACCCTTCACAGAGTCCAGTTCAACTCCCTTCTCCTCTCCTCACTCACCGTATAACCTTGAAAAGGTCTTTTAAAATCACAGTACAAGCAGATTTGTGGTCAGATGATTCAGTTATTAGTTATAGTACAAAATCGTTCAGGGTCCCGACTCTCTCAGTGACATATATTGAGAAGACTTTCTAACAGTACTACTGTTTCCTCACCTACTCACACTGCATAAGCAAACGGAGGCAGTACTGTGCTAATCTTCATGAAAGCCTCACACTGATACACATAAAGCATGAATACAGCACAGACAACCAAAGAATTCCATCAGGTATCACAGCGATACACATAAAGCATGAATACAGCACAGACAACCTAAGAACTCCATCAGGTGTCACACCGATACATATAAAGCATGAATACAGCACAAACAACTTCACACTGATAGACATAAAGCATGAATACAGCACAAACAACTGAAGAACTCCATCAGGTGTCACATTGATACACATAAAGCATGAATACAGCACAGACAACCAAAGAATTCCATCAGGTATCACAGCGATACACATAAAGCATGAATACAGCACAGACAACCTAAGAACTCCATCAGGTGTCACACCGATACATATAAAGCATGAATACAGCACAAACAACTTCACACTGATAGACATAAAGCATGAATACAGCACAAACAACTGAAGAACTCCATCAGGTGTCACATTGATACACATAAAGCATGAATATAGCACAGACAACCAAAGAATTCCATCAGGTATCACAGCGATACATATAAAGCATGAATACAGCACAGACAACCTAAGAACTCCATCAGGTGTCACACCGATACATATAAAGCATGAATACAGCACAAACAACTTCACACTGATAGACATAAAGCATGAATACAGCACAAACAACTGAAGAACTCAATCAGGTGTCACATTGATACACATAAAGCATGAATACAGCACAGACAACCAAAGAATTCCATCAGGTATCACATCGATACATATAAAGCATGAATACAGCACAGACAACCTAAGAACTCCATCAGGTGTCACACCGATACATATAAAGCATGAATACAGCACAAACAACTTCACACTGATAGACATAAAGCATGAATACAGCACAAACAACTGAAGAACTCCATCAGGTGTCACATTGATACACATAAAGCATGAATACAGCACAGACAACCAAAGAATTCCATCAGGTATCACAGCGATACACATAAAGCATGAATACAGCACAGACAACCTAAGAACTCCATCAGGTGTCACACCGATACATATAAAGCATGAATACAGCACAAACAACTTCACACTGATAGACATAAAGCATGAATACAGCACAAACAACTGAAGAACTCCATCAGGTGTCACATTGATACACATAAAGCATGAATACAGCACAGACAACCAAAGAACTCCATCAGGTATCACAGCGATACATATAAAGCATGAATACAGCACAAACAACTTCACACTGATACACATAAAGCATGAATACAGCACAAACAACTTCACGCTGATATACATAAAGCATGAAAACAGCACAGACAACCTAAGAACTCCATCAGGTGTCACACCGATACATATAAAGCATGAATACAGCACAAACAACTTCACACTGATAGACATAAAGCATGAATACAGCACAAACAACTGAAGAACTCCATCAGGTGTCACACTGACACACATAAAGCATGAATACAGCATAGCCATCTGAAGAACTCCATCAGGTGTCACACTGATACACATAAAGCATGAATACAGCACAAACAACTTCACGCTGATATACATAAAGCATGAAAACAGCACAGACAACCTAAGAACTCCATCAGGTGTCACACCGATACATATAAAGCATGAATACAGCACAAACAACTTCACACTGATAGACATAAAGCATGAATACAGCACAAACAACTGAAGAACTCCATCAGGTGTCACACTGACACACATAAAGCATGAATACAGCACAGCCATCTGAAGAACTCCATCAGGTGTCACACTGATACACATAAACCATGAATACAGCACAAACAACTTCAGGCTGATATACATAAAGCATGAAAACAGCATAACCAACTGAAGAACTCCATCAGATGTCAAGAGGTGCAAAGCACGACAAAAGCAGAGAGAGTTTTGGTGTACTCACGGTGGGTTTTCGCCCAAGGCTCTGCCTTCATACTTCATCACATACTCTGTGCCATAAATGTTGTGCATTTTATAGGGGTTCACAGACACTAGTATGCTGCCTATATAGGTCTGAAATAGAAACAGACTATGATTATTACAATTTCTAGGAAGGTGCAGATGCAACTTGTTCAAAGCTCCAGCCACTTACATAGATAATTTCTCTGTCAAATCTGCTTTTCAGGTTGTTTAATATGGACTCTTCCTGGAGATCCCTGGAAGGCATGAGAAAGAGACAAATATTACTAGATCTGCTTAAGTTTAAAAGCTCTTAGCAGCGCACTCTCAGGACTGCAAAAATGATCAAGACAATTTGATTTTAAAGAACTGTAAAGACCAGGCTTAATTATGGCAAAAGGAGTATAAACGAGTCTGCGAGTCAATTGCGTCTTGTGCCCTGGGCTTTAATAACCTACATCTTCTGGAAGGAAATGTGAAAAACGAAAATCACACAGAAAACATGGAGAAATTAAAATGAGTCTGAGATGCCTTTCACCCTAAAGGGCTACGTTTAAGAGCCAGCCTGACTTCCCGCGCTGCTTTCTGCATACAATTATATTCCTTGAGACATTTTCCATTTCAAAATTTTGCAAGCAGGCTGACCTCAGGCTCTGAATGGAGAAGAGGAGATGCTAGACATGGGGTGGTGGGGAGGGGGGAGAGATAGGGAAACACTGGGGAAGGAGAGAGAAGAGGAATGGAAGGGTTGGGGTGAGTGTTGAAAAGCTGTAGGTAGATGCAGTAAAAAGAGGGAACTAGAGGAGGGTTTGCAGGGAGGAGTGAAATCTGGATAGAGAAGCAGAAAAGTAAGCAGAAGAAAACTGAAAGGAAGAGATCAATATAGTGGAAGAAGAGAAGAAATAGCAAGTGGACAGGAGACACTGAGAACAGAATCAAGAAAAAACAGAGGAAAGCAGAAACCACAGACTGGGACCAATTCAATCAGAAAAATAAAATGGCCAGATAATAAAGGTAGACCAAAGAATTTTATTTTCTATTGGAATGGATCAGTTTTTGGAATGTACATCTGCAAGGCCTAGGACAGAAATTTGGGAGAGAAAGGTACTTTCAACACAGCTGTTTGTAGGGGGCAGGGATGGAGCTTGAACAGCAGCAGCTGGAGGAGGGGTTTGTCTTTCAAAAAAAGCAGCAACTCTAGGTGCATGACAGTTTACTGCCAACCATATGACCACTCCTCAGGCTTTCTTAGGTTGTTTTTTTATTCCATCTGTTCCTTAGGGACATCCATTCTGTTGCAGATCGTAGAGACATCTGCAAAAAAGGTGAACTTTTCCTCACTAAGGGGGAGATCCACAAAAGTCCCCGTAAAGCACCAATCACTATTTCCACCTGAGTAAAAATTACCAAGGTGGAAATAACGAGGGATACACACAAAAAAAAATAAAAATAAAAAAATCGCATGCAAATGAGCTTCTTGCAAAAACAGAGAGCAGCTCAACCAGTCACTAAGCTAATCGCTAAGCCTGGCTGCTCCACGCATGCTCAGAACAGCTGTGCTACACCCGGCTTTCATACATGCATACAAGTCACGTGTATGAAAGTCGGGGTGTAACTTTCTTTTTTCTCAAAACTGCTGTGAAGTGTGCTCGGAGGGGGGGGGGGTGCTTCCGGGGCTAGAGTGGCGGCTGATGCCCCCCGAGCACACTTCACAGCAGTTTTGAGAAAAAAGAAAGTTACACCCCGACTTTCATACACGTGACTTGTATGCATGTATGAAAGCCGGGTGTAGCACAGCTGTTCTGAGCATGCGTGGAGCAGCCAGGCTTAGGACTGTCATGTTGGGGCTCTAGCGTCTTCCCTGCCTCCCCACCGCCAGGAGAAAGGGTGTGAGGAAAAAGTGACACCCGCCTCCAATCTCACACTTCATTGCCGCGGTCAGCGATCTCCCTGCTCTGACGTGTCTTGTCTCTCCCAGGGTCCATCTCCTCCCTGTCCCCAGTCTCCCCCGGTACACCGGAAGCTGCCCCCCCCCCCCCAGCTCTCCAGATGGAGCCGCAATTGTGAGGGAGAAGAGTGAAACAGATAGGAGTGGCAGAGGATCCTGGAGTGGCTGTGGAGTACTTGCAACAATGAAGAACTGTCAGGAGGCAACAGCTCCAGACCTCTCGTTACATTTTCCACTGTAAAGGTAGGGGCTGCTTCTGTGCATCGCTCGGAATGCACATTCGAATGCTTAATAGCTCATTTATATAGATTAGCATAGGATTCCCCTTGTCTGCTGCTTCCACACGGTAAAAAGCCCACAGAACCCCTTTGTGCATCTCTCGCTAAATAACGAGCTCGCTAAACCGGCCGGAACCGGTCTAAAAAACACGTTGCTGGCCCGGTAGTCTTTCTGCATCGGGCCCTAATTCCTTGGCATGTACAATGTTACAGCTGTGCTTTACTGACTTACCAACAAATTAAAATGCCCATCACTTACTCGAGCTGGGTCATGTCCTCCACCCCATCTTCCTCAGCCTCTTCTTGATGCCTCATGGATGGCAGGTTACGGACAGAGTGCATCTAAACTCAGAAAGCAAGGCAAGCGACAGAGTGAAAGCACTGCTCCAGGACATGCACACTAGTCACACCCTATGCATACGATGTTCTACCGAGCTGGTGGATATAAGGGCAGAGGGGTCAGTTCTATAAAGCAGGTGCTAACAGTTATGCACCAACACCCAAAAATTGCCCAATTTGGGAACGCACAATTTCATTGAATAACGAGCCAATTAGTGCTAATGTCTGACTTCTTAGCAAGCAATTATTGCTAATTGGAATTAATTAAGCTATGCACGTGATCCATTCCTAAATTTTATGCGCATCCCAAAAAGTGGGCGCTGAAATGCAAAGATCTCATGCAGTTCAGGATGGATCACGGGCATGGTTTTGGGTTATGCGCACAATTATAGACTAAGGGGGGGCTCCGTGCATAAATTTAGGAGGGGGCATTTGCATCGCGTTTTCATAGGCGCAAACGGATGTGCCTAAATTTACACATGACCTCTAGGACTTAAGTGCTATTCTCTAAACCACGCCTAAGTTTAGTTGCAGCTTATTGAATAGCGCTTAAGCAGTTTTTTCAGTGCCATTATTTTAGGCGCGATATATAGAATTCACCCCCAAATGCATGCATAAATAATTTGAATAATGGATTCTGTATAGGTAACCCAAACTTTGGTGCATAAACTAGCTAATTAGGCAATAGCAATTATTGGTATTAACAAGCATTTAATTGGCAACAATTAGGAGTTATGCACAGATCTGTCCTACACCCTATCAGGGATGTAGCCAGACCTTCTTGTGGGAGGGGGCCAGAGCCCAAGATTGGGGGCATATGTTGAGTGTCGCTCTGCTGCCACCCCCCCCACGCCTCGCTTTGCCTTATCTCCCCCCGCCACGTGCCTTCTCGCACCCCCCCTCGCCTCACAAATACTTTTGCTGGCGGGGGTCCCCAACCCCCGCCAGCCGAAGCCTTCTTCAGCGACGTCTCCAGCGCAGCTGCGTTCCTGCCCTGCTCTTCTTGCTCCTCCTGTCCTGTGCACACTGACGCTCCTCAGTTTCACGTAAAGGAGCGTCAGCGTGCACAGTGTTGGAATGTAATTGTATTTTACATGCATTGCCTGTCACCTATTATTTCTCTGTGATTACTCTGTGACCTCTGATGTGAATTACTTAGAGAGGTCACACACCTATGCAACTTCCTGTGGGGGTTTAGACACAGCACATGCAGCACATGGAGCACATGGAGCTCATGATCTCTCCTAACCTGAGAGGATCTATGGTGGTGTGAGCATCCATTACCATCTAAGCACATGGAAGGAGCTGATAATACAAATGTATAGTAATATGTATATATAAGCCTGTCTGATTATAATCTAACTACAAACTGTGAGTAAACAGATGTTTTGTTACTTCAACTTTAAAGTGACTCAGCAGTGAATTATTCAGGGGTGAATGAGAGAGAGATGAAGAAAGAAATTAACATTTCTAAAGCTGAAGCTGTGTGTACTAAAATCTGCTAATTATTTACTACAAATAATCCAACAAAAGGGTTATGGGCCCAGGGCCAGGAATTGAAAAAGAAGAGAAATATTACCAGGCAGAAAAAAAGGCCACATTTTTCTCTTAAGTTTTAAAGGAAAGATTCAGTCTGTCTCTCTCTCCCCCCACACAGCAGACAGAAGGCTAAGAAAATGGCTGAGGGAAGAAATTCACCATTGTTCTATTCTCTCAAGGTGCCTAAATTAACTGAGTTTAATTATCAGCAGTGGGAACTAAGATTCATATGTCTCCTTCGAGCAAAAGGATTATATATATGCTTAGATCAAGACAGAACAGCTGAAAATATGGCTGAATGGGACAATGCAAACTATTATGTGAAGTGCATGCTTTTGGAAGCTCTCTCAGAGAAACAAGCCATATTAGTGGAGGGAAAAGATACACCAAAGGACATTTTATATAAACTGAGAACTATGTATGCAACTACATATGCAAAGCAGCAACCAATTTGGTTGGCAGAGTTGAATGAAACCAAATTAAGGGATAAAAGTAAATGTAATGATCACATTATGCATCTTATGTCTTCATTTCAAAGCTAGAACTTTCTGGAATTCCCATGTGTGATGCATTGAAAAGAGCATTTCTTTTTACCTCACTATCAAAGAAGTTTGATGTTTTTAGGTCTGTAAATGAGGCCATTGAAGGGCAATCTTTTGAACAGGCAACATCAAAACTAAGGCAGGAATGCATAATAAATGATTCTGAGGAGATGTGTTCTCAAAGTCAGTCAGAGAGAAATGAAACAAATTTCTTGGCAAAGAACAGAGGAAGGCGGAGCTATGGGAAAACTCCACCCAAGGGCAAGCTGATTTGCTACTCATGTGGAAAGGAGGGACATGTATCTAAATGGTGTAAGGAAACACAAAACACTCCCTCTAGCTCACCTAAGCCAATGGAACTAAAGAATTTTCAAACCAGGAAATGTATGAAGGACAAAGATAAACACAAGGGCTTTCTAATGGCAGAAAAATCTTTGACTATGGTAAATAATAATTCAAATGAAAGTACTTGGATTTTGGATTCAGGGAGCACATGCCATTTAACCAATTGTAAGGATTTCTTTCAGGAAATGTGTCCAGAGGAAGGTATTCTTAAAACTGCAAACGCAGGGACTGCTAAGATCCAAGCAAAAGGTATTGGATTCTTAAAATGCAAAGTGTCTAATGAAGTTAAAGAAATTCCTGTAAGTGATGTCTTGTATATTCCCCAAGCAGTTTGCAATATGCTTAGTGTATCTACATTAGATAAGAAGGGATTTGTGATTCATTTTGAAAACAGTAAGTGCACAATCTCTAAAAATGATGAAGTGTATGCTGAAGCTTTTATGCATAATGATGTTTATAAGCTGAACATTTCAGGTGAAGCCTCACATATGGCGCAAGTAAGGAAGAATGATGGTAAATGTAGTCTGGAAATCTGGCACCGCCGCCTGGGACATCGTGATTCTAAGGTGATCCAGGATCTTCGCAGTGGGCAACTAGCCACCGGCATTCAGATAAGTGCAGATGCTGGTAATATGGAGAAATGCATAGACTGTGTTACTCAAAAAGGTGTAAGACCCTCATTTCCTGCATACACAGGAAATAGGAGTAATAAAGTGCTGGACTTAATACACAGTGACTTATGTGGACCGTTTAATATCCCATCATTGGGAAATAACAGATTTGTGCTAATATTCTTGGATGATTTCTCTAGATATTGTGTGGCCTATTTGCTGAAAGAAAAAAGTCAAGTCACAGACATGCTGAAGAAATACGTAGCCATGGTGAGCAATAAATTTGAAAGAAAACCAAAGGTTCTTCAGACCGACAATGGTGGTGAGTTCACTTCACAAAGCATGCGCACATTTCTAGAACAAGAAGGCATTCAACATATCACAACAGTAGCTTATACACCAGAGCAAAATTCTGTTGCAGAGAGAAAATTTAGGTCACTTGTGGAAATGACCAGGTGTATGCTGTCAGATAGCAATCTCCCTAAAAGACTATGGGGGGAAGCCATTCTCACAGCAGTGTACCTACAAAACAGAATGCCAACTAAAGGCGCTGAGCGCACACCACATGAGACATGGCATGGTAGGAAGCCAAACCTGTCACACATAAGAACATTTGGAAGTACAGCATATGCTCATATACCAAAGCAAAGAAGGCATAAGCTGGATTCCACAACAGAAAGGGGCATTTTAGTTGGCTATGCTCCAGGACACAAAGGATATAGAATTTTGAATCTGAAAACTGGCATTGTTGGCATAAGACATGTTACATATTTTGATGAAAACAAAAGGGTTGATAAAGGCTGGATTATCCCAGATGAGCCTTATCATCCAGAATATGAAACTAGAACCATAATAGACATGCCAGTGTATATAAATGCCATACCAAGGCAGATGTCTGAAAGCAACTCACCTGTATCTAACGAGGAACAGGCAGAGGAAGCAGACACAGAAAGGATCATTGAAGAAGACAGTACAGTTGGAGAAGGGGAATCAATTGGAGAAGGACTCTCAGATTTAGAGGATGCGGAAAGGTCAGACCAACCTGTTGTCAGACGCTCATCCAGGGAAAACAAAGGTGTTCCACCCCCAAGACTGTCTTACCTAACAAAGTCAGCAGAAGCTCAAGAGCCCTTAACATGGGATGAGATTGAGAAAATGTCAGCAGAAGAAGCTGCTGAATGGCATAAAGCTGCACAAGAAGAAATTGATGCATTGGATAAAAATAATACTTGGATTCTTACAAAATTACCTCCTGGCAAGAAAGCTATAGGATGCAAATGGGTATTCAAGTTAAAAAGGAATGCACAAGGAAAAGTGGAAAGGTATAAAGCCAGATTAGTCGCAAAGGGATATCTTCAAAAATATGGAGAAGATTTTGATGAAGTGTTTGCACCTGTAGTGAAACACACGACAATTAGAACACTTCTGAGCATTGCAGTCTCAAAAGGCATGCAAGTCAACCACATTGATGTGAAAACAGCGTTTCTTCACGGAGATATAACTGAAGACTTGTACATGGAACAACCAACAGGTTTCATAAATACAAAACAAAGACAGCTAGTGTGTAAATTAAACAAAGGTCTTTATGGATTAAAGCAAAGTGCAAAATGTTGGAATGATAAATTGCATGAAATATTGACAAATTTAGGATTTAAGCAAGGTGAAGCAGATAAATGCTTGTACACTAGGTGCACAAATGGACAATATGCATACATTTTAGCTTTTGTTGATGATCTGCTCATTGCAAGCAAAAGTGAGCAAGAGTACAAGGACATTGTAAAGTGTTTAAACCTCAATGTTGAGATAAAAGAACTTGGTAATGTGTCATACTATCTTGGTATAGAAATTGAGAAACAAAATGATGGTTCTTATCTTCTAAGCCAGAAGCAGAAAATAAATGAGCTTATTGAAAGTTTAGGTATGCAAGATGCCCAAGTTGTAAGCACTCCCATGATCACTGATTTTCTGAAGGATGAAACAGTAAGAGAACCTTTACCAGATAACATCCAATATAGATCAGCCATAGGTAAGCTTTTATATCTAGCTACCACATACAGGGCTGATATAGCAAATGCAGTAGGAATTTTGAGCAGAAGGGTCAGCTCACCTACCAAATCAGATTGGACTGCAGTTAAAAGGATGGTAAGGTATTTAAAGGGTACCATTGATTGTAAATTAAAGATTTCAGCCAATAGTAATCCAAAACTAATATGTTACTGTGATTCAGATTGGGCAGGGGATCATTCTGATTATAAATCCACAAGTGGATATGTGTTTATGTATGGAAATGTACAAATTTCATGGGCCAGTCATAAACAAAGTATTGTGAGTCTGTCTTCTACAGAAGCTGAATACGTGGCCGTATCGGAAGCGTGCAGAGAACTGATGTGGATTGAAAAACTTTTGCTGGATTTCGGAATAGCTGAAAAGAGACCAATCCAGATAATGGAAGATAATCAGAGCTGCATCCGACTGTCACAGAATGACAAGGTTCAGTCACGTACCAAGCACATCGCAACGAAATACCACAATGTGCGAGAGTTGGCGAAAGAAGGGGTCATCAGTCTACACTATTGTCACACCAGTGAGATGACAGCTGACATCATGACCAAACCGTTACCCAGAGAACATTTTGTGAATCTGCGTATAAAGCTTGGACTTTGTATGAATAAATAATTGCATGACAGTTATGCATGAGAAGGGGTTTGTTGGAATGTAATTGTATTTTACATGCATTGCCTGTCACCTATTATTTCTCTGTGATTACTCTGTGACCTCTGATGTGAATTACTTAGAGAGGTCACACACCTATGCAACTTCCTGTGGGGGTTTAGACACAGCACATGCAGCACATGGAGCACATGGAGCTCATGATCTCTCCTAACCTGAGAGGATCTATGGTGGTGTGAGCATCCATTACCATCTAAGCACATGGAAGGAGCTGATAATACAAATGTATAGTAATATGTATATATAAGCCTGTCTGATTATAATCTAACTACAAACTGTGAGTAAACAGATGTTTTGTTACTTCAACTTTAAAGTGACTCAGCAGTGAATTATTCAGGGGTGAATGAGAGAGAGATGAAGAAAGAAATTAACATTTCTAAAGCTGAAGCTGTGTGTACTAAAATCTGCTAATTATTTACTACAAATAATCCAACACACAGGACAAGAGGAGCAAGAAGAGCAGGGCAGGAATGTGGCTGCGCCAGAGACGCCGCTGAAGAAAGCTTCGGCTGGTGGGGGTTGTGGACCCCTGCTAGCCACACCAGGGGCCCGGACATAATTTGCGGGGGCCCAGGCCCCTGTGGCTCCCCATAGCTATGCCCCTGCACCCTATTCTATAACATGCATGCCTAAATTTCACAGGGGGCGAGGCCATGGGAGGAGCATGGGCTGATTGGAACGTTGTTATGTGAGCCTAACTTGCATGAGCATTTACACCAGCCTTTGCGCCCAAAGTTAGCTCGTATTCTGTAAAGGTCATTCTTCGCACTGTGCCCTTTAAAGACTGGTAGCTTAGTGCGGATCATCCTGGCACCTAACCTTGAGTAAGGGACAGTGGGAAGTGGACTCAGGCTTCCCTGGGTCAAACGAATGAAACTTCGAAGATTCAATAAAACAATATTTATTGACTGAAGACTCAACACAACACCGTGTTTTGGCCAAGGGTCTGCCTCAGGAGTTTTGTAGGTGTTTATCAAGAAAGAAATCATCCAATGGATCAATATACCAATAGATTCAAAAAATATGGAGAAAAAATGACCATTGGTCAATATCATTTTCATTCGTTTATCCCTGGGGAGCCTGAGTCCACTTCGCACTGTCCCTTTATCCTTGTGTCCTTCATGGGATTCCAGAGTTCCTCCACCATGCTGGATCTTTTTTGATCTAACGTTGAGCGTCATTTATTGAATTCCTAACCCCTCCCCCCTCAAATATGTGTGCATGTAAGTGAATACTACTACTACTATTTATCATTTCTATAGCGCTACAAGGCATACACAGTGCTGTACACCATACACAAAAAGACAGTCCCTGCTCAAAGAGCTTACAATCTAGATAGGTAAACAGACAAAATGATTAAGGGTAAGGGAATAAATAGGTGAGGATAAAGGACAGGGCAAGTGAGTAGTGGTTAGGAGTCAAAAGCAGTGGTAAAGAGGTGGGCTTTAAGTTTGGACTTGAAAACGGCCAAGGACGGGGCTAGACGCACAGGCTCGGGAAGTCTATTCCAGGCATGAGGTGCAGCAAGACAAAAGGAACGGAGTCTAGAATTGGCAGTAGAGGAGAAGGGGACGGATAAGAGAGATTTATCTACAGAACGGAGTACTCGAGGGGGGTGTAGGGAGAGACAAGATTGGAGAGGTACTGGGGAGTGGCAGAGTGAATACACTTATAGGTCAACAAGAGAAGCTTGAACTGAATACGGAAACGGATAGGGAGCCAGTGAAGCGACTTAAGGAGGGGGCTAATGTGTGCATAGCGACTTTGGCGGAAAATGAGTCGGGCAGCAGAGTTTTGGACTGATTGAAGAGGAGGAGTGGCCTAGTGGTTAGGGTGGTGGACTTTGGTCCTGGGGAACTGAGTTCAATTCCCACCTCAGGCACAGGCAGCTCCTTGTGACTCTGGGCAAGTCACTTAACCCTCCATTGCCTCATGTAAGCCGCATTGAGCCTGCCATGAGTGGGAAAGCGCAGGGTACAAATGTAACAAAAATAAAATAGATACTATTGGAGATTCTACATGGAATGTTGCTACTAGTGGAGATTCTACATGGAATGTTGCTATTCCACTAGCAACATTCCATGTAGAAGGCTGCGCAGGCTTCTGTTTCTGTGAGTCTGACGTCCTGCACGTATGTGCAGGACGCCAGACTCGCAGAAGCAGAAGCCTGCGCGGCCACATTGGTGATCTGCAAGGGCCGACTTCTACATGGAATGTTGCTAGTGGAATAGCAACATTCCATGTAGAATCTCAAATAGTAGCAACAGTGGAGGAGTGGCCTAGTGGTTAGGGTGGTGGACTTTGGTCCTGGGGAACCGAGGAACTGAGTTCGATTCCCACTTCAGGCACAGGCAGCTCCTTGTGACTCTGGGCAAGTCACTTAACCCTCCATTGCCCCATGTAAGCCGCATTGAGCCTGCCATGAGTGGGAAAGCGCAGGGTACAAATGTAAGAAAAATAAAATAGATACTATTGGAGATTCTACATGGAATGTTGCTACTATTGGAGATTCTACATGGAATGTTGCTATTCCACTAGCAACATTCCATGTAGAAGGCTGCGCAGGCTTCTGTTTCTGTGAGTCTGACGTCCTGCACATACGTGCAGGACGTCAGACTCACAGAAGCAGAAGCCTGCGCGGTCACATTGGTGATCTGCAAGGGCCGACTTCTAGTGGAATAGCAACATTCCATGTAGAATCTCAAATAGTAGCAACAGTGGAGTAGTGGCCTAGTGGTTAGGGTGGTGGACTTTGGTCCTGGGGAACCGAGGAACTGAGTTCGATTCCCACTTCAGGCACAGGCAGCTCCTTGTGACTCTGGGCAAGTCACTTAACCCTCCATTGCCCCATGTAAGCCGCATTGAGCCTGCCATGAGTGGGAAAGTGCGGGGTACAAATGTAACAAAAAAAAAAGAGGAGAGAGATGGCTAAGAGGGAGGCCAAACTTCCACCCAAGAACTATTATGTAAATATGCGCATATCTTATGTAGTGGATACTTGACAGGTAGGCGTATGCATGGGCAGAGTCTGGGCAAATCATGAGCTGGACTCACACCCGTGCTTCACCCAAATGTTGCCCTGATACTTTCTGGCCAGCGTTACTTATCCAGATAGCACTTGCTGTCCAGCTAAGGCAGTGGTCTTCATTACATTTTCAAGCTAGGGCCACTTTGGGTTCTAATGAGCTGAAGGAGAGCTGCTAAATGTCTTCCCATGTAGGGCCATGACACTACTGACCAGTACGTGTGACTGACATCCATCCTCACAGCCCGCCTTCAAACTTCACTGGAGGGTATCCTCAAGGTGATGAGCATTCTAAATGCATTCCGTTTGTCCATTGAGAAATACCTTGTCCTTAAAGCATACGGTTCTCCCCCCCCCCCCCCCCCCCATCCACTTTCCCCTTTTCTGTCCTGAGCCTGGGTAGAGAGGCAGAGTAGCAGAAGAAAAAACAAAAACAGAAAGGCAATGGGAGCTGCCCCAGGGGTCTCCAGGGGTCACCATTGGCCCCCAGGCCTTGCACTGAAAGAACATTGAGCTAAGCACTTCTGAAAATCAACCCATTTATTGCTAGGGTGGAAGTTACTTCCATGGTTTTGGGAAACTAATCCAGCCCTGGGTTCACTTCAGTTCATGCAGAGACTTGTATTTCTGAGCTGTCTTGAAAGAGAGAACTCCAAGGCCGCGAGTAAAAGGGGGTAAAACCAGGACTAAGTTGACCTGTTCTGAAATTTAAAAAAGGAGCCAGCTGAGCTCGTAGTCTGCAGGCAGGTGTGCACATGGGCAGACCGAGAAGCTCATTTATAGAAACAGAGAAAAAGGTAGGCAGATAAAGACCATATGGCCTATCCAGTCTGCCCATCCATGCCATCTACTCTCCCTTTCACCCCCTTAGTCCCAGAGCCCGCCCAAGGCAAGATGCCGCCTGAGGCAGAGCTAACATGCCGCCCCCCGCCCAGGTGTTACGGTGAAGTTCCAAATCCGGAATGTGTATGCGTCAGAAGGGCGGTACCAACAGGGTGTGCCTGAGTGTGCTGGTTGGTGCTGGGCCTTGCTTGTACTGAGTGATTGCAGGCCCAGATTCTCAAGTAAGCAGCGAGAGGAAATGGGGACAGCTAACGGGAGGTGAAAAAAGGTGCTGGTACGCACAAAAAAAGCACTGCTTTAAATATAAGCATTTCAATATTTTTTTTAAGTTGGAATGCCTATATTTAAACGCAGAAAACAGTTGCCAATGTGTAGGGTTACCATATTTGCCCTAAGAAAAAAGAGGACACATAACCCGCCCCCATTTTCACGCCCCTTCCCTGCCCCCGCCCCACCCCCCTGTGCAAGACTTCAATGGAAGTCTCGCGAGGCTGCCGCTTGAACTGTTATATCGTTATATAATTTGAGACACCGCTGTTTTCGCAGCTGATCCCTAAAATATAGTTTAGCGCTTTGGCTTCGCGATATGGGACACAGACGGTTACCGCTAAGGCTGGCTGGCGGCGCTGGCCGCTGGCACACATGCACAGACGCTGCAGCCTCGTCATCGGGGTTATGGCGGCGCCTGCAGGCGGAAGGCGGCAGGCAGTAGCAGTGAAAAGCGCTGCGCCTGCGTGCAATGTGCAGGAGGATCATCATCAGCTGATCAGCAGGCAGGCTGGCTGGCACACTAACAGACACTGCAGCCTGCCTGCGTCGGTCCACGCCGCGTGCGTGCATACTATAGGTCAGGAGGAGTCAGGACAGGTCATGTGATGACCCGAACTGAAGAAACCCAGACAAATCCAGGAAATTCAGAACCCGCCCGGATTCCCAATGGCGCCCTCAAAAAGGGGACATGTCCAGGGAAACCCGGACATATGGTAACCCTACCAATGTGTGCATTCACTTTTGGGTTTGCTTTGACTCACACACATCCATCTCTCATTACCAGTGCTTAGGGGCTTGCACAGGCTTCCTTCTGCTCCCAAATTATATAAAACCCAACAGATTTGAAAGAATGAATCATGAAAAATCCTCCCTTGTCCCTAACGCCTGCTCTGAGTTGATATTACTTTTCTCAGCGGTAAGGGCGACTTTGTCTTGTGCGCTGTTCTCTGAGCATCGGGAGGAAAGAGGAAATGACCTCATTAACATCAGTTTGACTGCATTAGCATGCTATTTGCGGTAATCTTTGGCGTGCTCATTGTCTCCCACGCTAGAGCCTCTGGCATTATGTGCTCACCAACGCAGGTGCTAGCCTGGCGCTAACAGCCTCTAGCACCCGCGTTTGGTTCGAGCATCGGGGCATAAGGGAATACCTGTCATCAGTGGAGTCCCAAACTCAGAGGGACTCATGAGCCCTTTCAATAGCTGCTACCAAGTCTGATTCTTCTACCTCTAATTAACACTCTTCTCTGGTTACAAAGCAATTCACCAGCAGGGTTTCTCTCTCGACTGTTGTTCCAGAAATATGATTGCGTTCAAACCTCTCACGCTGTGACAATGTGTCACAACATTGATTGACCCACGTCACAAACCTTATTCAAATCCACTAGAATTACTTATTGCTGGGTAAATCAATCTTTTCTCTATTGTCAGATCAGTGCATGGTGGAATGGTTGCTTAATTATGCAAATTCAGCTTTTTCAGGGTCAATAACCTGCTGTCTTATTAATTACTTTGAGATTACTTTAATCAGTTTCTGGGTGCACTGCAAGAGACAGGATTAGAGGTGTAGTAATTCCACCAGCCAAATCCTCTCCTTACGAAATTAAGTACTTGGGAAAGGCATTATACAGTCTGATTTTTATTCGGCCATTACAGTTTAGAATCCCTCCCCCACCCCCCCACCCCCACCCCAAAAAAGAAAATATTCTAAATAAAGACATGCCATCACTTCTTTGCTGTAGCTTTCACAGCCACTGGAAAACACCCAGAGGACACTGAAAATTGGAACCTGAACCTCTAAATCCCACAACCAAGATGCTAGTGAGGGCTGTTTAAGCATTCAGCAGAGCAAGGCATGAACAGCCAGTCCTTGCGTCGTCATACTAATGTTGGTTCCTCAGCTACAGCCTTTCCTGAAAGAATGTTAAGGATGAAACAAGTGAAGAGAGAACCTGTATTACCTTATTATGCCATGGCTGAATCTTATCAATGCCTTCTTCCAAGTCATTATCAGTTCTCCTTCTTCCATGCGACAGATAACTGGTTATAGCATCTTGCCTTCTTGGTGACTCCCTGGCAAAGCTCTCAGGAGGAGGAATATGAAGTAATTTTGCAGAGGACCATGAGCCATGCATCTCCTGTATATTCACTGTGTGTTGTCCAGACCATTGCTGTTTGGTTATATGGCTTGGCCCTTGGAAAGAGCCCATCCTTTGAACTTGCGGCATCACAACGGCGTATCTACCTGTGCCATCATCTGGTTCATATTGATCAAAGAGTATCTTGGGAGCACCTTGTCTAATATCCTTTGCGGATGGATATCTTGGAATGTAGGGATTGGATTCTGTCATAGACTCTGATACTCTTAAAGGAGCTCTTTGAAAGTGAGGGCTTATGTTCACTTTTCCTTTCAGGGAACCAGGAGGTCCCCTGTCAACTGGACATGGTGAACCACTTTTAAAATATTTTGGCCCTAATTTTGGAGACAGTGATCTTGGTTCGCCTCCATGGAATACAGTTTGTTTTATAGATGGTTGACAAGAAGATGATATCTGTCCATCAAGTGGATATCTGAGATTTTGTGACAATGATGGGTTTCCGCCATTCCTAACTGAGAAAGTTGGAGTTGTAGGTATTTGTGTCTTTTCTTTAGACTGTCCAAAATTTTTTAGGAATGGATTCTTGCCAGATTTTTCCGAAACCACATTTCTATTTTCGGCAAGAGATCCTCCTCTTCTCACTGACTGTCTTGTAGGTGGGGGGCTTTGGGACATCCCAGCAAGAGGTTGGCCAATGCATTTTAGGAAAGGTTTGCTAGTACTGAAAGCTGGACTTGGAGGCGGCGACATTCTGTTAACACTTCCAGATCTCCCAAATTGTGATAGAGGGGATTGATGGGTCAACACTGGCATGTTATTTGATGAATCTTTACCTTGTCTCATCTGTGGAGATAATGGGCCTGTATGTCCAGTAATGTCATATTTAAATGGTGCTGATTCAAATAAAAGGTTTGGGGATTCTTTTATGGTAACACGACGACTTCCTTGTCTACATAACATTTGTGAAGAAGGAGGCATATTCGATTCTTTTGGAATCCTCATGGATGGCCTTGGTGACAATGTTTTTAGAGGAGATACTCCACCTAGGTGACTTTGATGTTTTATAAAATGATTTCTTACCAAAGGTTTAACTGCTTCTGTTGGGGGTTCACTGTTTCTGGACCAAGCATGTGGAATCTTTTCATATGTCTCATTTAAAGAATGATTAATTCTCCTTGACCCTTGTGATAAAGGTGACTCTTGGCCTCCAACATGCTTTGCAGCAAAATAAGAGGACATCGGAGTTTTGAATTGTCTCATAGAAAGCTGAGGTGATGGAGGATATTTTAATTCCCTATTTATAAAATCATCAAACATTGTGGGGGCTGCATGTGCAGGAGATGGAGATGACGGAGCATTTATTGAATCTGAACTAAACATTTCAAACTTAGACATCTTTGATTTAATGGATGGCTGTGGAGACTTTGGTCTTGTAGATGGCTCATTTCTAAAACTGTTAGCACGTCTTATGGAAGACTGTGGAGATGGTGGTGGATTCTTTCGATGAACTGACTGAGGATATGTTGATTGGAAAGTTAAATGATCATTTGCAGGACTGACAGACCTCTTGGATAACATCATATTATGTTTATTTGGCTGTGGAGTTTCAGGAAAGGGTACTTTTTGCTCCCAAAGTGCTGGAGAACTTCGAATATTCCCTTTGGCTGTGGGGGACACTACACTTTTGAAGGATGGCTGAGGAGAAGAGGAAGGACTCCACTGTCTAAAAGATGATCGTGGTGAGGCAAGTGAAGGCTGCTCAAATCGACTGTAAGAATCTGATGGGGTATTGTTAAAGCCAAACACTTTACTATTTGATTGTGGTGAAAATGGTCTTTGCCTTTCAGGTAAATTATGGAAAGGTGGCATTGGTAGTTGTTTACTATTTATACTTCCAACTCTTCTCAAGGAAGGCTGTGGGGAAGGTGATATGCTTCTTCTTGAAGGCTGAGGTGAGGGATGCATATGGGAGAAGTTATTATTTGAAGATGAGTTATCAGATTGTCTAAAAGTAGTCATATTAGGTGTCTCAAAAGGGTCCATGCCAGTCAGTTTGTGCCCATATCTTTTGTATGCTGGTTCTACAGGTTGATTGTCGAACTCTTCCTGGGGGACCTCATATCTTCTTACAGATGGCTGAGGAGATGAATGATAATAACTTTTCCTTCTTTGACTCCCAAATTTCTGTCTCAATTGTGGAGAAGAGACTGGGCTTTGGTAACTATTGTTAGGAAAAGGAACCTGTCTGATTGATGATTGTGGAGAGGAGAGTGTACTAGATCTGTGCTCACCAAATTGTGATAGAGGTCTTCTAGCTGGAGATGGAGACTTAGGTTTTCTATTTCTCTCATCCCCATGATGTTTTAATATTGGCTTTGGGGCAAGAGACATTTTCATAAATTGTCCTAAAGGACTTCCAAATTCCCTTGGAGAGAAGTTTTGAGAACTCCTATCCTGGAAATCTTCCTTTTCATAACCAGGGTTAAATCTTCTCCCCATTAAATTCTGTATTTTTGGTTTTTGCAGCCTGACATTCAAAGTGTGTCCAAAATTTCCATGGAATGGCTTTGAGAATGAGGACTTTGAGGATTTCTGTTGATGGTTAGCAAACTGCTGAAAAGGTGGTTGATCTTCAAACTCATCCTCATCTTCATCTTCATCAAAATCTGTAAATGATATATGTGGTGAAGGAGGAAGAGGAACATTAAGCTTTTCCCTTCCAAACAGCTTAACTTGAGGTCTCGGAAAGAGTCTGTATTTCCTATTTAAGCATACTGTAGAAGGCAGTTTTTCTTCTATTTTCTGCTGCTCAAAATTCTGTGACATGAAAGAGTAATTTCCATATTGTTCGTCAGCTTGTTCTGTTTCATCAGCCTCCATTATATCATCCATTGGATATGCATAGGGGTTATATGAAGACTGAAAATACGGTGCACCTTCATAATCACTGTAATTTACTTCATGTTGAGTATAGTTTTCATAGCATTCCTTGTCTTCTATCCCTTTGTTATACTGTCCGTCAAAAGAACCACACTGTACATATTGACTGTAGCCAAAGGGCTTGGTTTCATCATCGTCATAATCCGTTTCATCACCATTTTCATATGGTGAATAAGTTTCCACATCATAATCATAGTAGCCATATTGGCTTTGTGCTGGGTAACTGTCCTCTTCATAGTAGTCGATAGTGTCTTCATAATGTCCACAATCCTCTCCCACCTGATATTCAAGATCGTCATCGTATCCACTTATACCTCTGCCATAAGTGTCATATCTGTTACTGTAACTATATTGTAAGTCAGGGTGACCTTCCTCCTCATTAAGAGACTGGTAACCATAATAGTCTTCTTCATCTTGGTAGTAATTATAATATTCTTGTGGGGCCTTTGACTCTTCATACATGCTTGGTTGATGATATCTTTGGGATGACCGACATTGGTGCCTATCTGTTCTGGAATACTGATGACCATATTCATCTTCATCTTCCTCGTAAAACCTGTGGGCTCCGGGGAACCTCTTCATGTTTGCTCGGTGCCTCAGAATCTCCCCTTCTGATGGAAATGGTAGCTTTTTTGCTCCCATTCTGGACAACCATGCCTCATGCGTGGACAGCTCGTCTACAGGATGTTTAGTCTGTCTCCAAAGAAACTTTCTGATAAGCCAACTGGTAGCACTAGACACTTTGCTTAAAAGCTGAGCTTTAGGTTTGAACTTATCTTTTGCTTTTTTCCTACCAAACAATCCACCGAGCAGTCTGTTTGCTCCTTTTTTGCCCCCTTCTTCCGGTTTGGATTTGACAGATTTTGAGCCCAGTCGTATTAGCATGAAAGCAGATTTTTTGTCAGCTCCACCAGTGGTAGCCTCTGCTTTTTTTTTCTTGCTCTTCCTTAAACCCATCATGAGTTTGGATGTATTTTTCAGCACAGCCGCAGTCTTCTTCTTCTTGACTAACAAAGATGGGGCTACAAGTTTATTCTTTAGCCCCATGAATAATTTGGAAGCCGTTTTAAAATGTCCCTTCCTAGAACTTTTGGGCTTGAGGCCTCGGAACTTCATGAACAGCCTGGAAGCAGACTTTAAGTTCCTTTTGGATTTAGTTGGCTCAGGTGGCTTTTTTGCAAGACCTGCCATGGCCTTAGTAGCCCCTTTCAGGTGAGCCCGGGCATTCTCCTTCTTTTGCACCTTCCTTTTCTTTCCATCAGCCGTCAGTCCCATGACAACTTGAGATGTACCTTTCAGCAGGTCTCTCTTTTTGTGTTGAGAAGCATGACTGTTATCTTCATCGTCACTTTCTTCCTCGTCCTCTTCTTCTGATTCCACTTTCTTAGCTTTTCCTTTATCATTCTTCGTACGTGCTTTGGTTGCTCCCTTTGAGGTGGTCTGCCCTTTTCGTTTCTCTTTCTTCCTTCCGGCATCTTCTTCACTCTCTTCACTTTTTTCTCCTTGTTGTAGCTCAGCATCCGATGCCGCCTCTGAGTCACTAGCAATCTCTTTCTTCCCACTTTTTACATTTTTTCCTTTATTTTTATCATCATTCACTTTTTCCTTACCCCCTTTCACATTCGTTTTTCCTCCCTTTTTCTCGTCTTTTGCACTCTTTGGTTCAGGTTTGTCTTTCTTGGGTTCAGCTGTCCCCTTACCCCCGCCTTTCTTTGCTGCTGACTTCTTATCATCTTTCTTGCCTCCCATGGCTCGGATGACTTAAATTCATGCCAGTGGTTTAGCTTTCGTCTACCTTAAAACACGATCTTTAAGGTGATAACTTTTTCCGAGTTGTGGCACAGCTGAAAAATCTATCATACAGAATCTGGCCAAATAATCAAAAGCGCTCCCAGAGTTGAACGTTTGTCCAGTGCTCACATGCTTAAAGCAAGAAATAAATACAAATAAAATGTAGGAAGAACCAGTTTCTATGAAGCAAAACCCACAAAAGTATTCTTTTTTTCCTTTCTCCTTACAACCATCCACTCAGTAGGGAAAATTCTACACAGTTCGGATCTCGCTGTTGTTTTTATATACTTGCGTGGAACTTAGTAAGATAATGTTTGTCCGTATTTCTTTCTCCAGTTCTCACGGCATTCAGATCTTTTGTTACAACCCTTTGAGAAATGCACTTTACAACAGCACATCACTCTGTCCAAAGCTTGGTGCCTTGTCTTGATGCTTACAACATTGACGTGCAATCCTCTCTATGATCCTATATGAGCATTCTGCTTGGAAAGTTGGGTTCCTTTCGGTGCTCTGTAAGAATTCCTCACACGCTTTCGTTCCTTTCTTCAAGGAGTCTTCTGCCTTCTTACGGGGCACTGAGAGTTAAGAAAGCCAAGAAACGCCGGCTGTGTTGTCCAGAATGTAACTGTATCTCCTTGGCTCATTTCTGTATGAATAATGCAAGCAGGCTGTAGCATTTCTTCTCCAGGAGTCTCCGAGACTTTTTCAAAGAAAGAAGGACAGAGCTAAGGTATAACCCAGCAAAGATGTCAAGATAAGACAGCCCTCTGAGCGCCACAAGTACATCTGTGCATCTGACAGCCTCGTGTATGCATAAGCCTCCCTTCTCTATTATATACACTTTGAAAATTAACCCCTGGATTATATATATATATGGCGTCCAAATTTGGGCATCAAGAAAAGGAGCAGACTGTGTAGAAGACGCAGTTTATAGAAACACACCTGACATGGCCATGTTTTGCCAAAATGGTTGCCGCAAAGGCAAATGAACACCAAGCTGGTGTAAAATCCAAGCTTCACCAGACGCGGAAGTCACAGTAGGACCATGACACTTCCTCTGTGCTGTCTATTATGGTACTGATTGTTTTGCACTGATATTTATCATAGTTCTATTACGATTGTTCTGCAGTGCTGTTAAATGTGTATATTTCTTTTACTGTTTTGTTTTAATCCTATTGCTAGGCATCAATTTGCTGTTTTCAAGTTTATCTCATTTATTGTATTTCTGTTTATATTTGGTTGTTTTACCATTGTTACGCTGTTAAAATTAAAAGTTTTATGTTAAGCTGTATCTGCCGTACACTGCCTCGCCTTGGGGGAATCTTTTCATAAAGGCAGATAATAAATCCCAATAGATAAATTAGATTAATAAATAAATATGCTGGATATAGGATAGAAAAAAAGAGATTAGTTTGTTGTGGGAAGGGAAACAACAGAACTTACCGAATTTACTAAGTAGGAAAGGTTTGTTAAGATATCGATTTAGTAACACCAGTTTGCTGGTACATAGTCATGTCTGCTATAGGATAGGATAAGAGTTATTATAACTTATACCGATGTAACATGTTACGGTCCATAAGCCACATCTACGATCAGATAAAACACAAATAGAATCTGGCAGGGGCGTAGCCAGACACCCAATTTTGGGTGGGCCTGGGCCCAAGATGGGTGCGCAGAACTCCGCCCTTTCCCACAAGTGATTTGGTCTCTCCCTCTCTGGCCTGCATGCCATATGGTCTGTCAAACACCTCCCCTCCCCCGCATACCTTTTAAATAGCACATTTTCACTGGCAGCTAGCAGCAACTAATGCACACTGCTCACATTGACCCCACAGCTTTCTCTCTGATTTAAATTCCTGTTTCTGCATAGGCAGGAATACTTCAGAGGGAAGGCTGTGGGGTCGGTGCGAACAGTATGTATCCATCGCTGCTCGCTGCTGGTGAAAATCTGCTATTTACAAGGTATGAAGGAAGTTGTTGGGAGTTTTTGGCTGGTGGGGCTTGGTGATCCCTGCCAGCCACATCATATATGTGCTGCTAATAGGTGGGCCTGAGCCCAAGGTGGGTGGGCCCAGGCCCACCCTTGGCTACGCCACTAGAATCTGGTACCATCAAAGCATTCCTTATCTGTTCTTATATCCAAGCCCTGAGGAAGCACCGTACATTTCCTGCAGCGTCACCTTTCCCAGTGAGGTGCAATGACAACCAGTACAAGCCTTGTTCATTTAAAGCCTTTGCCCAGTACACACCAGTTCAGTGAGAAATTCCCAACACATTTTGCTTTGTTCCTGCTGAACTGTCAAGCGTCTCTCTCTCTCTCCCAAAGTCACTCGAATATAAGCATGACAGGAAAATCAATGCTTCTCAAACATTCAACAGCTTCAGATACAAGGAGTTTAAAATACAGTACATCAGCCATCACATAGAGAAGAATACAATTTTCAGAAGAAAGCTGCAACCCCCATCCTTTGCAGGTGAAAGCCCCCCCCCCCCCAACCCAAGTTTGATAGCACCGTTAGTTTAACCTATAGAGACAAAGGAATAGGTTTTGGGGGGTGTGGAAGGTGACGTCAGTGACCATAGAGCAGGATTTCATTCTGAAATTTATGCAGGTGGTCAGCCATGAGCAGCCCTGAATTTTCAAAAGGAAACTACTCCCCTGGGCTTGCAAAATGTCCACAGGGTTTCAAAGCTGCCTCATGTGTGTGTGTGTACATATATACATACACATATATTATATATATACACACACGCACATATCCCTACCTATGTGTATACATAAACAAACAACAGTTCCAAGGTCCAATATAAACAATTTCACGTGCTCTTTTCTACAGTGTTAGAATGATTCTCACTTCTCTTTTCTCAGAATGAAACAGCATCCCAGAAATTCCAGACAAGGTAAAGAGCACAGGATAACTCCGTGAAAGATAAAGGGGTGAAAGGTCTTCTCTTATGAGGGAAAGGCTCTTAAGCCTGGAGAAGAAATGGCAGAGAGGAGATTTATTTATTTATTTATTTATGAACATTTATACCCCACTTTTTTCCACATTAAGCAGACTCAAAGTGGCTTACAATGTACAGGAATCAAATATAATTACATTAGATAGGGTAAAAGGAACAGGGTAGGAAGTAAAAGGGAAAGAGGGTCTAAAATGGACTGTGGAAGACCAGATGCTGAGACGGATCAGAGTGGCTTGAACAGCACTCGGCAAGATAACATAGTAACATAGTAACATAGTAGATGACGGCAGAAAAAGACCTACACGGTCCATCCAGTCTGCCCAAGATAAACTCATATGTGTATACCTTACCTTGATTTGTACCTGCCTTTTTCAGGGCACAGACCTTATAAGTCTGCCCAGCAGTATTTCCCGCCTCCCAACCACCAGTCCCGCCTCCCATCACCGGCTCTGGCACAGACCGTATAAGTCTGCCCTCCACTATCCTCGCCTCCCAACCACCAACTTCTCTTCCCCCACCTGCTCCGCCACCCAATTTTGGCTAAGCTTCCGAGGATCCATTCCTTCTGCACAGGATTCCTTTATGCATATCCCACGCATGTTTGAATTCCGTTACCGTTTTCATCTCCATAGATAATCCATAATTAGGAACTGTAGTAATATCCAGGAAGGAACAAACCATAGGAATCTTGATAGAAGTCTATAAAATTCAGAGTGTAGTGGAACAGGTAAAGAATTGATTGTTTACTTTTTCAATAGAAATTAAAACAAAATAAAACATGGAAAAGAAAATAAGATGATACCTTTTTTATTGGACATAACTTAATATAATAAAAAAGGTATCATCTTATTTTCTTTTCCATGTTTTATTTTGTTTTATTTCTCTTGATTACCTTTAAAAGTGGACTAACACGGCTACCACACCTCTTTGCTTTTTCAAAAAGTAAAAAAGACTAGCGGACATGCCATGAAGTTGCATAGCGCATTTGAAGGAAATCAAAGAAAATATTTTTTCACTCAATGCATTGTTAAGATCTGGAACTCATTGCCGCAGCAAGTGATAAAAGCAGTTAATGTAGCTGCATTAAAAAAAAAAAGGTTTGGACAAGTTCCTGGAGGAAAAATCCATAAACTTTTATTAAGGTAGGCCTGGGGAAAGCCACTGCTTGTCCCTGGGATCGGTAGTATGGAATCTTGCCACTCTTTGGGATTCCGGAATGTTGATACTCTTTCAGATTCTAGAATCCCAGCTACTCTTTGGATTCCGGAATGTTGCTACTCTTTGGAATTCTGTCACCTACTTGTGACCTGGACTGGCAACTGTTGGAAGCAAGATACTGGGCTAAATGGACCATTGGTCTGACCCAGTACAGCAATTCTTATGTTCTTATATCTTGTGAAATGGAGGGTGAATTCTAGTGAAAATATCTTGTGAAATCAATGAGTTATTATAAACCTCTTTATAGAATTATTATTCCAATCTGACAAAGAAGGGCAACCTTCGAAAGCTAATCAAGAAATGTACTAAGTTATGTCCAATAAAAAAGGCATCATCTTATTTTCTTTTTCATGTTTTATTTTGTTTTATTTCTATTGATTACCTTTAAAAGTGGACTAACATGGCTACTACACCTCTCTACTCTAGAATTATTATAAACCTCTTTCTAGAAACTGAAAAAAGACAAACCAGTTCTGTTCAAATCAGTTTTGAAATCCAAGGAATGATGTCAAATTCCTTTAGATTAGCTCCTTTTCCTGGGGAAGCAGCGGCAGAAACAAAGCACCCACCTTGCCCTGAGTGTCACGACTTCCACCGTGACTCGTCGTGATCCTGCTTACTCTTGGTCCCACAGCGGTCTCGCTGTGGCAGCAACAAGGGGGTTCTCTAGATGCATGTGTGCATGCCAGTGGCGTAGCCACAGGTGGGCCTGGGTGGGCCGGGGCCCACCCACTTAGAGCTCAGGCCCACCCAACAGTAGCACACGTTTAGCAGTAGCTGGTGGGGATTCCAAGCTCCACCAGCTGAAGACTTCCCCCTGATGGTAACAAAAGTGCTACTTTCCATGATACCAGCACCTGTGCATGCTCAGTTTTCAGCGCATGCCTGCTGCGGACCGCCAAGGTGGAAAGAAGCATTTTCCTGCCAGCTGAGATATATTTTTGGCGGTGGGGGGGGGGGGGGGGGGGAGAGAACACTTGGTGCCCACTCACTTCTTGCCTAGGCCCACCCAAAATCTGTTTTCTGGCTACGCCCCTGAGTGCTAAAGAATTGCCCTGAAAGAGGCAGGCATGCTGAAGTTCCAGCAATACCTGAAGAGTTCTGGTTCCAGCCTGCCAGGTATTTAAGGAAGGCCCCTATGCTTCCTTGGGGCCTTCGCAACAGGGTCTCCAGTCTTGTTCCTGCTCTAGCCTTGTTCTGGTTCCTGTTCCCGGTCCAGCTTTGTTCCTACTCTAGCCTTGTTTGGGCTCCTGCCAAGCTCCAGCCCTGCCTTGTCTCCGAGTTCCTGCCAAGCTCTAGCCCTGCCTTTTCTCCGAATTCTTGCCTAGTTCTTGCTTCCTTCCGGCCTTGTATTCTTAGTGCCTTGTCTCAGTCTAGTCTGTCTAGTTTGTGCCTTGTTCTGTCCTGCCTGGATCCAGTTCTTGCCTTGCCCTTGTCGTGCCTGTCTTGACCCAGATTTAGCCTAGTTCCTTGTCTTGCATCATATATGGGTTCCTGTTCTAGCCCTGTTGCCTTGCTTTCCTTGCCCTGTCTGGATCCAGTCTTTGTCCTGTTTAGCCTTGTCCAGCCTTGTCTTGCACCTTGTTGTGTCCGGATCCTGTTCTTGGCCTTCCTTGTTTTGCCTTGTCTGAACCCTTGTTTCCTTGTCTTGCCTTGTTTCTGTCTGGGTTCAGTTCTAGCCCCATTGCCCTGTTTACCTTGCCTTGTTTGGATCCACTTCCTGTCTTGCCTTGCCTTGCCTAGTCCTGCCTTATTCACTCTAGCCTTGTCCTGTTTAGGCTTACCTTGCCTAGTCCTCTTTTGCCCTGATTCCTGCTTTGTGCCAGCCCAAGGCTCCAGCTGCGGTCCAAGGACTCACCGTACTGTGGTCGTGACACTGAGGCCCCAATGCTCAGAAGCAAACGCGGGCGCTAGAGGTCAGCAGCAGCAGACTAGCGCCCTGCATTTCCTGGTGCACCATGCTTAAAGGCCCCCACCGCGGGGAATAGCAAGCAAGCTGAGGGAAAGCACATCAAGCATGCAGATGCATGCTGATCAGCTAATTCCCTGTTCCTCTCCAATGCTCAGAGGGTGCACGATAAACCAGGGTGCGCCTCCAGCAGCAAACCCAATGCCAGCTTAGAGCCATGGGGAGAATAGTCTGACCTTTACGGTGCTGTCTCAAAATGGAAGGAGTTTTTTTTCTACTTACAGTTATGTAGAGGGTGCTGCAAGCTCATCCCAGGGCGAAGATATAGCTGTACCGCTTCATCCTTCTTCCCTCCCTCTTCCTCTGGAGTTCTGGGCATGTGCTCAACAGCTGTGCTTAACACCAACTGTAGACTGCATGTGTCAGACACCATCCTCCCCCCAAGCGCCCTCATGCTCAGTGTTTAAAAAGGGGTTAGACGGTTTCCTAAAGGACAAGTCCATAAACCACTACCGAATGGACTTGGGAAAAATCCACAATTCCAGGAATAACATGTATAGAATGTTTGGGAAGCTCGCCAGGTGCCCTTGGCCTGGATTGGCCGCTGTCGTGGACAGGATGCTGGGCTCGATGGACCCTTGGTCTTTTCCCAGTGTGGCATTACTTATGTACTTAAATTTGAATGTCATTAGCATTGAGCATGAGGGAGCTGCTCAGATGCACTGATCGGGCCAGCATTTCAAACAGTGCCGGAGTTTGGAGCTTCAGGGCATGGGTGCCCTGTATAGTCACATAGGTTTGCTCCTGCTCTTTCAATGGAGAAATGCTGACACCCAGTGGTGGTTAAGTTCACTAACTTTCTTTGCGATTCTCTCCCGCTATGGCAACACCATGAATTAAGTTACAGCCCTACTTTATATGAGACCTTGTAAAGCTCACTTCAATCTGATCTCGGATTGTGATCCAAAACAAATCTCTTATGTAATTAGAAATAATGATTGTGGCAGGTTTATTATTCCAATGGCCAGCAAGTGGTTCTTTCACATCTTACTCTCCATATTTATGACACCTCAAATGACTAAGCTTCTGTTAATGAACACTAATCTATTCTCCACTTGACAGTGGTATCTTGGGCAAATAATTCTGAAGGAATAACGGTAGCAGAATTAAAGCCATGATATAGACAATCTAAACATAAACAGCAGGGCAGACTTTGTTATGGTCTGAGCCCTGAAAATGGCACAGATGGATCAGCATATTTATATCACATTCATATTTATTGATTTTTTATTGGGATTTATTAACCACCTTTATGAAGAGATTCACCCAAGGCGGTGTACAGTAGGTTCAGTTTAACATAAGAATAAAAGGTCCAAAAATTTCCACAAAAGTTCAACACAAGAGAGAAGCAAGTGGAAACACAGTTTCAAGAGATCAAGCCAGGATCAGGGGTGAGATGCTCCAAAAAACTTTATTGAGGACCCAGTATATCCCCTGTGCTACTACTGATTGACCCCTGATGAAGGTTTTTTAAAAAACCGAAACACGGACCGTGTTGGGTCCTCAATAAAGTTTTTTGGAGCATCTCACCCCTGATCCTGGCTTGATCTCTTGAAACTGTGTTTCCACTTGCTTCTCTCTTCAGTTTAACATAAAACTTACAATTTTGTTAACAGCATAACAATAGGAAAATAACCAAGAATAATATTGTATGTTGCGAGTATGGGGCCTATATATCTCAGTGGGGGAGGGGAAGATATCATAATGTGGAACTTAGTGAATAAACCCCCCTGTTTACTGTGTCGACACAGCCCGTTCTCTTTGAATGGACTGTGTCGGTATTGCCACACGGCTTAGTAAACAGCGGGGAAAACGTTGTGAAAATTAGAGCAGCACCAAATTTTACTATTTAGCCAAACACGAATAACGTATTCAGGGCACTATTTGGGGCTGAACTGAATCAAATATAAATGTTTGGTACAGCCCTAGTAAAAAATACCATTGGATTATTGGTTCAATAACAATTCAATAATGAAAGCTGGGCAGAGTGGATGGATCATCCAGGTCTTTATCTGCCATCATCCTATATAATGATTCTCACTCCAACGTTCGAACGTGCCTGGGACCGTGCCTCCCTCGGAGGTGGTCTGCTAGGCAGGCACGCACTGACGTCAGTGATGTCAGTGACAGCTGATACCAAAGCAAGGGGAGGAGGAGGGAAACACCCTCCGCGTGTTTCCCTACTCCTCCCCCTGTGTTACGGCCCACTGGACCCCCTTTCTGCAACACTGTCGACCCCCTTCTCGATGAAAACCGTCCCCCCGTCCCCCCGCCGTCCAGTACCTGTGCTGACGGGGGACCCCAACCCCCGTCAGCCGAAGTCCTGTGCTGGCCTTTGCGGCGTTGCTTCTTCAATGATCTTCGGTTCAAGTTCCTCTGCGTGCGTCTGATGTCAGACGCACGCAGAGGAACTTGAACACAAAATCATTGAAGAAGCAACGCTGCAAAGGCCAGCACAGGACTTCGGCTGACGGGGGTTGGGGTTCCCCGTCAGCACAGGTAATGGATGGCGGCGGGGGACGGTTTTCGCCGAGAAGGGGGGGTCGACTGGGTCGCAGAAGGGGGGGGCTGAAAACGGAGGGACGGCAGAGTCTGGAACAGCGAGGGAGGGTTGGGGGTGGCCTTGCTAGCGCCCGTTTCCTTCCCTTTTGAAACGGGCATTTTTTACTAGTTTATTATATTACCATGTTAGACCTTTGAAGCTAAGATGTT
Organism: Microcaecilia unicolor; assembly: GCF_901765095.1. Lineage (NCBI taxonomy): Eukaryota > Metazoa > Chordata > Amphibia > Gymnophiona > Siphonopidae > Microcaecilia > Microcaecilia unicolor. Next base: position 8,611,188 of record NC_044038.1, read on the forward strand.
TAGATATATTGATACCAACAAAACAGATCTTAACAAGGATCTGAGCTTCCTAATCACGTTATAAACCTTAAAATTATGCTTCGTTGTCACCTTCTGCTCATTCATTCATCTCTCCCTGTTCCTCACCATCCTCTAACCCAGTGGTTCCCAAACCTGGTTCTGAAGGCACCTCAGCCAGTCAGGTTTTCAGGATACCCACTGTCTCCACTGCATGCAAATCTCTCTCATGAATATTCATCGTGGATATCCTGAAAACCTGATTGGCTGGGGTGCATCCAGGACCAGGTTTGGGAACCACTGACCAACCATTCTGATATTTGTCGATTTTTGCTCGTTCCTCAACTAAGGAAGAAAGTTCTGACTTCAAAGCTAGTCAGAAAGTGTATTAAGGTAGTCCAATAAAATAGAAGTATCATCATATTTTCTATTCTTGTTTGGTTTGTTTTCTTTGCAGTTATTAGCTTTAAATCTAAATGCTAAATGAAGTCCAACCTTCAGTAAATCTAAACCCATTTGTCTGAATTCTGAGTTGGGCCTCCTGAATCACTGTGATATTTCTGTGAACAATTGAACGCCTCTCTATCTCTGACAGAGACCCAATCATAGTCGTACCTTTAGTAATTATTAGTATTCCTTATCAGAGCCGATACGAATAAAACTCTGTAACTCAGTATAAATGAGGCGCTTAGAGCGAGTCTATAAACTACACCTAAAGTTAAGCGGTTTATAGAATATTCTCACATGCCGTTCGTGAGACTAAAATTTAGACACACCCATTTAGACCATCTAAAACCAAGCCTAAATACCTGCACCTAAGTTAAGCGCAGATCAGATGTATTCCATAATACTACGCATAGCTTTTTGAAATACCCACAACCCCCCCCCCCCCATTCCACACCCATGGCCATGCCCCCTTTTTGGCTGCGCGTATTAGAATTTACACGCACCTTGTTATAGAATACGCCTAGAAAGTTGTGCATCTAATTTCTACTTAAAGACAATTAGTGCCACTAATTGGTTAAGGTGCTTACTGGCTTGTTAATCAATTAAGTTGTGCATGCAGTTTGGTCGTGACCAAATTCGCACGCACAACTTAAGGCACCATTAATAGAAGTTGGGGGTATGGGAAGTAGGCATCCTGTGTTATAGAATGGCGTGCAACCAGATGCGTACGCAGATTTTAATGGGTGTCAATTAACATCAATAATTAGTTAACACCCAATAGCTCATGTTTTTGAGCTCGTCATTCAATTAGTTTGCGTCGTCTGTTCATCCTGGACGGTAGTACACTCCCATCACTATCCTTTTCCCCTTTACACGTGGAATTTCAATCCATAGGGATTCCAAGATGTGTTTTGTGCTCTGCAGAATTTTCAGTTTATTTGATTCAAGGCCCCCCTTAACATACAATGCTATGGTGCTACCCCTCCACCAATTCGACCCACTCTATCACTACAATATAATTTGTACCCTGGTATGACAGTGTCCCAAAGTCGCACACTATGGAAATTGCAAGCCAAGTTTCTAGAACACCAACTTAGCCAATAATTGGCAATTACTGGTTGTTGAAGCCAATTAGTGTGGAGTGTGAAGCCAATGAGTGGAGGAGTGGCCTAGTGGTTAGGGTGGTGGACTCTGGTCCTGGGGAACTGAGTTCAATTCCCACTTCAGGCACAGGCAGCTCCTTGTGACCCTGGGCAAGTCACTTAACCCTCCATTGCCCCATGTAAGCCGCATTGAGCCTGCCATGAGTGGGAAAGCGCAGGGTACAAATGTAACAAAAATTAAATAGATACTATTGGAGATTCTACATGGAATGTTGCTACTACTGGAGATTCTACATGGAATGTTGCTATTCCACTAGCAACATTCCATGTAGAAGGCTGCGCAGGCTTCTGTTTCTGTGAGTCTGACGTCCTGCACGTACGTGCAGGACGTCAGACTCACAGAAGCAGAAGCCTGCGCGGCCACATTGGTGATCTGCAAGGGCTGACTTCTACATGGAATGTTGCTAGTGGAATAGCAACATTCCATGTAGAATCTCAAATAGTAGCAACAGTGGAGGAGTGGCCTAGTGGTTAGGGTGGTGGACTCTGGTCCTGGGGAACTGAGTTCAATTCCCACTTCAGGCACAGGCAGCTCCTTGTGACCCTGGGCAAGTCACTTAACCCTCCATTGCCCCATGTAAGCTGCATTGAGTGGGAAAGCACGGGGTACAAATGTAACAAAAATAAAAAAATTACCATCTAATTAAACAGTTAAGTTAGGCATATAAAACTGACCTTCTATGAATTCCATGCACAACTTTGTGTTTTGTGTGTAAATTTGGTCACCCAATTTTTATAGAATTTGGGAGTAAATGGGCAATGTCAGAAATGTTCTCAAGGAATAATTATGATTGATTTTCTGCACTCGCCAGTTAACTGTATCCTAGTTCCTGGTCTTCAGACTTACAAGCTTACTGCAAAAACTTGTGCCTGCGGTCTCTGAAGTGACTCGGGCCAGGACAAAAACCGGAGAGGAAGCCCCAAAGCTTCCTTGCAGGCTAGTCCTTCTCCAGTTTGAGCTAGGACCCTGTTTGCCACCCCCTAATCCCAGCCCTAGAAGCAGCTTTCATTGGCATCAGTGTAGGTGTGATAGGAGTAATGCAAAATACATCTACCCCCATCTCCCAGCGGAGATAAAGGCCTGCCGCTCACTCCCTGTCCAAAACCACTAACTTTTCTGCAGTAGGAGCCAAGAGCTGAGGAACCCAGTTTAATAAAGTGGAAGAGGAAAAAAAGATATTGCACCTAGATTCCTGGTATAAAGCCAAGCTAGGTGGGTCCTGCTCAAAACTGAAACCTACCGAGTTAAACAACATTCTTAAAGATGAACTTTATATCATGGCTCCCAGGTAATAAACGAATCTCTGCATGGTAGACACATACGGCTATGGTTCTAGCTGTGAGATTTAGACCCACAGACAGAGCTGGTACAATGCAATTAACCAATTACCTCTCAGCGCGCTCTAGGCTATGCCATCCTCGCTGCAGGTTTGCCCACCTCAATGAATGAACTCCGGATGCTGCTGGATACCCCGACACACAGACAATCGTAGCAGCTGTTAGACTGACCTCAGAACATGATGAGATGCTGCTCCAGGAAACATGAGTCCGGTGAAAATGCCATAAAAACCTAGGCCAGGAAAAAGCCAACATTTTAGAAAGTGTGCTGGAAATCTTGCATGGTAGTGAGTTGCAGACTAGTGGAGTCAGGGGTGTTTCTGAGCTCTCCAAAGCTGTCAGGTCCCCTTTCAGACCTGCTGCTTTAATCCCCTCTGGTCAGGCGCAGGCGCAGCTACTGAGGAAGCTCGGGCGTCATGGCCACAGGAGAGTAAATAAGGCAGACAATGTTCTGCTGACAGCTGCCCTCTGTTCCCAAGAAAAAGTGCACCAGGATGCGATGCTCACCCCCCTCCCCTTGGAGTCACAGATAACACAGCTCTTATTCAGGCCCAGGTACATGAAGGCTTTTCCCAGGATCCCACCAGGAACAACAATCTGTCTGACTTGACAAGAACAAAATAATCAGTCTGGTCTGATTGATGAGGGCTGTGCACTGCCCTGCAGAGGACTGACTTTCAGATCTTTCACTCCCCAAGGTGGGCAGAGCTGGCATTCACAGACTGGGATGGGGAGTCTAGGTATATGCAAGGCACAGTGCCCCGCAGGGTGCACGGAGCCAAAAATAACATGGCGCCGTGCCCCTGACGGGCATGCGCACCAAGCCCAGCGGGGGCAAGCGAGGCGAGGGAAGGGTCAAGCCCCATCGCCAGAGGCTCCCCGCTGGGCAACAGGAGGAGCCACGGAGGGGCTTAAAAGCCCGCGCAGAAAGCCGAGTCGTCCTCTTCCGGTCGCCATGGCAAGCGGATTGCACCCATCCACCCCTCCCTAAGAAAACATATTGTACACACGTATAAATTGTCGCAGCTTGGGCGGGGTACCCAAGCCGGATGGCATTTGCTAGGCAGCTGCGTTTACTGTACGGCCCCCTTGCTGTGCGGCGGGGAGCCCTGTTCAAGATTAGCCAGTCTTGCTAGTGTGGCGGACTTGGCTTGGGGGTTATTGAGCCAGAGGCTGAAGCGGCTTGGGTATGCCCAGGGTTAAGATATGTTGTTGTATTTAAATAAAGCTGCGGCCAAGTTGTGCCAAGTCAACAAATAACATGTGTGAAGTCTTTATTCAGTAAAGGTGATAAAACAGTAAACGGGGTGCCCGAGGGGTCAGGGTGACCTCTGTAGGCTTTATTTAGGGCTCATTAATCCAGGATTCTGGAAAGAGACCTAAGGTGTGACCCCCTGGTAGAGGATGGTCTCATTGCAACCCCTGAAGTAAGCTGGCAACCAAGGACAAAATCCTGCTGTGCTCATGAATAAAAACTTGTCACTTCTAAAATTCCAGCTCTGATTCAGACTGAGCTTTATATGCGTCACTAACTTTATTTCTAAAATTAAGTGAAATATTCTTTCCTAGAAGAGTCAAAAGACTCTGGAATAAGTAGCATTTTTTACATGCAAATCCCCCATCTAATAACCGACTTGAAACTTGTATTGTGCAATAACAACATTCTCACTTATGTTCTAGTTTTATTCATTGCTCAGACGGTTGCTTCTAATTCTCAGCCTCTCTCTGTTTTCATCGTCTTAGGGATAAAGGTAGAAAGATGAGAAGAGGGTTCAAATAATGTTATTTGGTGTGACTAAGGTACATGGAGTGCAAATACGGAAAGAGTTAGGAAGGACAGCAGGCTGGAAATAGTGCAGTGCTGGGCTGGAAGGAGAACCAGGCTGCAGAACCTGTGCTCCAGTCCCTAAAATGCTACCTAGCTGGGGTAAAATTTTAAACGGCTCAGGCAGGCAAGTTAGGAGGGATTACATACAGTGACAGACTGACAGCAGAGGGAAAACACAGGGAAAGTGCACTGGAAAAGATAGCTAGGGTCTTCCTTGATTGATCCGGATAAAGTAGGTGCAACCAAGGCAGCCACAGAAGCAGAGAGAAATACTCACCGGAGAGGGACCCGGACCAACTTCAGCTCCTGCCACAAGCTAGCCCCTGCAAGAGAGATTTTCAAGAAAAATGGGAGAAGCTAAGTGACTGTTGCAAAAGAAATAGGGAAAGCACTAAGAGTGTGCACACTTTAGAATAGCACTATTCATCTCCAGATCAGGGAAACCCAGTGCAAAGAACTCACTTACCCTAATATGCACTGCAGTGAATCTGTTTAATGCATTCTCCCAAGATTTGAGCCTGTAGAATATGCGGAAGAAAGAGAAAAATCCTCTAAAAATATGTCTCCTAACAGAATGAACACAAAGGGCTTTGTGTTGTGTGTGAAGTCTTAGACTTATCTGACAAGTGAATTGTAGCTATATTAGATGCTTAGTAAGGCCTTCTGTAGAGAAACGTTAAGAACGTTGCTTTTGTCAGTTTTTGTAGAGAAAAATAATTCACAGATCCTACTGAGTTTCAGGAACAAATCTTTTCAAGCCTATGATTTGTGTTGCTAAAATCTTGCATGAGATTAATCAATTTGCTGGAAAATTGTTTTGTAGCTGGACACTTCTTGCTTGAGCTGGCTCACTCTTGAGGTACGAGTTGCACTTGGCAGTGGTGTTCCTAGGGGGGGGGGGGCGGTGGGTGCAGTCCACCCCGGGTGCATGCCGCTGTGGGGTGCCGCGTGCGCCTATCCGTCGTTCGTTCCGTGCTCCCTCTGCCCCGGAACAGGTTACTTCCTGTTCTGGGGCAGAGCGGGAGCATGGAACAAACGAAGGACAGGCACGCACAGCACCCCCCCCCCAGCGGCGTGCACCCGGGGGGGGGGGGTTCTTTCGCGGGGGGTGTCCTTTCGCCGGGGGGGAGTCTCGCTGCATCCGGGGGGGGGCCGCGCTGCATCTGGGGGCGGGGCGCATCTGCGATCCGCCCCGGGTGTCAGCCCCCCTAGGAACACCACTGGCACTTGGCCAAGACGTGTTACATTAGTCCAGATTAAACCTCAAGGACTTTCTGCCTCCCAGACCACGTCTCTGGGAATCACTAAAATGAGCATGCATGCACAGGGCATGAGGGGAAGGGCAGGGAAGGCAATGTGGTAGAGACCAGCGCTGGAAAAATGCTTCAGCTGGTGGGGGTTGGGGACCTCCCTCAGCCATGGTATGTGAGTCAGCGGCAGCAGGGGTGGGGCAGGGGATCAGCAGGGAGGTGGGCCAAAATGTGCCCCCCACACACACTTTGGGCTCTTGACCTCCCCCCCACATTGAGGTTTGGCAATGCCACTGCTTGAAAGACCTTCAGTCTGTCCCAGTAGGGCAATGCTTATGTACTTCAGGAATCTGGAACACTTGAATGCGATGGATAATTTTTAGGGCTACAACTACTTGCCAGGGGCGTAGCCAGACACCCAATTTTGGGTGGGCCTGGGCCCAAGATGGGTGGGCAGAACAGCCCTGCCCCATCCTACTGGTGATTTGGTATCTCCTCTTGCCAGCATGCCATATGATCTCTCAAACATCCCCTCTCTCCCGCATACCTTTTAAATAGCAGATTTTCACCGGCAGCAAGCAGCAACTAATACACGCTGCTATTGTTGGCCTCACATCCTTCCCACTGATGCAACTTCCTGTTTCCGCATAGGCGGAAATACGTCAGAGGGAAGGCTGTGGGGCCAGTGCGAGCAGTATGTATCGCTCGCTGCAAATGAAGATCTGCTATTTACAAGGTACGCAGGAGGGACAGTTGTTGGGAGTTTTCGGCTGGTGGGGCTTGGGGATCTCTGCCAGCCACAGCATAGGTGTGCTGCTACTGGGTGGGCCTGGGCCCACCCTTGGCTATGCCATTGCTACTCACAATCTAAGTTTTTGGTACCTAGGGCAATGGAGGGTTGAGTGACTTGCCCAAGGTCACAAGCATCAAAGCCTGCTGCATTAACCATTAGGCCACTCCTCCACTGCCTCTGCCCTACTTCTACTTTGGTCCTGGGCAACTGGGCTCAATTCCCACTTCAGGCACAGGCAGCTCCTTGTGACTCTGGGCAAGTCACTTAACCCTCCATTGCCCCAGGTACAAATATGTACCTGTATCTAATATGTAAACTGCTTTGATTGTAACCACAGAAAGGCAAAATATCAAGTCCCATTCCCTTCGCCAATGGCCTCCTGACCCTTAGCATATATTAACATTATCCTCTTTTCAGTGACCTTACCAAAGAATGTTTTCTATAATGTCCATTCTAGAGCAGTACAGTATGTTGTGTGAATGAAAGGTTTTAGGTCAACTCCAAATTTATTTCTAAGCCCACCCATTCTCAATAGCCTGTTGCAAGACGTTTGGTCTCTCTCCATGGACAGATCAGACCCCCTTTTCGGCTCATACAGAGAGAGGCAGTCATGTGAATGATGTTTGCTGAGCTGGCACTGGTTCGGGTTTTCTCAATGTTGCCATGGGGACCTCCAAAGGAACCATTGTGCCTGCCAGTGATAACAGCATCCACAACCCACTGAAGGGCTGGAGAGATAGAGAGCTGGAGACCGTATTCTCCTGCCCGTCTCCGAGTTAACCCGCTGGACTCCTTCAGCTGCCCTGTATTAGGAAGACTTGTTTTGTGCTTTTCTGGCACAATTCATTTTCCCTTATCTTCAGGCACGTTGAGAATTCAATTACGAGCTTCATATTTATCAAATGGCCCCATCTTCTTCCTTCACATAGAGACGTCATCAGCTTCTCACCTATCTCCCCTCATCTCATGTTTATTTCATCTCTCTGGTCCCCTCGTTTTTACGTTCTTCTACTGCATTCAACGTTTTCTGTCTGCTATTTTATTTATTTATTTATTTATGCATTTGTACCCCACATTTTCCAATATAGATGTTGGTTCAATGTGCCTTAAAGTTGACTTCAGATAGGAAAGTTACAATATTATTGGTGCTTGGGTTAGACGAGAGTTTAACACAAATTCAAATCACTCCTAAAAACTTGCCTCATCCATGTCTCTTTATTTGATGCTTGAACAATTCACTGTAAATTTAGGTGCCTATGGAATAATTTATTTATTGCACTTGTATCCCACATTTTCCCACCTATTTGCAGGCTCAATGTGGCTTACAAAGACCTGTTATGGTATCGCCATACCAGGGTACAGAATACAATTGGTGTTAGAAAGAGTCAAGGAAAACCAGGAGGATTTGGTCAAGCAGTAAAAGAAGAGTACATTCTGAATAAAGGTGGATAGGTGTTGTATTATAGTTGGTTATGGGTTCAATGATGCCTCCAGTCCATTACTCCTGCTCTCAATCCACTGTCACAGGTAGTGAAACTGGAAAACAGACTTGGGCTGAGTTTTCTAAGTGTCTGATCCTAGGCAGTGTGGCATTATTATGGCACATGAACAATAATACCCCATCTGTTCTTGAAAAATTCACTTTTCACTTCAAAATGTCTAATGACAATCCCCAAACAACCTCGCTAGGCAGAGGATATCCAAAACTGAACACCAAACTGTCTGATAACTCTTGAAAGTGTGATTTCCCCTAGGGGTGGTTGTCAGACTTACTATTTCCTCATACAAATGCTGTCAGTTTATTTGCAGTAACCCACCAGTGTCAAGGCAGTATGCTGTTATTACTTATGCTGAGACCCGTCTATATAGACCTCTTTCTACTACTACTACTACTACTATTTAGCATTTCTATAGCGCTACAAGGCATACGCAGCGCTGCACAAACATAGAAGAAAGACAGTCCCTGCTCAATCTAATAGACAAAAAATAAATAAAGTAAGCAAATCAAATCAATTAATGTGAACGGGAAGGAAGAGAGGAGGGTAGGTGGAGGCGAGTGGTTACAAGTGGTTACGAGTCAAAAGCAATGTTAAAGAGGTGGGCTTTCAGTCTAGATTTAAAGGTGGCCAAGGATGGGGCAAGACGTAGGGGCTCAGGAAGTTTATTCCAGGCGTAGGGTGCAGCGAGACAGAAGGCGCAAAGTCTACTACTATTGGAGATTCTAGATGGAATGTTGCTACTACTACTACTATTTAGCATTTCTATAGCGCTGCAAGGCGTACGCAGCGCTGCACAAACATAGAAGAAAGACAGTCCCTGCTCAAAGAGCTTACAATCTAATAGACAAAAAATAAAGTAAGCAAATCAAATCAATTAATGTGTACAGGAAGGAGGAGAGGAGGGTAGGTGGAGGCGAGTGGTTACAAGTGGTTACGAGTCAAAAGCAATGTTAAAGAGGTGGGCTTTAGATTTAAAGGTGGCCAAGGATGGGGCAAGACGTACAGTGGTGGAAATAAGTATTTGATCCCTTGCTGATTTTGTAAGTTTGCCCACTGACAAAGACATGAGCAGCCCATAATTGAAGGGTAGGTTATTGGTAACAGTGAGAGATAGCACATCACAAATTAAATCCGGAAAATCACATTGTGGAAAGTATATGAATTTATTTGCATTCTGCAGAGGGAAATAAGTATTTGATCCCCCACCAACCAGTAAGAGATCTGGCCCCTACAGACCAGGTAGATGCTCCAAATCAACTCGTTACCTGCATGACAGACAGCTGTCGGCAATGGTCACCTGTATGAAAGACACCTGTCCACAGACTCAGTGAATCAGTCAGACTCTAACCTCTACAAAATGGCCAAGAGCAAGGAGCTGTCTAAGGATGTCAGGGACAAGATCATACACCTGCACAAGGCTGGAATGGGCTACAAAACCATCAGTAAGACGCTGGGCGAGAAGGAGACAACTGTTGGTGCCATAGTAAGAAAATGGAAGAAGTACAAAATGACTGTCAATCGACAAAGATCTGGGGCTCCACGCAAAATCTCACCTCGTGGGGTATCCTTGATCATGAGGAAGGTTAGAAATCAGCCTACAACTACAAGGGGGGAACTTGTCAATGATCTCAAGGCAGCTGGGACCACTGTCACCACGAAAACCATTGGTAACACATTACGACATAACGGATTGCAATCCTGCAGTGCCCGCAAGGTCCCCCTGCTCCGGAAGGCACATGTGACGGCCCGTCTGAAGTTTGCCAGTGAACACCTGGATGATGCCGAGAGTGATTGGGAGAAGGTGCTGTGGTCAGATGAGACAAAAATTGAGCTCTTTGGCATGAACTCAACTCGCCGTGTTTGGAGGAAGAGAAATGCTGCCTATGACCCAAAGAACACCGTCCCCACTGTCAAGCATGGAGGTGGAAATGTTATGTTTTGGGGGTGTTTCTCTGCTAAGGGCACAGGACTACTTCACCGCATCAATGGGAGAATGGATGGGGCCATGTACCGTACAATTCTGAGTGACAACCTCCTTCCCTCCGCCAGGGCCTTAAAAATGGGTCGTGGCTGGGTCTTCCAGCACGACAATGACCCAAAACATACAGCCAAGGCAACAAAGGAGTGGCTCAGGAAGAAGCACATTAGGGTCATGGAGTGGCCTAGAAAGTCACCAGACCTTAATCCCATTGAAAACTTATGGAGGGAGCTGAAGCTGCGAGTTGCCAAGCGACAGCCCAGAACTCTTAATGATTTAGAGATGATCTGCAAAGAGGAGTGGACCAAAATTCCTCCTGACATGTGTGCAAACCTCATCATCAACTACAGAAGACGTCTGACCGCTGTGCTTGCCAACAAGGGTTTTGCCACCAAGTATTAGGTCTTGTTTGCCAGAGGGATTAAATACTTATTTCCCTCTGCAGAATGCAAATAAATTCATATACTTTCCACAATGTGATTTTCCGGATTTAATTTGTGATGTGCTATCTCTCACTGTTACCAATAACCTACCCTTCAATTATGGGCTGCTCATGTCTTTGTCAGTGGGCAAACTTACAAAATCAGCAAGGGATCAAATACTTATTTCCACCACTGTAGGGGCTCAGGAAGTTTATTCCAGGCGTAGGGTGCAGCGAGACAGAAGTCTCAGAACCGTTCTTCTTCATTAAACAATATTTCTCCCCTAGCTATATTTCCCATATATTATCGCAAATGTTCTTATTCCATTTTCCAATCTTGCCTCAGTGGTGCATAATTGTCCAATCACATATTTTGGACAATTATGCACCACACTGAGGCAAGATTGGAAAATGGAATAAGTTTATTTACAGTGTCAGAACAGGTTGACATCTGGAGTACACTCTTAGCCACGACTTTAGAGAAAATGGCATCATTAAAAAAAGGGCTTATGCCCCACTCACAAATGCTCCAGAATTTCAAATCCTTAAATGTGAAGGATGGAAACTGGAAAGGAGATGGCGGAAATCTTGCCTGGATGAAGACAGGCTAAACTGTAGGAAGCACATGACAAAGTATCGCCAAGCCTCAACAGCAACCAAAAAACAGTATTTCTCGCAATGCATTGAACAGGCTGCCAATATAACCAAGCAGCTGTTCAGTATAGTAAACAGCCTACTGTAACCCCCACAACCGAACCAGCCTGCCCAGTCAAAACTGACCCACAATGATTTTGCTGCACACTTTGCCAACAAAATTAAAATTCTCTGCCAGGATTTACACGCAGTCCCACCCAGCCTCCTATCAGTTGTCCAAGAGTGCACAAACTCGCCCCCTCCTGACAGAGACATATGGGGCACTTTTAACCCAATAAGAGGAGAGCCTTGACAAAATCCTAAGAGACCTTCGACCAACTACCTACTCCCTCGTCCTCTGCCCATCAAAGGATAGCGCAGCAGGCAAGTATGAGCCTCATAGAAGGTGCCACTTAAAATTGTGAATTCCCCTCTTTCTAATGGGCAACTACCAACAGCATTAAAAAGGGCAGTGGTTCACCCTTTGATAAAGAAAAACAACCTTGACCAGGACAAACTTGAACGTTACCGGCCAGTATCCAACATCCCATTTCTAGGGGAAATTATAGAACAAACAGTCTGAGTTCAACTCAGTGATTGGCTAGAAGAGAGAAACTGGCTAGATCCATGTCAATCTGAATTCAAACCTGTTATGGAACAGAAACGGTCCTCGTATCCCTAGATGATCGTCACAAAAACTGAGACAGGGGATTTGCCTCAGTGTTAGTACTGCTAGATTTCTCAGCAGCTTTTGACACTGTGGATCATGCTATCATGACTGGCAGAAACAGATATCAGTGGAACAGAATTTGCTTGGTTCAGAGTCTATCCTATCAATCGAACCTGTCACCTCTTCTGATCAATATCTACCTCAAAACACTAGCCGAGCTGATTCGGTTGATGGACACTCAGTTCTACTTCTACGTGGATGATGTGCAGCTACTTAGACCCAATTAACTTGACTTACCTACAGCCCTGAATAAACTGATTACCTGTCTACCATCAATTCAAGAACGGGCTAAACACAACAAACCTTACTGAACTCAAGTAAAAACAAGCTTCTCTGGGTCACAAACACAAGTAGACGCATACCAGACATCAAAATCTCTTTTGGGAAGTACGAACTCCCCCCCAAATCTCAAGTCAGGAACCTTGAAATACAGTTAGATTCAACAACTTCTCTGATTCCCCAAATCCAAGCAACCTTCAAGAGCTGCTTCTACTATTTGCAACAACTACACTGCCTCTCTCCTTACATGGAGAAGGTAAATTTTATCCCAGTTGCCATGGTAACATCAAGACTGGATTACTGCAATGCACTCTACAATGGTCTGACTACAAAGGGTCAGCACCAGCTCCAACTGATTGGTCCCAAGTACTTGAAGAATAGGGTGATCCTCTACACAACTCCAAGGACACTACCTAGTAGATGACGGCAGAAAAAGACCTGCACGGTCCATCCAGTCTGCCCAACAAGATAACTCATATGTGCTACTTTTTGTGTATACCCTACTTTGATTTGTACCTGTGTTCTTCAGGGCACAGACCGTATAAGTCTGCCCAGCACTATCCCCGCCTCCCAACCACCAGCCCGGCCTCCCAACTACCAGCTCTGGCACAGACCGTATAAGTCTGCCCAGCACTATCCCCTCCTCCCAACCACCAGCCCCGCCTCCCACCACCGGCTGTGGCACAGACTGTATAAGTCTGCCCAGCACTATCCCCGCCTCCCAACCACCAGCCCCGCCTCCCAACCACCGGCTCTGGCACAGACCGTATAAGTCTGCCCAGCACTATCCAAAGGACACTAAGGTCCTCCCAAGGACTATCACTAACCACATCCTCTCCAAAAGATATTACACGATGTGATATCTGCAAGCGAGCCTTCTCCGGAGTAGCCTCCACACTCTGGAATGCACTCCCTGAAAGGCTCCGCTTAATACAAGACTATCTCTACTTCAGGAAGCAGATGAAAGCTTGGCTCTTCAACCAGGCCTTTAGTGGAAGAAGTAACTAACTTCTTAGTCTCACACACACACATGAGTGACACAGGCTGCACCATACACTACAGTTCGTAATGATCACCAAACAACTCCACCTGCTTTTGATTTCCTTCATGTGGTTCCTCCATGTGAACCTTTTCCTACCACAACTTAACCTTGTAACTGTAATTGTTTACTCCGGAGTCAACCAGCAGCTCTCCGGCACCATGTAAGCCACATTGAGCCTGCATATAGGTGGGAAAATGTGGGGTACAAATGTAACAAATAAATAAAAATACCGCAGCAGGACATGTTTATCCACTCCTACCCTAGCTGAGATAACATTTAATCATTTCTCTGACCTCATGTGCGACTTTCTTTAAATTAGTCACCTTATTTTCTAACTCTTCCTACTCTCTTATCTATATGTTCCATCTGTGCTTACACCCTATACCAGTGATGGGCAACCTTTTGAGCTTGGTGTGTCAAAATTCGCCAAAAAACCGAGCATAACTCGGGTGGTGTGTCACTTCGAGAAAAAAACCATAATTTCGCGATATTTATAGTTTAAATAACAAAAATGTATAATTGTAATATATAACTGTATTTAATAAACCAAAACCTAATTATTTAACTTACCTGCTTAGTGACTTCTTTGTTCATCTGTCAGTCGGTTTCTTTTGTTGGTCTTGATATTATTTAACTTGTGTGGGGTGCCGTGAACTAAGATAAGTGAGGGGGAGGGGGAATTCTTTAACTAATCTGCCTATTAGTGACTTTTTTGTTGCTGAATTTCATTGGCTAAATCTTCAATTGAAGGTTGGTATTTTGTACACTTCAAGCCCAAGCAAGCGCTACTAACTTCATCTTTCAATCTGTTTCTTTTGTTGGTTTTGATATTATTTAACGCTGAGAATAAGGTTTCACAAAAGTACGTAGAGGGAAAAATTGTGAGTAAAGCCATTGCTATATTTTTCAGGGTGCTAAAAGTGTCTGGTAATCGGATCCAGGCACTCCAAATTTCCTGGTAACTCAGATATTCTCTTAATAATTGCATCTTTATTCTGCATATCGTGAAATAGAACTGGTGCACATCTTAGGAGAGTTTCTTTAATAAATCCTCCCTCACTGAGTGCTTTTCCATGCTGAGCTATGGAGTGAGCAATGCTCAATCTTGCAGATGTTAAATTTGTAGAACCTTTTACAAATTTAAGGATGGAATTAGATTGGCTCTTATAAAAGTGTAGCTGCCTGGAAATGTATTCCTTCCTTTCATCCTCACTTTTTTCAAGAGCTGGGAATGATTAGTTTCAAAATGTCTATTTATATTCCACGTTCTGCTTACTACCGTTTCAGTACATAGAACGCAAAATGATCTGCCATTTTTTTCTATAATGCCATACATCTCGGTCCATGTCTCTTGAAAGGGTCGGCTACTGCTACTACCACTTCCTTTACTTAACCTTGGTTTTTTATTTTTTGGGTTCTCCATCAGGGGGGCAGTGACAGAAGATAGAATTATAGATAGCCTGTTAGCCCTGCAGGCAATTAGGGGTTAACTAGCCTAACTGACCACCTTATGTAAATTAAGATGGCTGCCGCTATTTCTAATGGCGGGAAACGGCACCCATAGCACATGCCCTCGCCTCTCCCAGCCTCCCCCTCACCTATCTCAGTAATGATGGTCAATTAGAAATCCACGACACCCCAGAACAGTAGATTGGATGATGGTTGCTGTGGTTATGTGGTTGCTGGTAATGGCGATCACAGGGCCCTCAGAAATGCGTCCCCCACGGCATTCCGCTGCTCTCTGCTCCGCCGGCCGGAAGTGAGGTCAAACGGCCGTGCAGGAGCCGGGGCAGAGGGAGCAGCAGGGAGGGAATGAGCGGAGGACTCGGAGGGAGCCAATAGGAGCGCACACGGGTAAACATGCACCGGGGGGGGGGGGGAGATCGCGCTGCGGGGCACATCAGCGATCCGCCCCAGGTGTCAGCAAGGAACGCCGCTGCTTCTCTGTATGCGGCCACATGTGGCTGCGTGTCACCGAAAATGGCTACATGTGTCACTACTGACACGCGTGTCATAGATTCGCCATCAGGGCCCTATACTGTCCATTAAAATGTTTTAGTACATATTATGTTGACATTGTAAGTAGCTATGCAATACTTTGAATTATGTGGATATTTTTACTGCTGTAATTGTCTATTGCTTATGTTTATTTTTACTGTACAGCACCTTGAGTGAATTCCTTCAAAAAGGTGGTAAATAAATCCTAATAAATAATTGGATGAGGGATCCCCAGCACATCAGGTCATCCCCACTGGGTGAACTGATCAGGAGAACAGTGAAATATTAATAGAACAAGCCTGTACCTCTCCTAGCTCCAGCATTCTGGACTCTCCTGTACAGCGTCTTCCAGTATGAGCCTGACTGATGCTGTGATTCGAAATTCAAACCTTCGCAAAATACAAAACCTGGAACTAATTACCTTCTATACCAAGCCCCCCCCCCCCCCCCCCCCCCCCCGCCCACCTCCTAGATTACCAGACCTACGGTGACAAACATTAATGACACTAAAGATTTCCCACTTGGGGTATTTTGGGAATAATGCACAGTGTATTTTCTTGTAGACAAAATGATATAAAACCCCCTTAATTCTTTTTGCCACAGGTCATTAAGAACAAAAAAGTTAGAAATATTCTTCAGAAGCCAATTAAAAACTATTTCACATCTCAAAACACTGAAAAGGAGTTCAAAAACCGGGATCGGCTTGCCTGCTCCTTACACTCTGGAGAAAAGCAGAGGGTCAAATAATACCAGCAAAGATTACTACAACTTACTGAAAGTCTGTGACAATTGACTTGGAGAATAAAACTTGTGGATTTGAACTTATTATGAGGAAACCTACACAGATATTTCATAGATCTGCAGATCCAGCAAGATCTGTTGCCATCCTTCTCCCTTTGTCTCCACACAACATTGAATGTCAAGATAACTTAAGATATCTCTCTCAACCACACCACCATAAAACTGCCATTTCAGACACATCAAACTGTTCTTTCTTTAGCCAGCTGTCATATGCAGGGCTGTCAGGGGGGGGATTTCCCGGGCTCAGCCTCCAAGGGGAACCCAGCGCCAGGGTCTCTATCTCCTGCTTCTCGGGACTGGGGTGATTGCATTAATGCAGTAACCTGGTCCTGGCACACAGTAGCCCCCCTTGGAGGCTGGGGAGGAGCAGATGCACTGACGCAGGAAGGTAGGGGTAGGGGATGGGGTGGGGGGGGGGGGGCGGTGTCAGTGTGCCGGCAGCCCTGGTCATATGGCTGCAAGATCACATCATGCTCTATCCTAGCAGGAGAAGCTGTTAGTCTGTTCCATGCTTACCTCCTTTACATCTCTGGGCTTTTACACATCGTAGGTATCCTGGAACAAGCAGCTACAACCTGCAATGCTTTCCATCTCGCTGGGTTTAACCCTTGCTAAATGCACCTGGGGGTTTGTACAAAGGCAAGGAAACCTCCGCTGTACAGCAACCTCCTTCTGCTGCCTAATGCATATTTGATGACCCCTATTATTCTCATTTTCACTCATGAGTGCAGAGAGGGTAGCTAATATTTCCATATGAAGGCACTGGGAATGCTATTACTTGGAAGGAAGTGTATCAACAACCAGTCCAGGGGCTAAAAACTACTGTATATCAGAGCAGGAAACTACTGATATTAGAGACATGGCGGCCAGACATGAGGAAGGCAGAGGCTTGTGTTGAAGATCAGAAGGGCTTATTCAGCTCTTGGCACCTGAGTCCCTTTATCAATAGTGTCTCAAAGAGTCACAGTGATATAAATCCTTAAAAGTCTTAAAACGGAATTTTTCTGTGATGCTTTAAACATTCTAGGGTTGATGTAATAAATTGGCCTGTACTTTAGTGCAATGGTCTGCACTAATCTTACTCCTGTTGCAGGAAAAATCCACAATACCATTCCACTAAAGGACAGCGTGGTTGGCCTGCAAACCCGCTGAACTGGGAATCGCTCCTGACATTAGGCACAGTGCTGAATTTTGGGGTGTGTGTGTTTTTGTTTTTTTTTACTTCCCCTTCAATCTAGAATCTGTAGTGTAGCTCAGGCTAAAGCAAAGATACTACACGGGGGCAAAAGGGTCATTTGAGGAGGTGGTGCAGGACTCCAATAGACTACGCCCAAGGCTACCTAGTCCAGGGCAACCCTGACTCAGGAATAAGCAGTGGGTTTTCCCAAGTCCACCTTAACAGCAGCTTATGGACTTTTCCTTTTAGGAAATTACCCAAACCTTTTTAAAACCCTGCTAAGCTAACTGCTTTTATCACATTCTTTGGCAACCAGTTCCAGAGTTGAATTACACGTTGAGTGAAGAAATATTTTTTTCCAATTTGTTTTAAATTTACTACTTAGTAGTGTCATTGTGTGCCCTCCCCCCCCCCCCCCCACCAGTCCTTTGTATTTTTGGAAAGGGTAAAACGGGTGATTCACATCTACCTGTTCCACTCTACACCAATCCAAAAACAAAAACACAATGTTAAAGTGGAGGAGTGGCCTAATGGTTAGTGCTGCGGACTAAGATCCTGGAAACTGGGCTTAATTCCCTCTGCAGCTCTGTATGACCCTGGACAAGTCACTTAACCCTCCATTGCCCCAGGTACAAAAACTTAGGGACCTGCATATAATGAGTACAGTGCTGTGTACATCTAGCAGCGCTATAGAAATTATTAGTAGTAGTAAAAGGAGAAAAAAAAAGATCTCAGTACCTCAGCGCAATTTGCACAGTACTAAAGCTCATCTTAAATAAAAGATGTAAAAAAAAAATCGAATTGTTTCCCCTCTCCTCGTTGATATGCAACAGGCAGCCTCTGACTATCAAGTTTAAATTTTGTGTCCTTATCTTGGTGTTCAAGTGGGTCCACGGTGTCACTTTTCAAACACCTTAGCTCCTTGTAGACAATTCCAGGCTGGCAATTGCTTATTTATCCAGTCCCCAGGATTGGCCTAGTGGTTAGGGTGGTGGACTTTGGTCCTGAGGAACTGAGTTGGATTCCCACTTCAGGCACAGGCAGCTCCTTGTGACTCTGGACAAGTCACTTAACCCTCCATTGCCCCATGTAAGCCGCATTCAGCCTGCCATGAGTGGGAAAGCGCGGGGTACAAATGTAACACACAAAAAAAAAAAAGCCTTTTATATCCTAGCCTAGCTCCTTCCTACGGAGCTCACTAGAATGGAATCTCTAATTATAAAACTCAGTAACAACATTTCAAGGTGGCCTGAAGACATATTTCTTCTCTCAGGCCTTTGACCTTGACCAACACTGTTTTCAGGACTTTCTGCTTCATTCCTATCCTGTGCTACTCCACGGGCTCACAATCTAAGTTTTTGTACCTGGGGCAATGGAGGGTTAAGTGACTTGCCCAAGGAGCTGCAGTGGGAATTGAACCAAGGTCACCAGGATCAAAGCCCACTGCACAATACAACAAAACAGTGGGTAAAAAAACCAGGAGTTCCAGAGTAAAGATGAACCAAACTTTATCAATCAGTATATTGACTTGACACAACTGCACAGCCCAGACGCTCATGCGAGAGATCTGGCTCACGCTTCAGAACAAAGGTCTTTTTAAAGACCACTACAATACAGACTGTATTTTACAACATTGCTAATTCTGGATCATCATTATTGTTCTCAAGTATTTAGACTCCTGATGTAGGCCCTTTGGCCGAAACACAAAGTTGTGTCGAGTCAATATACTGATTAATAAAGTTTGGTTCATCTTTACTCTGGAACTCCTGGTTTTTTTACCCACTGTTTTGTTGTATTGTGACTATCCGTGGGATTTCGTTGAGTTCTCCACGTTTGTGGATTCTCTACTCAAAGCCCACTGCACCATTAGGCTACTCCTCCACTCCATGGCTTCAAGCCATGGCCTCTGTCTCCAAAGTAGGAGAACGTGGAAGCTCATTTCCCCCTTCCTACACCAGCTGGACACTGCATTAGGGATCGTTACACATTGTCTCAAAGCACATTAAGGCCTGTGGTTATGGCAAGACACCTTTTTAGTTCTGCTGCCAGAATTCCCAATGTAATAAACTTAAAAAAACAAAACGCATGCTGGAACCACTTCCTGCCACCCACAGGCTCAAGCCATTTGCACCTATGAATTTCAGTTCCATAAGTAATACCTGTATGGGTTAAATAATATAATAATATGATCCAATGTAGCATTTTTTTTTTGGTTAGCATAAATGACTATTTATTACGAATCGCTAGGGATTTAGGAAAACACGTCCATTCTGGAACTCTTCTGAACACAAGCTACTCCTGGGAATAAGAGCCTGAAGAAATTTGGAAATGCATCTTCAAAAGCAATATAGCGATGTCTAGTTGTGGATATGTGTTTTTCAAGTGCTGTGCACTGCAGCGGGGGTGGGGGGCAGCTAAATGTCTTTTTTTTTTTAACACGTGCTGTATTTGTTCCGAATATAAACTTTGCAAATAGATGTCATCTAAAGGATATGGACCCTGCCTCTTAGTAGTTTTTTTTTATCAGAATGAATCCATAATTTTCTCAAAAGTATATTTGGCCAAAATAATAACTCTAGATTCAGCAGAAGCCAAATGATTGCTTTAGTGAAAAGGAGCCTCGCTCGTGCGTTAACTTAGCCCAGAGCCTCGACACTACAAAGTGAACAATTCTGATCTTTCAGAAAATATTTTAACTCAATGGCTACTAAAATGAGAAAAATAAATAATCTCCTGTCATTGGCACAGACCAAAAGAATTTGCTTAATCTGCTGCCAGGTCCAATGGTTACTGTCAAAGGACATGCATGAATGGGTCTGGGTCTTTGCAGAAATTCAGAGCACACAGGCACCCGACGAGTGTCTCTAGGAGTCATTATTGAATTGGACCCCCTGCAAAAGAAATAGTTCCAGCTTTCAGACAATGTATTAAATTCTTGTATGTGCCGTCTCCAGAGCAGCCTTTGGGCGACAGGCCTCATGGAAACTCCTTTCACATGAGGTGTTCTAGGCTCAAACAGAACTGTAAAAGTTCAGAAGGCAGCGTTGGCTCCTACGGATTATTTCTTCACAATCTGGATCACATCTTCGTGTTCTATGACGTGGGTCAGGCCGACTCTTTGAGGGCTGTATTTCGTGCTTGTACCCTTGAGAAAAAGAAGGAAAAACATCAGTGCTTCTTGCAACAGTATTCTGTCAATACTGGCACTGAATTTTCTATACAAATTAATACTTCTGGGAGTTTCTGTGCAAAGAAATTTAAATTCTATGCACAAGATTTCAGAATTCTGCAAACATTATTTGCCCACATAACACAATATAATCAGCACCTTTCAGTAATAATTCACTGAAGAGACAACACAGAAAAACATTCAGAATTTCACCATCATGTCCTAACCTTCCCCTGGCTCCACCACTGTCTCTATCCTTCCCTTGATCTCCCTCACACACATTCTCTCTCACCTTGTCCAGACTCAAAATCCCCCTCCCCATCCCAGCAAGACCATCAGCTCTCTGTACTACTCCTATCTACTCCCCCCCCCCCCCCAGCCTTAGCAAGATCCAAGCTTGCTTTGCACTGGCTTAGCTGCATCTCTCCCCCCACTTCCAGCTAGCAACCAGGTTTTTTGTTTTCTTTTTACAAAGTTAAGACTGTTCCACACCCTCAATAAGTGAATAGGAGTCAACAGGAGCCTGAATCGGCTTTTGGTGGGCTTGACTGGAGCAGGTGGATTCAAGCTGCAGCCAGCCCTTTAACACTGATCACGGAACCTGGAACGGGGAAGAGTTTTAAAGAGAAACAAAAGGGTTGTGGGCTCCCTGATTTTCCTCACTCACTCTCTCCTTCAGCTGCCTGGACTGAGACCTACTACTGCAGCCTCCTTGTTTTTTGGCCTGTGCAGTAGCTGCTTTTTCAGTTTCAGACCCACTGATTAGATACCGATGCTGCTACTGCGTCCTTGCATCTGCACAGCACCAACGCTGTCGTTTCCTGGCTCTCATGCAGAACTGTGCATGGGAGAGCAGTGAAATGAATGATGAGAAAGAAAGGAGAAGGAAGGGTTAAATAAAAAATGCAGATAGAAGAGAAAGGATAGCCTATTTTTAAAACAGGATCGAAGCCTTGATGACCCACTCTGTATATCATTTGATTAAAAAAGCAGGACAAACATTTTAAATGTAATTAATTTAATTCAACCCACTTTTGTGTCAGAATAAAACACGAAACCAAAGTATGCTGCTTTCCTTACCCACACCAAGGCGTATTTGAATTGGCTGGCTAAAGTCCGATGAATCCGATGGCACTGCAGTAAAACACATACATAAACCTGAAATGGCAGAACAACAGTACTGTCCATCTCAACCAGTTCTGGCTATCAGGGAACATCGTGTTTGTTAGTTGTGTAAGACTGGCTGCTTTGCCATGTGTTCGTATGTCTGCAGTGATGTCCCACTGACACTCCCAGTGATAGGCCTAATTTAATCTAATGTCTTATAACCCATCACTTTCAACAAAGTATTAAACATTACATTTTTGTACCAGCACAAAGTCACGAAGGATAGGCTATACCATTAATGGAAGTAAAACCAGGACTGGCTCAGCCTGTTCTCTGTGACCTGGAGTCATCTGGTAATCCTAGGTCAGTGATGGCAAACCTTTCAGAGACCGAATGCCCAAACGGCACCCCAAAATCTAATTATTTACCGCAAAGTGCCAACAGAGCAATTTAACCGCCCTCCCAGTTCCAGGGTCCCCCCTCCCTCCCTTCGAGTTCCAGGCCCCCTCCCTCCAAATTTTAAAAGTCATCTATCTTACCTCGTCAGGGTTAGGGCGGCAGCAGCAGTAAAAAGCATGCAGGCTCGGCTCGGTGCTTAGTTCAGTTTTCCTTTCTCTCTCTCAGCTCTGGTCCCGTCCTCATTTCCTGTTTCCGCAAGGGCGGGACCAGAGCTGAGAGAGAGAAGGGAAAACTAAACTAAGCACCGAGCCGAGCCTGCATGCTGCCGCCCTAACCCTGATGAGGTAAAATAGATGACTTTTAAAATTCGGAGGGAGGGAGCCTGGAACTCGAAGGGAGGAGGGAACAAACTTCCGGTGGGTGAATGAACTTCCAGTGGGTCTCTCCTCCGCTCCGACACAACTTTGAACTGCTAGTGCGATTGCGCCAGCAGTTCACAGTGGCAGTACGACTCTGGCTGAGGCGACGGCGCGCGTGCCCTCTCTGGCACGCGTGCCATAGGTTCGCCATCACTGTCCTAGGTGATCTCAAAGTACCATTTTCTGCTCGTCTCAACTTCTGGCTCATCACAAGAAACTCAGACTTTAAAATTCTGCTGAAACGGATGAAAATGGAAAACAGTACCAGAGATTCATAAGAGGAGAATAAACAGGGCCCAAAACCGTCACTCAAAGAAATAAAATAAAAAGACCATATCCAGGTTGTGGGACCCCCTTATCTGTAAAGGCTCTGGGAATCTGTTAGCTGTGTATAAAAAGCCCCTTATAAAATTAGATCACATTTAAAGTACTCACAGCGCACGCAGGCTCATACATGTAGAACAGGAATGCTGAGGAGAGGAGTTTGGCTGGAGGGTGGTGGAGTCACAATTTACAAACTAACATACTCGTCTGTCAGCACCCACAATCTAGGTGTGACTTCTGCCAGTATTTTATAAAGATACATAGGTGCCAATGTGCCCTTCTGCCCTTATAACCAAGGTACTGGTATAAAATTACCCTGCGTTCACAGCTGCCTAGAGAAGTGGTTCCCAGCTCTGTCCTGGGGGCTTTCTAGCCCGTCGGGAGTTCAGGATATCCACAATGAATATGCCCGAAGCACACTGGCACGCCAGTGTACCTCGTGCATATCCTGTGCAGATTACCCTGAAAGCCTGACTGGCTGGGGTCCTTCAGGACAGGTCTTAGAACGTACAGAGCCAGCATATCATTCCCACAAACTGCACAGCAATCAGCGATCCAGTACTACATTCCCTGCAGGTTCCACTGTTCGCTAGGCTAGAAATGGTCTGAAACCAGGACGGACAACAGATCCTGGTACAGTTCAGTCTCACCACGTGCTCTACAGACGCTCCTCTTCGTAGGATGATAGCCTCTGTGAAGTCAGGTCTTTCTGCACAGAAGGAAGACGAGAGCCTGTGTTAACCTTCACTTTCCAAAGAGAACATCCTACGCTTCTCATTTCTCAGCGCCTGTGACAATTCTTGTGTATTTTCCTGGTGACATCTGCCAGACTCCCTTCTCTTCCATCTTTCCCAGATCGTGAGTTCTGCCTTCTTGGATACATCTTAAATCTCAAATGCTGGCTTTCCATACACCCTTGTCTACATAACCCCCCGTCATTGGTAGAGAACCTTCTATAAGGCACAGTCTAATATAATAATTGGATGCGTTTCTACAGAACTGATAAACTGACTTTCTACCTCCACTGCGCAGAGCAGCCACCGTGCGAGGGGTCTGCCTACAAATAACTAGAAGAAAGACTTGAAACTCGTCTCTGGGCTGCTTCTGTATAAAAGGTCAGACCATCTTCGCCTATTATGGTTTGCTTCTAAAGGGGGAAAACACGCTCTTAGGAAAGAAATATCTGCACTTGTTTTAAAAAACAAACTGCAGGTTGTAATTTATGTCTCAAGTTTACCAATTTTACCTTCTAGTGTTGAAATTTAGGGTGGTGTAAAAAGCAAGAGATCAGCTCTGGTACTGGTAGACAATTTGCATTGTAATGTGGAAAACCAATCTCATTTTTATACAATATCTGTACAACGTCTTTCACAGAACTAACAATCCTGTGCGCTGACAAATATTTGGGAAAGTGTGCTTTCCACAGTGGGCTAATGTAGTGCTTAGGAATATGCAGAGATCTCTTTCCATGCAGTCCTTGCACTGCACGTAACATAGTAGATGATGGCAGATAAAGACCTGTACACAGTCCATCCAGTCTGCCCAACAAGATAAACTCATTTCATACTGTATGATGCGATACATCATATGCATACCTGACTTCAGTACATAAGTCTGCACTCAGTCTGCTGCCCCTCACTATCTTTCTACCCTCATCTCCCCTTACGTTCCCGCCCGTAACCTCCGTTCACAGGATAAATCCCTCCTCTCAGTACCCTTCTCCACCACCGCCAACTCCAGGCTCCGCTCATTCTGCCTCGCCTCACCCTATGCTTGGAACAACCTTCCTGAGCCCTTACGCCAAGCCCCCTCCCTGCCCGTCTTCAAGTCTTTGCTTAAAGCCCACCTCTTCAATGCTGCGTTCGGCACCTAACCCTTACCGTTCAGTGAATCCAGACTGCTCCAATTTGACTGCCCCTATCGGACCGACCGTTCACTTGTCTATTAGATTGTAAGCTCTTTGAGCAGGGACTGTCTCTCTTTGTTAAATTGTACAGCGCTGCGTAACCCTAGTAGCGCTCTAGAAATGTTAAGTAGTAGTAGTAGTATTACATAGTACATAAGTATTGCCATACTGGGAAAAACCAAAGGTCCATCAAGCCCAAATCACTTCTATAGCGCTACCAGTCGTACTCAGCGCTTTACAATAGTGGCCAATCCAGGTCACAAGTACCTGGCAAGATCCCAAAAAAACGACAAAACATTTTATACTGCTTATCCCAGAAATAGTGGATTTTCCCCAAGTCCATTTAATAACGGTCTATGGACTTTTCCTTTAGGAAGCCGTCCAAACCTCTTTTATGGTTCAACAATTTTTTTATTAATGGTTCAGCACGTTACACTTGGACATACTGTGCGATATATAATTGTTTGAACAACATAACATATACTTATAAACATAGATCGTGCTTTCTGCTATCCAAATATTTTTCCCTCCCCCCCCCCCCCCCCCCCCATCCCACCTTTGTTACTATGGACAAAATGTTTATATCTATACTGTTAAATGAACTTCCAAATAAAATACTAACTTCAAACAATAATTCTGTAGTCATTGCTTACTATTACACTGCTCTGATTTACGTTCATCCCCCCCCCCCCCCCCTTATGATTCTGCATTTTATTGATGGCAGATCAATAGAAGCACATCCGATATTACTAAGTTACACATTCTCTATCCCATCCCATTACTCCACCCCCCCCCATGCACCTCTTAACTGTCCAAACCTTTTTTAAACTCTGCTAAGCTAACCGCCTTTACCACATCCTCTGGCAACGAATTCCAGGGTTTAATTACACGTTGAGTGAAGAAAAATTTTCTCCAATTCGTTTTAAATTTACTACCTTGTAGCTTCATCGCATGCCCCCTAGTCCTAGTATTTTTGGAAAGCGTGAACAGACGCTTCACATCTACCCATTCAACTCCACTCATTATTTTATAGACCTCTGTCATATCTCCCCTCTGCCACCTTTTCTCCAAGCTGAAGAGCCCTAGCCGCTTTAGCCTTTCCTCATAGGGAAGTCGTCCCATCCCCTTTATCATTTTCGTCACCCTTCTTGATTTATCCTTTCTATTTTTAGGGCATAGACCGTAGAAGTCTGCCCGGCACTGGCCTTGTTCTAAAATTTCTGAAGTTGTTGTCAAAGCCCCTGAAAAACTCCACTCCAGCCCATCCAAATCTACTTAGCCTTGATCAGGGAAAACAGACCGTAGAAGTCTGCCCAGAACTGGCTTTCCTACCTAATCTCTGCTAAGCTTCTTTGGATCCACTTCTTCTAAACATGTTTGTCCCGTGCATTTTTGAATTCTGTTACTGTTTGCATCTCTACCACCTCCCTATGTAAATAGATCTCATGCATATTCACAAGGAAAATTCTGAAACCCCGACTGTGTTGCAGCCCACCAGGACCGAGCTGCGGACTCCTGGTCTAAAGAGTCTTCCTTACGTCCTCTCTTCTTGGTGTAGATACAGGTCAGTGCCAAATACTCCCAAAGCATCTCAAGTAAGAAGTCCAAGTTCAGCTTCATCCCACAGCTGGAAGAAAGCACCAAGCACAAAACAAAATTAAAAGCTGCCCAAGTTACCAAGTTTCCCTCCCACCCAGGTTCTTCCAACTTCACCGAGGATTCCAGAGACTGGAGGCCTACAAGGAAATCCCAAAGCAGGGCTGTTCACTCAGCTCTCACCTGACCACCACGCTGTTTGATCTCCTAGCCAGGCGATCTACCTCCTCCATAGAGATCTGATCAATTTTATTATAAACCTGAAGCAAAGGTGCAGAAAATCAGTTAGTCAAATGCACTGCTGTATACCGCAAGCCTATCGACAGACAAGCAATGCTAGAAATTCTGATCAGCTTTTTAGATCAACGATCAAATGTCTGGCATTTGACCTGCTGTGTTTCTCTTGCCTGGTATATGTATTTTTTCGTGATGCAGCCTCTCTCTGGTATGACAGCTATGACAATGGTTGCTGATGGAGAGGATTTAATGGTCACCACCTCTCCTGTTCATTAGATCTAACATCAAGTGTTTGGGCATGACTTACTTGGGTGAACAGAGCAAGCGGATAATGAAAGAAAATGGCATGAAAATCAATTCAGAGCAGATGGAAGATATAGGGCAAGTAACGAAAAATCTTACAGTATCTGCCTCTGCTCTTTGCAATTACAAAAATCCAGTTTTACATTGCTGATCTGCAAGGGCAGGCTTCTACATGGAATGTTGCTAGTGGAGGAGTAGCCTAGTGGTTAGTGCAACGGATTCTGATCCTGGGGAACTGGGTTCGATTCCCACTGCAGCTCCTTGTGACTCTCTGTGCAAGTCACTTAACCCTCCATTACCCCTGGTACAAAATAAGTACTTGAATATATGTAAACCGCTTTGAATGTAGTTGCAAAAACCTCAGAAAGGCAGTATATCAAGTCCCATTTCCCTTTCCCCCTTTCCCTTATGACATCACAATATCAGAAGTGAGCCAAGTAGCGGGCAATCAAGCCATTGTGACATCACTGATGAGGTTGGCTCTTATTGGTGGAATGAGTGGAGGAGTAGCCTAGTGGTTAGTGAAGTGGACTTTGATCCTGGGGAACTGAGTTCGATTCCCACTGCAGCTCCTTGTGACTCTGGGCAAGTCACTTAACCCTCCATTGCCCCTGGTACAAAATAAACAAAACTTAAAAGATTGTGAGCCCACTAGGGACAGAGAAAGTACTTGTATATAATTTGTACAGTGCTGCATATGTCTAGCAGAGCTACAGAAATGATTAGTAGTAGTAAAAAAAAAAAAAAAAAATCCTGCCTTTTCAGAGGAACTATTTAAAATGGCCATGGAGGGGGGCAAAGCTCTGGTACTTACATAGAGACATGGCATGTAGACTCTGTTCCCAACAATCACATCAATAAAGTCATCAGGACTGCAATCTTCTCGAAACAGAACTTCAGCATTGAAAATTTCTGAGGTGGGCAGGGTAAGGGCAACAGAACAAGAAAAAAAAAACCTGTACAGACATTCTGTTACCCAGGGCAGAGGATATCCTTTCACTTCAAATAAATTAAGCCTGAAAGAGTATGACATGTCCCGTTTCTTAAATCTATGTCTTCCAAGTAGCCAGGAAGATGGGATGCTGAGCTAGGTGGACCTTAAAAACTGTCAAAGTGAACCAGACTAATATCATAGAAATACAGATAAAGTCCCGGGGAACTGAGTTCGATTCCCACTTCAGGCACAGGCAGCTCCTTGTGACTCTGGGCAAGTCACTTAACCCTCCATTGCCCCATGTAAGCCGCATTGAGCCTGCCATGAGTGGGAAAGCGCAGGGTACAAATGTAACAAAAATAAAATAGATACTATTGGACATTCTACATGGAATGTTGCTACTATTGGAGATTCCACATGGAATGTTGCTACTATTGGAGATTCCACATGGAATGTTGCTATTCCACTAGCAACATTCCATGTAGAAGGCTGCGCAGGCTTCTGTTTCTGTGAGTCTGACGTCCTGCACGTACGTGCAGGACGTCAGACTCACAGAAGCAGAAGCCTGGACGGCCACATTGATGATCTGCAAGGGCTGACATCTACATGGAATGTTGCTAGTGGAATAGCAACATTCCATGTAGAATCTCAAATAGTAGCAACAGTGGAGGAGTGGCCTAGTGGTTAGGGTGGTGGACTTTGGTCCTGGGGAACTGAGGAACTGAGTTCGATTCCCACTTCAAGCACAGGCAGCAACTTGTGACTCTGGGCAAGTCACTTAACCCTTCATTGCCCCATGTAAGCCGCATTGAGCCTGCCATGAGTGGGAAAGCGCAGGGTACAAATGTAACAAAAATAAAATAAAATAACTAAAAGACCATATGGGCTATTCAGTCTGCCCATCCATGCCATCTACTATCCTTCCCTCTGATCTCATGTACTTATCCCAAGCTCTCTTGAATTCAGATACTGTTATCATCTCCACCACTTCCACGGGGAGGCCATTCCATATATTCGCCACCGTTTCTGTGAAGAAGTATTTCCTTAGGTTACTCCTGACTCTCTCCCCTTTCACCTTCATCCTAGGCCCCCTCATTCCAGAGCTTCTTTTCAATTGAGGCTCGCCTCCTGTGTACGTATGCCGCAGAGGGATTTAAATGCCTCTATTATATCTCCTCTCGCCCGCTTTTCTTCCAAAGTATACATACTGCTATCTTTAATTCTGTCCCTTTATGCTTTAATGATCATTTTAGTAGCCACTGTAAACCTTTTTGATGAGACCTGGGTTAGAAAGATCAAAGGGAAGTGAATATTACAGAACAGACAATGCAACAAAATCCACTTCCAATTACGTTCACTTCGGAAGGTCATCTTAAACTTGCTCAGACAGGTACTCGCCTACTCTTAAGTACCTAAATGCAAGCAAAACCATGCCCTTTTGTTCTAACAGAGGCCCACTTCACATAGGCTGCCCAAGTATTAGTGCTTCCAGGGTCCAGCCCACTCGCAAGGTGCCTTTGTGGTAGGATACTGTATTCATGAAGGATAAGCTGCACGAGTTTCTCCGAGCACTGAGTAAGTGGAACAGTGGAGTTGAAGGACATTCCACCACCTTTCTTTGGCTACAAGAGACAGAAACAATACAAACTGGATTGAATGACCAGAAGGCCACAGGAAAAATCCTTTTTTTTAATTACTTCTTAACAACCATATTTATGTTTCAATATTTTTTATTGACAGCAAATACAAATTTACAATCAGGTCCATATGAGAAACTTACATATCGTTTCCATTGCCATCAAACATTATACAATTATGAGTCCCCTTCCCTTCTTCCCACCCCCCCATCCCACTCCCCCAACAACCATATTTATATCCCAATTTCCTTTTACCAATCAAGATAAAACTATAAAACAACAACTACAAGTAGCAAAATATCAGAAAAGCAAGAAAATAAAAACATTTTTCCTCTCAATCATTCAAGCATAAAACATCCTACCCCCATATATTAATACAATCCACACCCCGAGGGGTAATTCTACCAAGTACGTGTGTAAATGTCTGTCGATAATCTGTAACTACAACATGTAGAAATTAAATCTCATTTCTACACGCTGTTGTTTCAACATTTCGACGGTTACAGCTTTATGTTATCATGTGACTTATTGGCTGACTAGCCATTGAGCCCGTTAAATCGGGCTACTATTGGAATGGGGGGTTTTCAAGGTCCCCCCCCCCCCCCCCGAGGTCACCGCTACCGGTACCCCCCCCCCCCCACCCCAGAGTCGCCGCCACCCCTCCACCCGGCCCGGGCCCTCTGTTCGCTATTAATTCAACTTACATCGACGCAGCACACAGATCAGCTGAGCTCCCGTCGGCCTGGCCTTCCTTCTCTGCCTGTGTCCTGCCCTTGTGTGACGTACCGTCGGCGAGGGCGGGACACAGGCAGGGAAGGAAGGCCGACCGGAGCTCAGCTGATCTGCGTGCTGCGGCGATGTAAGTTGAATTAATTGCGATCAGAGGGCCCGGGCCGGGTGGAGGGGTGGCGGCGGCGACTTGGGGGGGGGGGGCGCAGTTTCCCTCTCTGTCCCGCCCCCGTCATTACGTATTGACGCGGGGGCGGGACAGAGAGGGAAGTCTCTACTGCGCATTTGCGAGTGAGTTCGGTCACTCGCCGTTTATATGTTTGATATCCCAGTACTGCCATTCACTGCCTAAAGTTTCCATTAACAACTAGACTAGAATATCTCCGACTCTTGAGGCAGGCATCTGCCGTGCCGTCCATTCAGCGTTTCTGATATTTTGGACTTATCAGCCTTTGCATCATACATATTTCTAGTATTATCAATAAATTGCTTCCCTTGGTTGGAATTATATTGGTCTCCCCCAATTGTTTTTCTTTGTTCTTGTGCTTTGAGGGAAGTCGTCATCTTCTTTTTTCGTTGGTATAAGTGCCCACACTTAACCACATATACCCGGTTACACTATACACCTTCACAAACACCGAAGGAGACGTATGTGTGGTTAGCAGTCTTTATTGCAAAACATCAGAACGACTCGACGCAGCGGCTGTGTTTCGGCACCTAAACGCCTGCATCAGGAGTCTTATAATTTGCTGCTGCTTATAATGCTGATTTCAAGAGAGGGTATAGAAATGTAACGTAACCCAGCATCAAAGGAAAAAACTTCATGGGCTGCCAAAACAGACCGCTTCTGGCAGCCCATGAAGTTATAAGACTACTGATGCAGGCGTTTAGGAGTAACTAGTGAGGTAATTAAATTCGCAGATGACACAAAGTTATTCAGGGTCGTCAAGTCGCAGGAGGTGTGTGAAAGATTACAGGAGGACCTTGTGAGACTGGGCAATTGGGCGTCCAAGTGGCAGATGAAGTTCAATGTTGACAAGTGCAAAGTGATGCATGTGGGTATGAGGAACCCGAATTACAGCTATGTCATGCAAGGTTCCGCGTTAGGAGTTACGGACCTAGAAAGGGATCTGGGAGTCATCGTTGATAAGACGTTGAAAACTTCTGCCCAGTGTGCAGCGGCGGCCAAAAAAGAGCACAGAATGTGGAGTATAATTAGGAAAGGGATGGAAAACAAACACGAGGATGTTATAATGCCGTTGTATCGCTTCATGGTGCGACCGCACTTCGAATATTGTGTCTAAGTCTGGTCACCGCATCTCAAAAAAGATATAAAGGAATTAGAGAAGGTGCAGAGAAGGGTGACGAAAATGATAAAGGGAATGGAACAACTTCCCTATGAGGAAAGGCTGAGAAGGTTAGGGCTCTTCAGCTTGGAGAAAAGGCAGCTGAGGGGTGATATGATAGAAGTCTACAAGATAATGAGCGGAGTAGAGCGAACAGATGTGAAGCGTTTGTTTACACTTTCAAACAACAACAAAACCAGGAGACACAAGATGAAGCTAGAATATGGTAGATTTAAAACAAATAGGAGAAAGCTTTTCTTTACTCAGCGTGTAGTTGGACTCTGGAACTCGTTGCCGAAGAATGTGGTGGCAGCGGCTGGCCTTTTACGGAGTTTAAGGGGGGTTTGGACAGATTCCTGAAGGAAAAGTCCATTGAACATTATTAATTTTTTTTTTTTGGGGGGGGGGGGGGGGGGGGTTGCCAGGTTCTTGAAGCCTGGATTGGCCGCTGTCGGAGACAGGATGCTGGGCTTGATGGACCCTTGGTCTTTTCCCAGTATGGCGGTGCTTATGTGCTTATGAAACACAGCCGGTTTGTCGAGTCATTCTGATGTTTTGCAATAAAGACTCCTAACCACACATACGCCTCCTTCGGTGTTTGCGAACAGCCAATCCCCCTACTCCTTCTCTGCTACGATTGTTTTTCTTAGGGATCAGAGCACCTCCACCCTGTGTGGTTTTTTTCTCTCTCTCTACACTAGACACACAACAGCCTGCACACAGCTGCCCCTTTCTAGAAGTGCCCTCACCAGGCCCCTCTGCAATCTAACCAGTCAAATTCAAATTCTTTGTTTTACCTTGAAATAGATGTTTGGCTTTGATTTATTCAGTCGAATTCCTACAGACTCCAATTCCTTTTCCAACAAGGCCCTGCCCAGGTACACAAAATGAATTCCAGTTAAGCAAGCGACTCGTTAAGTTTTAATGGTTTTGATTCAGGATCAAAATAACAGCACAGCAAACTGCTGAATAATATCACAATGCAAAGTCTACAGTAAAGGATATGATAACAATTAAACAATGATGTAAGAACGAAAAAAAGCACTAGAATGCTAGAAAAACAAAATTTCATTCAATTGGAGTGGAGGAATGGCCTAGTGCTTAGGGTGGTGGACTTTGGTCCTGGGGAACTGAGGAACTGAGTTCGATTCCCACTTCAGGCACAGGCAGCTCCTTGTGACTCTGGGCAAGTCACTTAACCCTCCATTGCCCCATGTAAGCCGCATTGAGCCTGCCATGAGTGGGAAAGCGCAGGGTACAAATGTAACAAAAATAAAATTTATACTATTGGAGATTCTACATGGAATGTTGCTACTATTGGAGATCCTACATGGAATGTTGCTATTCCACTAGCAACATTCCATGTAGAAGGCTGCGCAGGCTTCTGTTTCTGTGAGTCTGACGTCCTGCACGTACGTGCAGGACGTCAGACTCACAGAAGCAGAAGCCTGCGCGGCCACATTGGTGATCTGCAAGGGCCGACTTCTACATGGAATGTTGTTGCTAGTGGAATAGCAACATTCCATGTAGAATCTCAAATAGTAGCAACAGTGGAGGAGTGGCCTACTGGATAGGGTGGTGGACTTTGGTCCTGAGGAACTGAGTTTGATTCCCACTTCAGGCACAGGCAGCTCCTTGTGACTCTGGGCAAGTCACTTAACCCTCCATTGCCCCATGTAAGCCGCATTGAGCCTGCCATGAGTGGGAAAGCGCAGGGTACAAATGTAACAAAAAAAAAAATAGATACTATTGGAGATTCTAGATGGAATGTTGCTACTATTGGAGATTCTAAATGGAATGTTGCTACTATTGGAGATTCTACATGGAATGTTGCTATTCAACTAGCAACATTCCATGTAGAAGGCTGTGTAGGCTTCTGTTTCTGTGAGTCTGACGTCCTGCACATACGTGCAGGACATCAGACTCACAGAAGCAGAAGCCTGCGCGGCCACATTGGTGATCTGCAAAGGCCAACTTCGCTAGTGGAATAGCAACATTCCATGTAGAATCTCAAATAGTAGCAACAGTGGAGGAGTGGCCTAGTGGTTAGGGTGGTGGACTTTGGTCCTGGGGAACTGAGGAACTGAGTTCAATTCCCACTTCAGGCACAGGCAGCTCCTTGTGACTCTGGGCAAATCACTTAACCCTCCATTGCCCCATGTAAGCCGCATTGAGCCTGCCATGAGTGGGAAAGCGCGGGGTACAAATGTAACAAAAAAAAAAAAATTTTGGCATTTATAATCCGCTTTACCGACAAAGTTCTAAGCGGTTAGGAACTTATGATCCCAATTTTATAAACAACCTGCTGCCACCTCATTTCTGGTAACCCTCCATAATACAACAATGATGGCTGATTGTCTGGACTCTTATGACTCCAGGCCACCTTTATATGGCATGAATGTACCCAGAACTTCCCTACCCTCCCAACACAAGTGACTCATTAAAAGAAGAGAAAGTGACTTCATGACTGCTGGGCAAACCAAACCTAGCTGCTAACGCTTGATTTGGGGTACTTATTTCTTAAAGATTGCGTTTATAATGCTAGAATTCAAATGGTGGCTTGCAGGCCTGGCCTCTGGTACAAGAAATTCAAATTTAAGTCTCCTGTCTTGACAGGAGTTGGCAGAGGTAGGGCATGGTGCAGAATGACATGTTCAGTCCCAGGTGGGGAGAGAACATGTGTGATGCCTGGGCACAAAGGCTGAGGAAGGAGGAGAAAAGAGTGGATAAGAAAATAAAGCTGCCAGTAAAAAAAACCTCAAAATTTCAGTCCCGATTTAGTCCAGAATGTGTTAATTCTACCTGTACTGATGTGTCCAATTAAGGCGACATTATCTCCCCACATTCCAAACCTTTCCTAACTCACCTTTGCACATCACCCTTTGTGGCGTCTAACATCATAATAACCACATCCGCAGTCCTGGCCACAGCGATCACCTGACGACCTCTGCCTTTACCTAAAGGAGAGAGAACAGGCACAGTGCGAGGAGGGGTCAGTCATCACGTAAGCCAGGCAAACTTACAATGCACTATCATGTTCCTCAATATCTTTCTGTAATACTAAATGTCTATTTTCTTATGTATTTCCATCACTCATGATGTATTGTAAGCCACATTGAGCCTGCAAAGAGGTGGGAAAATGTGGGATACAAATGCAATAAATAAATAAAACACTGGCAGAAAAAGGCAAAAATAACCAAATCAAGCTTCCACTTTTTATTAGGGCTGCACATTAATCGCAGTCAATGCATTAATTATTAGCCATGATCGCATGCTGCCCGGCATCACTCGCTCTTTCCCCTCTCGGATCTTCCCGTGGTTCTCCCTCCTGCTCCCCCCCCCCCCCCCCCCACCTTTTAAAATTGCAAAGTCTTCGGCCCTGCAGGCCAGCGGCAGCCATACTGAAAGATTGCCTGTGGCCTGCACTGGGCCTTCCCTCTAACCCACTGCCCCTTCTCCAAACAGGAGGTTGTGTCAGAAGAGGCGGGCTGGGTCAGAGGGAAAAGCCCGGTGCAAGCCACAGGCAGCATTTCAGTACAGCTGCCGCTGGCCTGCAGTGCTGAAGGCTTACAGTTTCAAAAGGTATTGGGGTGGGGAAGGGAGGCAGACCCGCAGTCAGGTATTTGGTGGGGGGAAGGGGGAGGAGGGAGACTCACGGTCAGGTCCAGGTGACAGGCCAAACACTTTACTGTGGGTGCAGGTGCACAGGAGGAACAGCAAGCTACAGGTGGGTACAAGGGAGTGTCACAGGGGGAGAGATGCCAGACTTTGAGGGGGGAGGAGGGAAGGGGGGAGAAAACTGAGAGAGAACCGTGAACAGGGCTAAAGAGGAGGAATGGATGGTGGATTGTGCAGAGGGGAAGGGGGAAATAGGGAGAGAAGCCGAACTGAGGGAGAGAAGGATGAAGGGAGGGCAGAGGAGGGAAGAGAGAGAAAGATATGGACCTGGGGTGGAGGGAAAGAAGAAAACGAGAGAAAAGTATTGCAGACGGGCGTGGGAGAAGGGGAAGAGAGTGATAATGGATCTGACTGAGGGCAGTGGAAGGGAGAGATGTTGGGCTCAGAGAAAGAA
This sequence comes from Microcaecilia unicolor, assembly GCF_901765095.1. NCBI lineage: Eukaryota > Metazoa > Chordata > Amphibia > Gymnophiona > Siphonopidae > Microcaecilia > Microcaecilia unicolor. The sequence continues at coordinate 8,646,740 of NC_044038.1, forward strand.
AGAGAGAGAGAGAAAGAGAGAGAGAGAGGTTTGAAAAATATAAAATGTATTTTTACTATTCTTTAGAAAATAAAAAAAACACTACGCACAGTTAAGCTCTGGATCTTGCTGTCAGATGATGTGGTAAAAGCAGTAGCATAATTTAAAAAAGGTTTGGACAAGCTCTTGGAGGCAGATTTATTAAGGTAGACCTGTGGAAAACCACATGTATAATACAGACCTTGAGCGGCTCCTTCAATGATCCCAGGGAGATCCAACAGCTGAATATTTGCCCCTTTGTACTAGCAGAGAATAGAAAATAAGAAACGGCAAAGATGAACAGCAGAGTCCAGCTCATTAGGCTCTAATCTTCAAAACAACCCACAAAACCTTTTGTTAGTGCAACCATAACAATTCTGTTTTAAACCGACGACGGGAGTGTAGTTCTGCCCCCCTCCTTGTTTCTCTTTTTCGAGTATGTTTGAGAGTTCTTTCCTATTATGAAGTGGCGTTCTTTTCCATTGTTTTTATTAATTTTATAATGTTTTTAACCTTTTGATCAGACTCTGGTTTAGCAGTATATCAAATTCGTAAATAAACAAACATAAACCTTGCAGTTTCTGAATAATGGGATGCTGGAATTAGATCTGGTTTTCAGGATACCCACAATGAACATACATGAGATAAATTCCCATACAGTGGTGACAGTGCGTGCAAATAGATCTCATACATATTCATTGTGGGTATCCTCAAAACCTGACTGGCTTGGTGTATCCAGAGGACTGGGTTGAGAACCCCCAAGTTAGATGTGCTGGGTCAGACTATAATGTTCTTGTTTCTACTTGGTGAACAACCTATGTTAAAACTCAAACGCTATCCTAACGGCTGTACTTACTTCAATGACACCTGGAATACAGGTCAATGTTGTGAATTCATACGAGGCAGCTTCACTGGCAGTGGATGTCATTAAACTCAGAAAAGTAGACTAAAATACAAGATCCCAACATAGATTATAATTTTCAAACATCATTATTATCCTTTATGAATCAGCGAGTATTAAGGCAATTATTAAGCACTAAACAGAGTGGAAGCATCAATAAAAAAATGCCACATACATGTAAGTCACCACTTTCTTTGCAATCCCCTAGAAAACAAACCATTGTCAAGAACGTTCAGGATAAAACAATTCATCCTACCTGAAGGAAATCTCGAAATCAATATGCACACAAGCAAGTATCAATGAGTCTCAATTTTATCAAAAGCACTCATACTTTGTCACCATCGGGGGACCTCTTTTAAAGTTATGTCTGGGGTTTGAGAACCCCCGACATGCAACCACAGAAATACTATGGAGAAATTAGATCTTACCTGCTAATTTGCTTTCCTTTAGTCCCTCCGGACCGGACCAGGATTGGACTGATGGGTTGTGCTCGCCTACCAGCAGGTGGAGACTGAGAAACACTCTGACTCTTGAGAGCCAATAGGAGCCCTGGCCATGTGACCTTAGCCTCAGTATTTGAATAACAAAGCAGGAAAGAAAGACCTTCTGTGCCGTATGGAATCCTAGCAGCCACAAAGCACTCGGCAATGCCAAGTATCAGAGCTCACCAGCAACTCTCACCAGAGAAGTGGTATGGCCCGATATGTATTACAGCTCACCAGCAACTCTCACCAGAGAAGTGGTATGGCTCACTTGTACTATAGCTCACCAGCAACTCTCACCAGAGAAGTGGTATGGCTCACTTGTACTATAGCTCCCCAGCAACTCTCACCAGAGAAGTGGTATGGCTCACTTGTACTATAGCTCCCCAGCAACTCTCACCAGAGAAGTGGTATGGCTCACTTGCCTTATAGCTCCCCAGCAACTCTCACCAGAGAAGTGGTATGGCCCACTTACGATCTTATATATATTTAAGGTTTTATAGATATTCCAGCAACTGAGCTCAGCCACAACTCTCACCAGAGAAGTGGTATGGCGAATTTAAGGTTGTATAGATAGATTCCAGCAATTGAGCTCACCAGCAATATAGACCCGGTAAAGTTCTGTATATATATAGTATTGTTCCACGAATCGTAAAGGAATGAATACACTTCCTAATGAATACACTTCCTACTGAATAAAAGAAGCTAAAGTGGTAAATCATATTTAAGGTTTTATAGATATTCCAGCAACTGAGCTCAGCCACAACTCTCACCAGAGAAGTGGTATGGCGTATTTAAGGTTTTAGTGGTATGGCGTATTTAAGGTTTTATAGATAGATTCCAGCAATTGAGCTCACCAGCAATATAGACCAGGTAAAGTCCTGTATATATATAGTATTGTTCCACGAATCGTAAAGGAATGAATACACTTCCTAATGAATACACTTCCTACTTAATAAAAGAAGCTAAAGAGTAGAGAGAACATGGGAGGGGCCTGGTCCGGTCCGGAGGGACTAAAGGAAAGCAAATTAGCAGGTAAGATCTAATTTCTCCTTCCTTAGCGTCCCTCCGGACCGGACCAGGATTGGACTGATGGGAAGTACCAAAGCAGTAATCTGAAGGGAGGGACCCTATGAAAACTGCAGAGAAATGCTCATGCTGCATAGGCCGTCTGGCGACAACTAACATGTAGTGTGTCCCAATGAGAAAAATAAACTGAAACTAGGACTAAGCTACCAACTTATCAATGTGCACCGAGAGCACCAAAAATCGCCATAGTAAGAATAGAGCCCGCTTCTGAAGTTGTGGAATATGTTGTAATACGCTGTGGAACTGCCCTCTCAGCGAGAAGAGAAATAGACATTCTCATTTCCTTGATCCTTCGCGATATAGCGGGGTAGAACCAATGACAATCTTTTACGCCTACTGGCTAGAAGGACAAAACCAATAAGAAAAAACCGATTGGGAAAGGTGAAAACTTTAAACTACTGCAGACCAAAAAGAAGTTACCAACCGTAGAAGTATTGCACACATAGATCTACTTGCTGCAATGGTTACTAGGAAACAGTGCTTGAAGAGGAAAACTTTATAGAAAAAATTATGGCTACTAGAAAAAACAGAACTTTAAGAGTCTGTTCACCTAGTTCACCTAGCTGGTGGACGAAGCGGGGGGTACAGGTGCAGGACTCCTTTAAGAAACCGCCTTGACAGTGGATGCTGCATAAGCGTGTGGTTGTCAACAGTATCATGCATCACTGATAGAGCTGCCAAATGAACTCTAATGGATGAGTAAGACAGACAAGATTTCGCAAGATGCAGAAGACATTCCAAAACATGCAAAATAGTACTGTCTGTGGAATGAAGTGGCGAGAGGAGCACCACAGAGTGAACTGTCGCCACTTTGATTCATAGGACTTTAATGTAGATTTCTGTCTGGAAGCAATTAAAACTTGAAGTACTTCCTGCGAAAATATCAAAGATGTTGCGGACCCAGTAACCACGCCATAAGTTTGAGTGACTGCTGAATGGAAGAAGCAAGAAATGTTCGTGAGCCTGAAGGCAAAAAGAGATAGCCCTGAAGTGTCGCAGTGAGGAAGTAAGGCTGAAAAAATGAGAGTCCATTCACCTAAATGCAGGGTGACACAACTAAGAAAAAATAAGTACCAACTCAAGAGTATACTCTTAACTCCTCCTTGGCGGATGACCTAACCCATTGCCATGGCAAGGACCAACATAGCTCTGTCCGCCTTGTTTGTCAGTAGGGAAAACAAAATTCACCCGAAGGTAAAACGAATTGCTGAGGCCAAGCTTCTGCCAAAAAGTGTACTGCACGAAGCATCCCAATGACAGAACTAAGGTTCTTGAGATAACTAGATGACACTTAAATAGCGCAATAGGATGAAGGAAAATTCCGTCTTGTGCATTAGAAAGTAAAATTGCATTCTGCAGAATAGAGCGAGGAAATGGCCGAAGGCCCAAGGTCACCAAGAAAAATATAAACTGGGATGTTTGCAGAGGAGACAAAAGACTGTGCGCCAACCTGACTAAACAAAGAGAAAATCAGAGATATCTGATGAGAGATCAAATGAGAGATCAAATGAGAGGCCTGGCTACAATCACCACACCACCTAGAGACTGTAAGCAATGCAACACCCGGTGCGTGACCTGAGAACTCTGCTGATAAGACTTTCTCCAAGTAGGCAGTCGTCTAGGTAAGAATGAAATGACCCTAAGAGCGCAATGAACATCCTCTTAGATCTATAAAAGAACGGAAGAGAGAGAGTACTGCAAAAAACTAGCCATTCTCTGGATCCTGAGAAGAAGAGGAAGGGTGACCAAGGACACCAGTTAAATAGGGCTACAAACTCCAACCCTATCTCTATGGCGTTCCATAGTTGGGTAAGTTCTGAATATAGAAAGTTCTGAATATAGGAGTCCACCAGCTATGGTAGTATACTCCGGACAGAAAAAAATTGTCCCAGTATGAACGTCTGATTCACCGGCCTGTAATTTCTTGGATCTCCCTAATCCACATACCACTAATCCACGTACCACGGTCATGCGTCCTCCCTCACTGAGATGTAGATTGTAAGCTCCTTTGAGCAGGGAACGTCCCTCTCTGTTAATCTGTACAGCGCTGCGTAACCCTAGTAGCGCTCTAGAAATGTTAAGTAGTAGTAGTAGTACCAGACTCACACCCAATAGATATGAATGTTGAGCTTGTTTCAGGTTAAAACACCGAACCTAGGCCCAGGGTCCCCGGTGTTCCTAGTGGTGAACAGCCATGGCAAATATTGTATGCGTTAATTTGCAGAATTACTGCCAAGCCTTGCTTTTGGAGCAGAGATTTCTGTTCAATACTCTCGTGAGAGGTTTTTTTTTTTTTTTTTGTTTTTTTTTTTAATGCTGTTCTGGCTGTAGAAAGGTGGACATTTGAGCTTCCCCAGAATGGCAAAACTTACGTACCTATGCCCATTAGATATGAATGCTGGACTTTAGGCCTTACCCAGCATAACCATACTTATGTACCTCTGGTATAAATACACAGGAAGTGATTGAATCCCCTTCCAATTGAAAGAACACTCTGGAGTGAAGGCGCATAGAAACCTGGAAATTACCTGTAACGAAAAAAGTGAAGTTGTGCCACAGCCACTTGGTGAAGGCAGTGTAGACAAGACTGTATCTGAATTCAAGAAAGCTTGATATAACATCAGGTCTCTAAGGAAGAGGAAGAGATAGCAGATGGTATATATAGGCATACTGGACCAAAACAGGATGTTTATAATCTGCCAATGCTGAACTGATAGAGTAGAGACAAACACGAGTAGATGGTTTGAGGACCGTCCACTATCTTTAAGTGAAAGGATGACTTTATTCTCTAAGTGACCATATGTCCTGTAATAACCAGAAGAAAGCTAAAATGAAATATGAGAGGCTTCAAGGCAGTTGGAAAAGAAGGGAAGACATGAATAAAGCATGCCTGCTAAGGCAGCTGAATGATTGGGAGCTTGGTAGACAGGACTGTAGCAAGTGCAGCTACCTGAATTGCCACAAAAATCAGATACCTGACATGAGAAAAGGCAAAAATACTGTGAAAGAGGTCCTCACTGTACGCTATCTACTCACACACAAATATCAAACAGTCTGACCAAATACAAAAGCAAAAGATATCGACCCCAAAACATACAGGTATCTCCTAAAGGGTGACCTGACATTAAGAACATAAGGGACAAGCAAAATATTATTATAAGTATTATTAACATTTGTATAGCGGTACCAGATGCCCGCAGCGCAGAACACCCCACACAGAAAGACAATCCCTGCTCCAAAAAACCCACATAAGTCTTTATGTAACATATAGTATAGAGAAGCAGTCATTGACCCATGGCCAGACCCTGGGCCAAAGAAGAAAAGGCCCGAGGGAAATACCCGTCTGCTGCAAATCCCCAGACTACCCCAGAAACAACATCTCCGTTTCCTTCTACACTCCCGAGAAAAAACAAAACCGAACCGGAGAAACGCTGCCTCGTAAAGGGAACTGCAGCTGGAGGCAAACATGGCTACCTAGCGCGCCCAAAGTAAAAGAACGAGGATCAAAGAAGAAAAAACACGGAGGACATGAAAGGAGATGCGATCGCAAACGAAGAAGCCGGAAATCGCTGCCGCTAGTAGAGGAAGAAAAAAGTTACCCCCCAGTGCCGAGCAAAAACATGCTTTAGCTTCTCCTCCGACGCTAATAGACAGCGCAGCACATCCTGAGCTTTTCAGACCGATCGGAGAAGAGCGGGCGCGCGCCGAAGCGGTTCGCGCCATCGCGGTTCGCGCCATTTTTTTTTTTTTTTTTCCAATTTCCATTTACAGCTACTAAAACGCCAGAAAACGGAGGAACATAATTGCGAAAAAATCGCCCTTTAAAGTCTAAAACACTGAATTGTTCCAATCTTTTATTTATTTATTTATTTTTGCACAGCTGAACTAGAAAAGAAAAAGCTCCGCAAGCATAATAAATCACAACCGGGCTGACTGCAGGAAAAATCTGGGGAAAGAAAAAAGGGCTTGTTCTCGTAATTTCCTTCTATTTGTTTTAACTCTTTTAAAGTACAATCCCCAAAGAGAAATCTTCTCTTAAGTTTCTTTTTTTTTTTTTTTTTTTTTTCGAGTTAGAAAAGACAGTGCTGAAGAGAAGTAGACTAGCACAGAGCTGCCTGCTCGTTAACAGCCTGGGTATATACCTTTTTTTTTTTTTTTTTTTTTTTAACCGTTGAGCTTGCTCATAAAAATTGTGACTTTCTAGAGTGGCTGCCTCTCCCAAAGACATACACCTTTCTAACAAAGGGTAGCCCTTCCCAGCTACATATGGGAGATGGGGAGGAAGGGGGGAGGGACCCGGGGACACCCGAGTTTAACACCCCCAGAGGCTGTAAAAGAAAGGAAAAGAAATTCCTACCTGCCCAGCGTCTAATAGAGAATTCCTAGGCACAGAAGAAGAGGTAGTATTATTGTTGTTGTAATTATGAACCTCTAAAAGAGAAAGAGATAGAGAGAGACTAAAGGGCTCACTTCCTACCTGCTGGGAGACTGAGAAAATACTGAGGCTAAGGTCACATGGCCAGGGCTCCTATTGGCTCTCAAGAGTCAGAGTGTTTCTCAGTCTCCACCTGCTGGTAGGCGAGCACAACCCATCAGTCCAATCCTGGTCCGGTCCGGAGGGACGCTAAGGAAAGGTGGAATTAGTCATGGACTTGATATACCATCTTTCTGTGGTACAGCCAAAGTGATTTACATATTCTATGCAGGTACTTTCTCTGTCCTTACTAGGCCCACAATTGTACCTGGAGCAATGGAGCGTTCGGTGACTTGCCCAGGATCACAACGAGCTGCGGTGGGAATTGAATCCAATTGCCCCGGCTCTCAGCCCACTGCACTAACCATTAGCTACTACTTACTGTCTACAATTATAAAGCAGGCACTGAGGTGCTGAAACATGTGGACATATAGACATTTTAATTACATTTGTCTCCCCCCCTTGTTCCTTCTCACCCAGTACTTCCCTCCCCTTATTGTCTTGTCTGTATTATTTTAGATTATAAAACTCCAGACAGCCCAGAACACAGCAGCCAGACTCATATTTGGAAAACCAAAATACGAAAGCGCAAAGCCCCTATGAGAGAAGCTACACTGGTTACCACTCAAAGAACGCATCACGTTCAAAGTATGTACCCTAGTACATAAAATCATCCAAGGCGAGGCCCCAGCCTACATGTCTGACCTGATAGATCTACCACCCAGGAATGCTAAAAGATCATCTCGCACATTCCTTAATCTTCATTTCCCCAACTGCAAAGGCCTAAAATATAAACTAATGCACGCATCAACCTTTTCCTATATGAGCACGCGATTCTGGAACGCATTGCCACGTAACCTAAAAGTGACCTATGAACTGACCAACTTCCGCAAACTGCTGAAGACCCATCTCTTCGACAAGATATACCACAAAGACCAAAACATGTGAAATCCCCACACATATCTAGTAATGTTAAGAATGCCTTATATCACTATCATGATTTCCATTACCATGCAACCCAAAATACTTCTGTAACACTAAATGTCAATTCTCCTCTCATTTCCACTATCCATGATATATTGTAAGCCACACTGAGTGAGCCTGCAAAAAGGTGGGATAATGTGGGATACAAATGCAATAAATAAAATAAATATTGAGCAGGGACTGTCTCTCTATGTCAGGTGTTCAGTGCTGCGTGCGTCTGGTAGCGCTATGCAAATGCTAATAATAATAATTACATTTACAGTTTCCACTTTTACTTATGGTTGCTTTTAATACAATTGAGACTCAAGTTAATTGATACCTGCTTTTGTATGCTGCTCTGTATTTTATTGATATCTGGTGTGCACAGCTTCTAAACCTCTTTTTCTGACATCTTAAAATCAAGACAACTGCAAAGACCTTACATGCTGGATGCTGAGTATTTTTTTTTCTTTTAATTCTTAATTGCAGGGCACACTCACCTTGTGCCCAATAATAAGCAAAGTTACATTAATCTTAACAAAGAACCAATAGAAATAAAATAAAACACAGAAAAGAAAATAAGATGATACCATTTTTTATTGGACTAACAGTACATTTTTCAATTAGCTTTCGAAGGTAACCCTTCTTCATCAGATCTGAAATAAGCAAATGTTGATAACTGATTATTTCAGATCTGATGAAGAAGGGTTACCTTCAAAAGCTAATGAAAAAATGTACTAAGTCAGTCCAATTAAAAATGGTATCATCTTAGTTTCTTTTCTATGTTTGATTTTATTTCTATTGATTACCTTTAAGAGCAGACTAACACGGCTACCACATCTCTCTAACAAAGAACCAAGAAAACAAACAAATGATCCATGTCTTCCCTACACTTTTTGCCTTACTTCAGACCATCAAGTGGAGGCTTTGCAAGAGACTCCCAATCAGTGGTCACTGTAGGAATAATGCAAAGAAGAGCAGGCGGGTGACCACCAACCTGGAAGCAACATTCTCAGGCCACTGGACTACAGAATCCTCTAGAACAGAAGCATTTAGAAAAACAGCAGTTCGCCATCCTTATTACAGTAAAAGCTGATGTCCAAACTGCAGAAGAGCTTGAAGGTTTCAAGTTCCGCCTTGCAGATACCTGAAAGTCAAGCTGAATAAAAAAAAATTGCCAGGTTACAACTATGTAGACAAAGAACAGAATGATCACTGACCTTACCCACAGAAGGAAATCCAATCAGTGCTACTCTGGCATCTCCAGATTTCATGACATCAAAACCTTCTCCTTTGCCAGCAGAAGACTTGGAGGGCTCAAGCAGCTGTGCTCTGTACTTTGCAAGTTTTGCCTTTAGCAGACCAAGATGGTATTCGGTCGCTTGAACATAATGCAGGGATTTAAAGATTAATGGTCACAGACACACAGGAATTGGTTTGACTATATCTATCTGCAGTCACTATGGAACGTACGTATCTATATCAGGTCTGCACATGAATGGCGATTCATTTCTATACCGCACAATCCAAAAGTTCTCAGTGGTTTACAACATTTACATACATAACATTCAGATTACATACATAAAACCATACTAAAAACTTTAAAACACTCTAATACTTTAGAGGTAGGTCTTCAACTCTTGCTTGAATTGTTTTACTCCTTGCAATATTTTAAGCCTTAATGCTAAATTATTCCACAAAGTAGGACCTGCTACATAAAATAAAGTTGCTCGATACTCACAACTCAATGCAAGGGTACATCCAAATACAATTTTGTGCAGATCTTAAAGATTGATAAATACTCTGTTTTGCTGCCAACAAGGCGGTTAGCTTGGCAGAGTTTAAAAAGGGGTTAGACGGTTTCCTAAAGGGCAAGTCCATAAACCGCTACTAAATGGACTTGGGAAAAATCCACAATTCCAGAAATAACATGTATAGAATGTTTGTACGTTTGGGAAGCTTGCCAGGTGCCCTTGGCCTGGATTAGCCGCTGTCGTGGGTCTTTTCCCAGTGTGGTATTTCTTATGTACTTAAAAACTAAAAGAAGAATTTTGAATTTAATAAGATATTCAAGGTAACCAATGTAAGGATTTCAAAAACCAGCGTAATATATTTATATTTACCAACACTCATAAATACAATATCAGACCAAATGTTATTCTAGTCATCCCAATCCCACCTCGTGGTTGTACCATCTTTCTGCCATATCAGACATGATGCTATGAGTTTATTTTTTCAATTGCAGGTCCCACTTTATGAAATGCTATGCCCCTTTACCTCACATCACAGACCTCTCTAGTAAAATTTAAAACGGATCTTAAAACATTTCTTTTGGAGGATGCCTTCATACTCACGTAGGCTGCCAGCCATCTTTGATGTATTTCTCTTCTTTCCTATCAGTTATTGTAGTTTGGTTTATCCCACCCTTTGCCTTTCTTTCCCGTTTTCTATCTTCTCTTTCTTACCTTGTCAATGCATTTTTTAGAAATGTAAGCTGTGTACATATACTACTTGATTTGGGGGATATCAAGGTTGTAACAAACTTGGTAACTTAGAGAAGTCTGCCATGGATAAGAATTGGCCTAGAGGAAGGCAAACATTACTACTACTACTACTTAACATTTCTAAAGCGCTACTAGGGTTACGCAGCGCTGTACAATTTAACATAGAGGGACAGTCCCTGCTTAAGGAGCTTACAATCTAAAAGACAAGTGAACAGTCAGTCCGAAAGGGGCAGTCTGGATTACTGAACGGTAAGAGTTAGGTGCCGAACGCAGCACTGAAGAGGTGGGCTTTAAGCAAAGACTTGAAGATGGGCAGGGAGGGGGCTTGTTGCAAAAACATTACTGTATTTGCAACAAGAGCTGGTCATTGCTGCTTGATACTGTGGTATTAAACACACACTAGTGAGAAATATAAATCTTACTGTGCTGATAATATTTGGGATTACAGGTTGGAGAACCAGGCCACACAGAAGTATGCATCATAACATCAGGCACCTATAGTCCTTAACGGGTAGCAGTGTAATTCCCAAATGTGGGGGAACCCAGCCAGTGAAGCTTTCAGGATATCCACAATGAATAGTCATGAGATAGATTTGCATAACAAGGAGGCGGGGTACAGAACCTCATGACTATTCATTGTGGATATCCTGAAAACCTCTGTGGCTGGGATGCTCCCTGGACACGTTTGGGAATCACTGGAGTAAGGCAATAGATATTTTAGGCATGCAAAAGGTAAATGCTCTTAAGGCAACAGGAGAAGCTGAACTCAGGGGAACTTGCTGTTAGTACTTAAGTGTCCACTTAAGAGCAGAATCCAGCAAAGGAGCGTCTTTCTACAGAATTATCAATTGAAGAAGCATTAGAAGAGCTGTCACTAACAAGCTGGCAATCAAATGAGTGTTTTAATTCAGAAGTATTACAATCACTGGACTCCCCCCCTGGTCTCTGTGGGGGGGGGAGGGGGGAGCTGAATCCTCCTCACCTTTATTTTTCTGGGTGCGAGCGATTTCCTTCTCGATCTCGTTGATTTTGTCCAGGATGCCCATGTTTGAGCAGAGCAGGGAACACTGTCCAGGGAAAAACAGGGCAGGAAATATCCCTTCAGTTCCCGCAACTTAGGAACGAGGCCGCAGCGCCCCCCTCCCCCACCACCGGAAGTGGAGCCGGATGTGTCCGCCGCTGGTGCATCGCTCTTTCTCCTCCGGGCTGCGCGGCGGGAACACGAGCCGCGCACGACGGTTCCGGCCTAGTCCTTTCTCTCTGCTCCTGCGCCTCCTACGTTCGCCCTTCCTTTGCAGCAATCTAGTTCCGCCAGCATTGGGTTTTTTCGTCTTTCCTAGTCCCGGATCAAACGAGTTAGATTCCGGGCCCCAATCCCGTTAGATTTCTGGCCGCTAAAACTGGGTTTGGGGGCAGGGCGTAGCCAGACAGTAGATTTTGGGTGGGCCTGGGGGGGGAGGAAGTGGGTGGGCACCAAGTGTTCTTCCCACCACCACCACCACCACCACAAAAATATGTCAGCTGGCAGGAAAATGCTTCTTTCCACTTTGGGAGTCTGAAGCAGGCATGTACTGAAAATTGAGCATGCACAGGTGCCAGTATCGTGGAGACTAGCATTTTCATTGCCATCAGGGGGAATTCTTCAGGTGGCGGAGCCCCACCATCTACCACTAAACGTGTGCTACCATTGGGTGGGCCTGAGCCCTAAGTGGATGGGCCCTGGCCCACCTGTGGCTACGCCACTGACTTTGGGCAAAATGATGCCCCAGTGGCACATCAGGCTCTGCAGGAGATGTATTGAAACCTCCCGGGGGTACTGAGTACCAGCACCTTTTCCAGTGTCTGCTAAAATTGACCCATGGATGGACCACACGTTTTAATGAAAGAGCTCAGGCTCTACACACCAATTCTGCCTTGTCATAGATTCTGTGACTGGTTGCAGGGGGCCTGGCTATTGTGGGGTGGGTGGGTCCCTCAGTGATCACCCCACCCCTGAAGGGTAGCCTGGCATTTGAGTACCGGCACCTTTTTTTGCTAGAAAAATTGCACTGTGCCTACCCTGTACAATAAAACAGTGTAATTACTGTGTTAGCCCACCGTCTCCAAATCTGCCAGTTAACCAGTTTTCCATCAATTAGATAACGGGTGGTTTTCAAGGGTGATGATGTGGAGGAAAAATTGCAGGAACATCTTAAGAAATTGGAAGACTGGGCATCCAAATAGCCGATGAAATTTAATATGGACAAATGCAAAGTGATGCGCATTGGGAAGAATAATCCAACTCCAACAACAATCCAACAAAAGGTAAATTCAATGTACAGCACAGACCTGTATATGAAATCACTGACCCAATTTTACCAGTGATTTCATATACAGGTCTGTGCTATACATTGAATTTACCTTTTGTTCAATATTTGATTTTTATTACATTTCATCCTATCATCTCTCATCCCTCTAATGTTATGTTTAATTTTACTTCATTCTGGTGAATATGCATTTAAGTCCTTAATATTATGGCACTGTACATATTTGAGATCAAGCCTTTTTTATTAATTTTCACTATTTTAATGTATTTGCATATAATTTGTATGATATTTCGAATTCATCTGTTTATTTCATTTAATTTCAACAACATTGTTTTACTGAATTGTATATGTTTTGTACATTATTTTACTACCGTATTTAAATTTTTACATGTATTCAGTTCTTGCTGATGTATCCTAATTTTTTTAATATGATTTAATCATTGCAGATATATCCGCATTTTTAATTATTTAATCGTTGCATGTTTTATATGTATATAGATATATATATTTTATACATATACTAGTAAAAAAGCCCCGTTTCTGATGCAAATGAAACGGGGGCTAGCAATGTTTTCTTCTGTGTGTCCCTGCCCTCTGGCCTCTCTCCCCTCCCCCCTCTGAGTCCTTCACTGTTACAGAGCCAGCGATTTGATTTCGTGCTCTGCTGTTTTCCTTCACTGACTGTGTTACAGAGAGGGCGGGGCAGACACTCATAGGGAAACCGGATATCTCGCCCCCTTCACACTTCCGGCTGGAGGCTTCATAGAACGTTGGTGTTGCCTTTTATATAGAGAGATAGTAAAAAAAGCCCCGTTTCTGATGCAAATGAAACGGGGGCTAGCAATGTTTTCTTCTGTGTGCATGTGGGAGTGTGTGTGTCCCTGCCCTCTGGCCTCTCTCCCCTCCCCCCACTGAGTCCTTCACTGTTACAGAGCCAGCAATTTGATTTCGTGCTCTGCTGTTTTCATTCACTGACTGTGTTACAGAGAGGGCGGGGCAGACACTCATAGGGAAACCGGATATCTCGCCCCCTTCACACTTCCGGCTGGAGGCTTCATAGAACGTTGGTGTTGCCTTTTATATAGAGAGATAGTAAAAAAGCCCCGTTTCTGATGCAAATGAAACGGGGGCTAGCAATGTTTTCTTCTGTGTGCATGTGGGAGTGTGTGTGTCCCTGCCCTCTGGCCTCTCTCCCCTCCCCCCGCTGAGTCCTTCACTGTTACAGAGCCAGCAATTTGATTTCGTGCTCTGCTGTTTTCATTCACTGACTGTGTTACAGAGAGGGCGGGGCAGACACTCATAGGGAAACCGGATATCTCGCCCCCTTCACACTTCCGGCTGGAGGCTTCATAGAACGTTGGTGTTGCCTTTTATATAGAGAGATAGTAAAAAAGCCCCGTTTCTGATGCAAATGAAACGGGGGCTAGCAATGTTTTCTTGTGTGTGCATGTGGGAGTGTGTGTGTCCCTGCCCTCTGGCCTCTCTCCCCTCCCCCCGCTGAGTCCTTCACTGTTACAGAGCCAGCAATTTGATTTCGTGCTCTGCTGTTTCATTCACTGACTGTGTTACAGAGAGGGCGGGGCAGACACTCATAGGGAAACCGGATATCTCGCCCCCTTCACACTTCCGGCTGGAGGCTTCATAGAACGTTGGTGTTGCCTTTTATATAGAGAGATAGTAAAAAAGCCCCGTTTCTGATGCAAATGAAACGGGGGCTAGCAATGTTTTCTTCTGTGTGCATGTGGGAGTGTGTGTGTCCCTGCCCTCTGGCCTCTCTCCCCTCCCCCCGCTGAGTCCTTCACTGTTACAGAGCCAGCAATTTGATTTCGTGCTCTGCTGTTTTCATTCACTGACTGTGTTACAGAGAGGGCGGGGCAGACACTCATAGGGAAACCGGATATCTCGCCCCCTTCACACTTCCGGAAGAATAAAGACTTTGATAATTAGAACTCTCGTCTCCTCATCTTCCGTGGAAGAGCCCTGCAACCTTCACTATTCCTTCCGCCTGTTGGAAAAAAAATCATTCAACATGAGGGATCCTGTTCATTCTCTTCCTCAAATGTGGTATAAATCATTCAATGCAGATACTTTAAAGGATGTTCTATTGGGAAGATAGCCAGATGCTAAAGATAAGATTCATCTCACAGACACCACAAAACAAATGACGGTGATGCCTCCATGGGAGACAACTTTGCAAGACCAGAGCACTGCATCAATGACTTTGTGGTCAGAATACTAAGAACAAACTAAAACAATTCAAGAACATAAGACCTTTGAAGTTAAGGTGATGAAATATTTTGACAGCAACAAAAGAGAAATTAACAGAGATCAGTTTTTCCTATCACAATATAAGCCATAAGATAATACTGATTTGTTTACCTTCTCATCACCCGTCCTTCTCTCCTGTTTCTTACCACCTCTCCCACCTTTATCTATGAGATTGTCATTGGCACACTTTGATGTTTCACTTATATACTGATATTGTCATCTTTTGCTCATTTCAGACTTGAAGGTTAGTCCACTGAAAAAAGCATCATCTTATTTTCTTTTTTGTTGTTTTATTTCTGTTTAATTTTCATTTGCAATAACAAACCAGTATCAAAATTAGGGGCCCCTTTGACTAAAGCTTAGTGCGTGCTAACAGAATTAGTGTACACTAAATGCTAAGAAGTCCATAGGTATAAAATGGGCGTCTCAGAATTTGGCACTCGCTAATGGAATTAGCATTCACTAAGCTTTAGTAAACAGATCCCTTAATGAGGTGTTATGATACAGAAATATACAAAACCGCTCATCAAATTTGAATTGCTATGCTAACAAGGTCTTATATCCCACAACATCCCTGCAACTACAGCACGCCTTCTTTTTTTTTTTTTTGGCAAAAAGATTAACAGAAGAAAAGCCAAAGTACGAGAAAACCAAAACTTCCACAGAAAAAAGTCCAACGGGGAAAACACAAGAGTGAAAGAACACTAAGTACCAGGTTGATATCAAACAAAGGTGATTTATTCTTCTCATCTGGGACTTGTACTTTTATTGGAGGAAAAATTAATTTTCTTTGACATCAACCTGGTACTTAGTGTTCTTCATAACATTAACAAAAAAAACATACTGAGTCAGACCAACGGTCCATCCAGCCCAGTATCCAACAGTGGCCAATCCAGGTCATAAGTACCTGGAAGAACCCAATTAGTAGCAACATTCCATGCTATCAAACCCAGGGCTAGCAAGCATCCTGTTTGCTTTTTTGGCCACCACTGCATACTGGGCAGAAGATTTCAGTGTATTGTCTACAGCACCACCTAGATCTTTTTTTCTTGAGTGCTGACCCCCCAAGGTGGACCCTAGCATCAGGTAACTATGATTCTGATTATTCTTCCCAATGTGCATCTCTTTGTCCACATTAAATTTCATCTGCCTTTAGAATGCCTAGTCTTCCAATTTCCTATGGTCTTCTTGCAATGTTTCACAGTCCACATGTATTTTAACGACCTTGAATAGTTGTTAAAACACATGCCAGTCTGCTTCAAGTAGTTGAAGCCACCTGCTTGTGTGACTTACAGTTTTAATGTGACAGTGATTTTCTTCTTTTCCGGAGACGGGATGGCGGTAGAACTAGAGGGCTTGAAATGAGGTTGAAGGGGGGGGGGGGGGGGCAGACTCAAGAAAAATGTCAGGAAGTATTTTTTTTCACGGAGAGAGTGGTGGATACTTGGAATGCCCTCCTGAGGGAGGTGGTGGAGATGAAAACAGTAACGGAATTCAAAAATGCATGGGATAAACATAAAGGAATCCTGTTCAGAAGGAATGGATCCTCAGAAGCTTAGGAGAGATTGGGTGGCAGCACTGGTGGTTAGGAGGCGGGGCTTGTGCTGGGCAGACTTCTATGGTCTATGCCCTGAAAATGGCAGTTCCTTAGCGTCCCTCCAGACCGGCCCAGTGATTGACTGATGGGTTGTGCACACCTAGCAGGTGGCCGGTCCGGAGGGACTAAAGGAAAGCAAATTAGCAGGTAAGGCCTAATTTCTCCATACAAATCAAGGTCAGGTATACATATAAAGTAGCACATATGAGTTTATCTTGTTGGGCAGACTGGATGGACCGTACAGGTCTTTTTCTGCCGTCACTTACTATGTTGTCTAATCTTGGACTGGTGTACTGTATTTCTAGTTAATATATTGCTCAGTGAAGTGTATTCACGGAGTTCAGCGCATTCCAGGGATGTGGCATCCAAAGGAGTAAATCAAATAGCAATCTTTTTGAAAATCAGTCAACTTATTCTATATTTTTCCCTAATCCATGTTGTGGGCCATGACTTCTCCTTTATCATGCTTTAAGATTTGTCAGTATGCTGGCTTAGATTTAAAATCTTTTAACCAGCAAAAGGAAGCTAGCAGAGATACTTTATACTGTCTAGGGTGCTCCCTTTCTAACTATGCTGTGATACACATACATAGCAGTTAAAAAGGCTACATCTTCAATAAATCTCTGAATGGAGTATTATTTTTTTTCCTTTTTAATAAAAGATTAGCGCATGTTATCTGCATCAGGGCCCATAGGAATAAAAGGAGTCCTGTGGCAGATAACACATGCTAATCTTGAAATACCCCTTTATTTGCTTTTATAAACCATTCCCAGCCAGCCCCCCCTCTTTCCTATGTTTGAGTGGCTTTAGCACTGAAGGGGTGTCCATCCCAGAGCTTCCCAAGCCAGTCAGGTTTTTAGGATGTCTGTAGCAAATATGCATGAGGTAGATTAGGAAGCAGTGTCTGCAGATAGAAACATGACGGCAGGTAAAGGCCGTACGGACCATCCAGTCGGCCCAGCCTCAGTAACCACTAACTTCCCCTTTTCCTAACGGGTCCCACGCCTTCTTAAACTCTGACACAGTATTCGTCTTCCACCGGGAGGCTAGTCTACGCCTCCACCACCCTTTCTGTGAAAGAGTATTTTCTCAGATTCGTTCGAAGCCTATTTCCTCTTAACCTCTCATTCCAGAGGTTTCCTTCATTCACCTCAATCTACTGCAAGGTATGTCCTTTGCACCGTGTCTTCAGATCTACTGCAAGGTGCATCCTTTGCATCTTTTGTTGAACAGTAGTGGGCTGCTTCCTGACTTGACTGGGCCACAATCCTACTGGGCAAGCCTCTAAATAGGGTATAGGAGCCTCAGAGCCATTTTTCCTGAAAGCTTAAGTTGCTTTTATGTGAAGGGTGGTTTTAGCTTCTAGTATAACGAATACATTTGCATGATGGAAGGAAATTATGAAAATCTATGAAAGAAAAATAGAAGTAAATGATTGTATTAAATTGTTTGAAAAATAAGCAATCGCCATAGATACATAAATTGGACTTCAAAAGTTCATACTTAAGCTACATATAATAACAAAAAATTCAGGGGTCCTTTTACTAAACTGCGGGGAAAAGGGCCCTGTGATAGCGGCAGGAGCTGTTTTTCCCACACGCCAGGGCCCTTTTTCCTGCAGTGGGTAAAAAGCCCCCAGACGCACATGGCCATGCGTCGGGAGCACTTACGCCACCCGAGGTTATCTGCGTTGGGCTTACTGCCGCTCTGTAAAAGAGCTAAGTTTTCAGCAGCACACTCCAGAAATACAGCAAATAAAGCTTGATTATAATATAACATTAAAACAGGGCCCTCAAAAACGTTACAAAACCTCCATGCAACAAATTACTGAAATTGCCTTTAGGAATTACTTTTAATCATCGATGCCATCCCAACATACGTGAAAAAAAAATGAAAGCATAATGTGCTCTTTGTAACAGGCTCTTATAAAGTCTATCAGTGAAAGTTTACCATCACGTACTACAATGCAGTATAAAGAAAAATTGCTAATCTCGGAAGTTCCAATCGTTCATAAACTTTTAAATCGCAGATCCAAATCCCCATCTACAGGGGCTAGAACTAAATGACGGCAAAGTCACAGACATGATGGTATTAATGAAGTCATTTCTATACTTTTGGCTGCCATTTGATTTAGTCCCTAAAGTGCGACTCGGGTGCAGGGATTTGGATCGGTTATTTAGAAACAGAGAAACGTGACAGCAGATAAGGGCCAAATGGCCCATCCTCAGCATCCACTATCTCCTCCTGTCCTTAAGAGATCCCATCCCACGTACCTGTCCCACGCTTTCTTAAATTCACACACAGTCCTTGTCGTCACCACCGGGAGGCTATTCCATGCATCCACCACCCTAAGAACTGTTGGGACTTTTGAGATAAGTAATTTTTCTGTTATATTGCCCTGTAGTATTCATGGTGTGCTTTCATTGGCTTTATTAGAAGTGCTTGTTAAAAACAGCATATTGTACTTTCATATTGTAACACTAAATGTCTATTTTTCTTATATTTCCACTACTCATGATGTATTGTAAGCCACATTGAGCCTGCAAAGAGGTGGGAAAATGTGGGATACAAATGCAATAAATTAAAAAAAAATTGTTCACTTATGTTTGGGAGGGCATCGATGACTGATGTTATTAATCTCTATAATTAACTCTAGTAATTTGTTGCATGTGGCATTTGTCAAATTTACTACTACTAATCATTTCTATAGCGCTACTAGATGAACGCAGCTGAGGCCCCACCCCCTTTTTATGTTATGTTGTGTTTTATTTGCTGTATTTCTAAATGGTAGTGCTGAAAATTTAATATTCGTCATATGTGCTTGTGATTTGTTGTTTTTTTTTTTTTTTTGGCAACATGGTTCATATCTCATTGCCTCCTACTGACAAATTTTTTTTTTATTTAACTGAACAGATGAGCCGATGTGAAGGAAGAATGTGTGCGTGTGTTAAAAGTTTTCAAGTAGCCTTGAACTAACCCCAGAATGACAGTTGCTGTGGCTACCTGCCCAACCTTTTTTTTAAATTTTTAAAAAAATCTTGGTTAATGCTTTACCGGAGCCCTTTTCCTTAAGATCAGGGGGCATGAAAACATTTACCCATTTGCATGGAACCTTGTTTGTATTGCAATTTCCAATCTCTCCATTTCAGGCTTTGAGCATCAGAGAGATAGAAAGGGTTCTTTACTGACTTTTGGCTTCTACTTTGCATGTTTCGCATGAAATACAACGGCAAGTGAGAGGAATGTCCTGCATCACATAAGCTATGTAACTACTTTGAGAAACTGTAAATGCAATTACTAGTGATGATATACCTCTAAATTATACAGGAGAAAATAAACTAAAAAATACAATATCAACCTATCAAAAGGAGTTTACTTATAAAGTAATATATAGTCCTGCACCATCTTTGAGGTTCCATACAGCTGACGATTTAGTTTTCAGTGTTAATTTGGTTTATCTAGATGGTTTTGTAGCGCTCTTCCTGAGGCAGCCACGAGGTTGGCGAAACAAGGCGCTTTTGTCGAGGGGCTGGCGTTTTCTCGCCGCTGCAGCAACTTTATAGGACTCCGGAGTCCCTTAGTGTGGGATATTTGGTCACAGTCTTTTTTTCTGAGGGTGTTTCACCTGGTTTAAGCTAAGTATTTCACACTTGTTATATCTGGGGTTAAGCCTGAGTGGGTTTCTGATTGTTGCAAAATGTATAAACAAAGTTTCATGAAGGTTTAAAACGTTAAAGAGTGTGCAACAGATAGTACCTCAGTATATTCCAGGGTGTATCCTTGTTTTGAGGGTTCTCCTTAGATAGTCCTTTTACTGGCTATTGTCAGTCTTTTAGGGTGGTTTGATGATGGGTGTCCATTTGTAAGATTGATATAGAATTTTTTGAGAGAGGAATTGAGTTTTTTATCCCATCGGTTTTCTCATGTTTTGTGAGTTTTTACGTTGGGATTTTTTCTCTCTTGACTCTCTTAAATAGAACCCATGATAGTACTCTACTCCTATTGAAGCAGAGGTTTAGCAATAACTTTGTATAATTCCCTGCTAGGAGGTTTGAGGTTCATTTTGTTAACACTATTTATCAATCCAAAGGACACCTTCACACCATCTCTATATATTACTTTATAAGTAAACTCCTTTTGATAGGTTGATTACTAGTGATGAACAATGGCTTTAAGTGTTGTTTCCTTTTTTCCTGGATAAAATCAGGGACCTAAAATGTTCAAAATAAAATCCTCAATTCAACAGTCCTTTCTTTAGGTACTGTGTCAATAGTGGCAGAGTCACATTTAAAGTACAAGCCGCAAAGTCCAGCATAATTATGCAGGGTGCCACAGAAAAGCTCATGCTTCTTGCAAAGTGTCCAAATCTTCTGAGGTACATGATCAGCAGGGGTGACATATGGCTTAAGAAGTCATACGGTCACAAATGTTCTCCAGAGTATCGCTGTGGTATTACCTTTCGATAATTCTTACAGTGGTCTAAATAAGAAACATCACCAATGCCAAAGATTTGTGATTTTTTTTTTTAAATGAATTGTGAGGAGACACTATACTGACAGCATTGAGTCATATGAAAGCTCTAGTTTTTTTTTTTGAGACCTATTGCATGCAAATTTGGGCGTTTCCTCGTTTCTTATGAATGAGATGTGGATAAGGGTGTGAGGTAGGAGAAGCATTTTACAGCATTACCTACATCCAAGTTTAAAAAAAAATGTATTCAAGAGGTCTGTGCTGTGCTTTCATTTTCAGCCAGTGTTTTTCTTTACTGAGATATTAGGCATATGCTGACTTCCCCTCATTATGGCTTGTTGCATATAACATACTGCCCATGAGGGAATGGGTGGTATAAGACACGGTTTCCTTAAGGACACTCCCTCGCTGAAGCTGGAATTGAGCTACATTAAAGTAGTTAACCTGGCCAGGTGAGTGCCACTCAAGCAGAGAGCAGGGAGTTAAAAGCTATCTAGCAGAACAGATTTGGGAGACCCCAAGTGAAGGAGGCAAGACTTCAAGGGAGCAGCCTTGAGTAAGGACCTCCCAGCATATGCAGAGAGAAGGCCACAGTACCTGAGAGAAGGTGCCAGGGAAGGAGTAGCAGCCTGTGCCTAAGTGGGTCCCTGGGGTGGGAAACTATGTTCAACTCAGCCTCTAGGAGTTAATTACACATGTAAGGAAGACTGCCAAGGTAGGAGATACTTTGAAATATAGCCAGAGAGTACCTGATTTTGGTGTATACCCAGATGGGGCCTGAGTCATTGTGTTCGGGCCTGGCTAGGCGTCAGCCCTATTAAGAGTGACTAATGAAAAGGACTAAGCCTCTGAAGTAACGGAGCTGATTACTATCCCTTCCTGCATGTGAATAACATGTTTTGACTTTTACCTGCGTGTGTGCCGCATCTTTATGAGGTCCTGCAGCCAGCTGTTAGCCACACTGCCCTTCCTGAAATTCCCCCACAGTGGCAGCAATGTCTAATGTAATGTCCTATCTGAATCAACACTCATCTTTTAATATGGTCTGGCTCCCTACTGTAGCATCTTCCTTCAAGTGGGATATCCTCACAGCCACTGATTAGTTTACAGTTAGGTTCATGATTACAGTTATCAGAATGTGTACATCATAATTTTGATATTAAAATTGGGTTTGACTTCAAAGGCATGAAGGCATAGCCTAGCTCCTACAGAAGAAGTATTAAGAACTAGGCTTCAACTCCTCAGCATTTCTTGTAACTTTGCCAGAACACTTCACAACCTGTTGTGCTTCAGGTATAAACTTGGATTTCCAAAGAAAGCACTTTTTTTTTTCTCGTTTTGCTTAAACCCAACAATCAGCTCACTGCTATGCAATTTTGTGTTTCCTGTTTTACATGAATGTCCCCCTTCCCCCCCCCCCCCCCCTCCAACAAAATGGTGCTTCCTGCAGTATTCTGACAAGGAATCCACCTGAAAAATGTCTCAGAATTTAATTTCATGATGTGAAAACATGAATATAGACTTTTAGTACCTTATCAAAGCACCTAATTGGCTTAACAGTAAAAAAAAAAAAAAAAACCTTTAAATTTACAATTTGATGCTTATAAAAGTGTTGCCATTCTGGGACAGACTGAAGGTCCATCAGGCCCAGCATTCTGTTTCTAACAGTGGCCAATCCAGGTCACAAATACCTGGCAAGATCCCCAAAAAGTACAAAACATTTTATGCTGCTTATCCTAGAAATAAGCAGTGGGTTTTCCCCCAAGTGCATCTTAATAATGGCTTAGGGACTTTTCTTTTAGGAAGTTATCAAAACCATTTATAAGCCCTGCTAAGCTAACTGCTTTTACCACGTTCTCTGGCAATGAATTCCAGAGCTTAATTACTCAGAGTGAAGAAATATTTTCTCTGTTTTGTTTTAAATTTACTACTTTGTAGCTTGCTAGAATCAGAAGCCAACTTGGAGGCCACTGACCTGCAGGATTTCTTGGAGCTTACTGACCTCATTTATATGAAACATCGGTACCTGTGCAACTGAGGTGTAGCAAAAATTCTGCTATTGGGACTGTTAAAAAAAAAAGTGAGGTAACAGTGTTGTATGCACAGAGAAAGAGTGATCGTAACATGATCAAATTTGAGCTGATATCTGGAGTGAAGTCACTAAGGAAATCTTTTAATTTTCAAAAGAGCAACAATGACAAAATGAGGAAAATGTACATAAGTGTTGCCATACTGGGAAAGACCAAAGGTCCATCAAGCCCAGCATCCTGTTTCCAACAGTGGCCAATCAAGGTCACAAGGACCTGGCAGAAACCCAAAGAGTAGCAAGATTCTAGAATTCTAAAGAATAACAAGATTCCATGCAGAATTTCAAAGCGTAGCAACATTCCATTTAGAATCCTAAGTACCTAAGCACATAAATGATGCCATACTGGGACAGATCAAAGGTCCATCAAGCCCAGCATCCTGTTTCCAACAGTGGCCAATCCAGGTCACAAATACCCGACAAGATCCCAAAAAGTACAAAACATTTTATACTGCTTATCCCAGAAATAGAGGCTTTTCCCCAAGTCCATTTAATAACTGTCTATGGACTTTTCCTTTAGGAAGCCATCCAAACCTTTTTAAAACTCCGCTATGCTAACCACCTTTACCACATTCTCTGGCAACGAATTCCAGAGTTAAATTACATGTTTGAGTGAAGAAAATTTTTCTCAGATTTGTTTTAAATTTACTACATTGTAGCTTCATCACATGCCCCCTAGTTCTAGTATTTTTGGAAAGCGTGAACAGACGCTTCACATCTACCCATTCAACTGTACTCATTATTTTATAGACCTCTATCATATCTCCCCCTCAGCTGCCTTTTCTCCAAGCTGAAGAGCCCTAGCCGCTTTAGCCTTTTCTCATAGGGAAGTCGTCCCATCCCCTTTATCATTTTCGTCGCCCTTCTCTGCACCTTTTCTAATTCCACCTTCTGCTTAGTGTGCTGCTGCGGCTAAGAAAGCAAATAGAATGTTAGGTATTATTAGGAAAGGAATGGAAAACAAAAATGAGGATGTTATAATGCCTCTGTATCGCTCCATGGTGTGACCGCACCTCGAATGTTGTGTTCAATTCTGGTCGCCGTATCTCAAAAAAGATATAGTGGAATTAGAAAAGGTGCAGAGAAGGGCGACAAAAATGATAAAGGGGATGGGATGACAAGTCACTGCTTGTCCCTGGGGTCAGTAGCTAGACTCTTGCTACCATCTGGGATTCTGTCAGGTACTTGTAACCTGGACTTGCTATTGTTGGAAACAGGATACTGGGCTAGATGGACCACTGGTCTGACCCTGTATGGCTATTCTTATGGTCTTAGGCATATAGGTGCCCGTCTCTAGGAAAACGTGACTGAAGCAGTGAATCCAAAATGCAGAGAATGGCCAATTTGCCATGTCATGAGTCTATAAGAAGTCTGCAAAAGTTACATGTTTGAACTTCTGTAACAAAACAAAACACCCTCCCCTTCCCCCCAAACAAAACAAAAACACAACACACCCACCCAAACACATTACATGAAACGTTTGCATCAAGAGGGTCATTTTATTAACAGGTTACCTAGGTCAGAAGGCCAAATAAATGAATGCTTTCAGGCTATTTTATAAAGACACATAGATGCCCATGTGTCTTTATAAAAGACACAAAAAACCTGCCGAAACGGAGGTTAAAATGCAGCCGCAAACATTTATAGAAGCTCAAAAACTGGTGTAAATGTACAGGGCTGGAATACATGCATAGGTATCTTATAACCTATGAGCATACTTCATGACTACACCTGCAGTCCATTCGAAATGCTCTTCTAAACACACCTTCCCTTGGGTTTCGTAAAATAACCAGCTTGCAAAAAAAATCCTTTAGAAATTAACAAAACATGGAGATTGGTTGCACTGTGTGAAAACAGGAAATAGAGTTCATGTGGTTTTTTTTTTTTTTCTTACAGAAATACTTTATTTTTCAAACATGCACAGTACCAAGTTAGCATCATACTCACACTTAGTAACAACCTCATGCTTGCTGAGGACCAGTCCAGCAGACGGCTGCTTTCTGACTCAAAATACCACATAGCTCTTCTGTACCCAAATTCCACACATTGCATTTTGCAGGCAAATTGCTGAAATGAATGGCTTTTTCTGTACTGGTTAAGCTGCTTATGTTTCTGCAGTAGGATCATCTGATATCCCAATTTAGAGAAATCAAGCTTAAGAAACTTCAGTGGCAGTGCTGATAAGTTTTCAAAATGTATAAAGCATGTCTGAGATCGGAGTGCTTTTTAGGTGTGGTTTATTCATACAGTATATGTTTGTATAATGAAAGTTTAAAATAAAATCAAGCAAACCTCTGTGCATTTTGTGTCTCTCTTTATTTTTATTTTGCACCTACATCTTCATCTCTCCCTCCCAGATGGCTCCGAGAACCCTGGAGGAGGGAATCCTCCACAGCACATCCTCGGTGCAGGGAGCCTGCCTCTCTTGAAGCGGCCATCTTCCTCTGTCCCCAAGTACACCATCTCCATAGCATGCCCAACTAGCCCTGACAAACAGGGGATCTAAATCAAGACCCCTCGCAGGCTGTGCATTTTCTTTCACTGCTGCATTGCTAGTGCTCAGGAATCTCATTCCCCTACACATTGCCTTTTTAGTGTATCTGAAAAATAAGCTCCGCAGAGTTATAAATTGATTTCTTTAGCACTCAGAAAATGCAACTGGAACTCCCCCTTGGAAAAACCCTGCACCTGGTTAGCACGGCATTCCTTACAGAACGGATGCTTAAAATGTTAACGTAAAAGTTCTCTCTTCATTCTCCCCTCCAAACATACACAACACACACACACACATATATATATATACACATTTTGGCACCCAAGGCGTGACTCAGTTCAACCTGGTTAATGTCTTTTTGCTTTGAATACTCCAAAGTCCAATATGATTTGAAAGGACAGTTGCTGCTTTACCTGAGAAAGGTAAGATGAAGCACTGATGTTTGTACAGCCAGAAAGTAGTACAAACCCTAAATGTATATATAGATATAAGCTGGATTATTCTGCGGGACAGGTTAACAAGACAGCTTTTTTTTTTCTCAAAAGTGTTTGCTGATTATACATACAAAAGGAAACCATAATATATCTGACATTTCATCGTTTTCAATGTGAAAACAGAAGATGCATTGTAACTCTGAGCAGTTGTGCATTTGATGCCGGTCCTATCTTACAGGAACCAGAAAAATAAAAATTTTGTAATAAAACTCTTTTTTTTTTTTTTTTTTTTTTAAGTTTAGTTTTAGCTCTGAAAGCTGATGATCGCAAGTTAGAAGCAATCTTACACCTACAAGTAAGGGGAGGTTCAGATTCACAGCCACATCTGGCAGCCTGGATGGAAGTCTTGTGATACATTCCCTTGACATATTGCTGGTGAAAACTAATTACGGTTTGGATCAGATTAGTGGTCTGTAGCATTCCAGAGGGGTTTGTATTATGCCCCTCCCCCATTCCCAACCATTTGGAACTGAAGGACCTACTGACCCCCCTCATTCTGTTCCCTCTTGGGTAAGAGGATTCACTGAGTGATGCTGTTATTCTCCAGCCAGTAACACACATGAGCTGGCCTGCTGTGTCTCCTAGCAAGAACAGGCTTAACCTCGCCTAACTCACTTTCCTCCTGCCTTCTCCCAGACACACCAAGGTGCGATAGGACACAGCGTCTCACTGAAAACTGACTTATCATATCCATTACCAGTCCATTCTTGGTGAATTAGCGAGATGGAGAAAAGGAGGATTTGGTGATACAGAAACTATAGCAACAAGGGAAAAAAAAAAAGTGCAATTAAAGGTTGCTTAAAAACCAGGTTAAAAGTGAATAGTGCCACTTGGAGGGAGGAGGAATCAAAAGCTCTGTCAGCCCTGCTCCGGGGCCTGATGGCTTTTAACATTCATGCGTTCGTTGTCTAGTCCATTGGACAGAAGAGGAAGGCATCGGCGTCTGCCCAGCTTTGGAAGTGTCCTCGCTGACCAAGCGCTCTTCTGCCGTGTTCTTGGTCGTTTACCATCTCTCCTGTGTCTCTGTCACCGGAATTCATAGATTGGTGCACTGTGCTCTGGGACATGAGTTAGATTTAATGACTGATACCTTTAGTGAAGAAGAAAAGACCAGGAAATTGAGAAGGATCAAACAATATTCAGCCACACAGCTCTACTCTACATGAAAATGACATGCTTCTCTCTCTTTGGGGTAGGATATTTAAGTAATATTTGCAGTTTTGCCACATTTTTCCTGCTCTGTGCAGCATGAGCTGGTTAAGAGACACAAAAATACACCATAATTAAACAACATTTTTTCTAGATTATCAGTTCTATAGATGATGCCTTTCTGCCAGACTATCGCTATTGTGTTCATTTTCTAGCTCTGCACAATCTATCATCAATCCGCTACACATTTGTCAGCTCGAGTACACCTGCTGCCTTTAAGTGGGGGCATTAGATCAAAGGGCACATCTGCAGCGATTTTCTAAAACAAGTACCCCGACATCCGGAGGGGCCAGAAGACGAGGCGAGTGAAATGTTACGGAGCCCAACGGCAGAGAGGACACCGGGATCAGGCCTGGGAATGCTGTTAACACAAACATCAGTCTCTTACCATTCCGAGCTGCGGTGGTAGTAATAACCCTCTATAGAAGCTGCAGATTTCTGGAAGCAGATGTAGTAAAAACCAGCAAAGGAAGCACCGCTAATGTCTTTGATTGTGTGATCTGGTACTAAAAACTGCTCCTGCATGCAAGTGACAAACACATGGTTATTATTACAATGAGGAGGCAAATCATCTGCCTTGAACTTGGCATCTTCCAGGAAGTGTTTCTACTTAGGGCAGCCACTGCCAGGGTGGATATTTATGCACACTGAATTACAGCTAAAACAACAGACTATGAAATAATGGCAGATAAAGACCAATTGAGCAAGTGAATCTACTCAGTTGTCTTCCTCACTACTGTGTTAAGCAGATGAGCACATTGATTCCCAGTAGTCAAACAACAACAAAAATAAACAACTTCCCCAAATGCCCTGCACTCGATCTCTCAGCTCCACAACTGTCCTAATTGTTGTACTACTACTACTACTACTATTTGACATTTCTAAAGCGCTACTAGGGTTACGCAGCGCTGTACAATATAACATAGAAGGACAGTCCCTGCTCGAAGAGCTTACAATCTAATGGACGAATGTACAGACAATCAAGTAGTGGCAGTCTAAGGTTAGGTGCCGAAGGCAACATTGAAGAGGTGGGCTTTGAGCAAGGATTTGAAGATGGGTAGGGAGGGGGCTTGGCGTAAGGGCTCAGGAAGTTGATTCCAAGCATAGGGTGAGGCGAGGCAGAATGGGCGGAGCCTGGAGTTGGTGGTGGTGGAGAAGGGTGCTGAGAGGAGGGATTTGTCCTGTGAGCGGAGGTTTTGGGTGGGAACGTAAGGGGAGATGAGGGTGGAGAGGTAATGAGGGGCTGCAGACTGAGTGCATTTGTAGGTGAGAAGGAGAAGCTTGAACTGAATGCGGTATCTGATCGGAAGCCAGTGAAGTGACCTGAGGAGGGGGGTAATATGAGTGTATGTGCCCTTGTTGTTAATGTTATAACCAGGTTACTCCATGAAGAATGCTGGAAGCCTATTGCTCACGTACTTCTGATGTGAAGGTAGTAACTACAATGGCTTCATCCAGTTACCAGAGTCTGTTGCAGTCAGTCATTCCTCTTTACCCACTCGCTTGCATTTTCCTCCTTTTGACTCTCTAAAACTGGGATGGCCAATCATGGTCAGAGGGCCACAACCCAGTTGGGTTTTCCAGATTTCCACTATGAATATGCATGAGATTCATTTGCATACGATGGAAGCAGTACATGCAAATCAATCTCATGCATGTTCATTGCGGAAATCTGGAAAACCCAACTGCGTTGTGGCCTTGAGGGCCGCTGTCGTCCGCCCCTCCTCTAAAAGGGCTGCTTCTCAACCCTCTCCTAGAGGCACACCTAGCCAGTGGGGTGTTCAGGATTACCACGATTAATTTGCACGAGATTAATATATGTAAATCTAATCTTGTGTATATTCACTAGGTGAGCATCCAGGAGAGGCTTGACAAACACTGCACTAAGCTTTAATAGAAAATGAAGCCAGATGAGGCTTTTCTAATCAGCTATAGTAACAGTAGATGATGGCAGAAAAAGACCTGCACGGTCCATCCAGTCTGCCCAACAAGATAAACTCATATGTGCTACTTTTTGTGTATACCCTACACTTTGATTTGTATCTGTCATTTTCAGGGCACAGACCGTATAAGTCTGCCCAGCACTATCCCCGCCTCCCAACCACCAGCCCCGTCTCCCAACCACCGGCTCTAGCACAGACCGTATAAGACTGCCCAGCACTATCCCCGCCTCCCACCACCGGCTCTGGTACAGACCGTATAAGTCTGCCCAGCACTATTCCCGCCTCCCAACCACCAGCCCCGCCTCCCACCACCGGCTCTGGCACAGACCGTATAAGTCTGCCCAGCACTATCCCTGCCTCCCAACCACCAGCCCCGCCTCCCAACCACCGGCTCTGGCACAGACCGTATAAGTCTGCCCAGCACTATCCTCGCCTCCCAACCACCAGCCCCGCCTCCCACCACCGGCTCTGCCACCTAATCTCAGCTAAGCTTCTGAGGATCCATTCCCTCAGAACAGGATTTTCTCTTCAGTTCCGTGTAACTTGGGAGTTTGTGACTTCCCCAGGCTTTTGCAAATTCCATTCCAGGCTTTGTTTCCATGTCCTTCATTGGGAGGCTGTTCCATGCATCCGTCGTTCTTTTAAATAACATTTCCTGATGCTGAACTCGAATCTACTCTTTTGGAGCACCGTACTCAGATCTCTTATTACAGCACTATCTCCTACAGAAAACATTTGTGCCTCGTGCAGTATTCATGTCTGGGAGATGTTTAAATGTCTCCCTCTTCTCTAAGGTATAATACAACATGCCCTGAGCACAACCCAACCCCACCCCTGTTCTTATTCACAGTACATTTATAACCTGATGTAACACATTCAGAGTTCTTTCAATGGAACAGTGGAACATTATTTAGGTTCCTAAGTTCCATCTCAAAGAACTGTGATGCAAACTCTACACCAGTTGGGGAGCTCTTCTCTGAAAAACTGTTACTCAGCTATACCCTGACTGGTAAACCAAGGTGAATAAAGGTAAAGCAATTGTGTCAGAGCTCACACCGAACCTGCATAAGAGCTGTCACGGTAATTCACATTTGTCAGGTTTAAACTAGGGCTGCACATCAACTAAACTGTTTAATCGCACGATTAATTGCATGCATGATTCAAATGTTAAAGAGTTGAAATAAATTTAGCACGTACACATGGTTGTTTATATATTTTTTATTGTTCCTAAACATTCAACTAATAACTTTGATTCGTTTCCTGAGAGAACTCCCCCCCCCCCCCCCCCCACACACACTATTCCTCCAGGCATATGAAAGACAATTCTATAAGTTTGAGCACAGAGATGTGCCAAAAAGTAGCTTTTATGAACATACTTTCTGGATTTACCTGGCATCTCTCTCAGTAGTATGTGCAGGTGAGCTACATTCAGGCACACTAGGTATTTCCCTGTCCCCAGGGGAATTAGAATCTAATTTTGTACTTGAGGCAATAGAAGGTTAGGCGACTTGCCCAAGATCACAGGGACCAGCAGCAAGATTTGAACCTGGCTTTGCTGGTTGTCAGCCTGGTACTCTAACCACTAAGCTACTTCTCCGCAAAGCTACAGTTACTACTACTATTTAGCATTTCTATAGCGCTACAAGGCGTACGCAGCGCTGTACAAGCATAGAAGAAAGACAGTCCCTGCTCAAAGAGCTTACAATCTAATAGACAAAAAATAAAGTAAGCAAATCAAATCAATTATTGTGTACAGGAAGGAGGAGGGTAGGTGGAGGCAGGTGGTTACGAGTCAAAAGCAATGTTAAATAGGTGGGCTTTCAGTCTAGATTTAAAGGTGGCCAAGGAAGGGGCAAGACGTAGGCGCTCTGGAAGTTTATTCCAGGCGTAGGGTGCATAAGTTACTTACTTGCATAAGTTCACTAGATGCTGTTTCTATAAGGTAGTGATAAGTCAAGCGCAACAAATTTTGACTCAATCTGGGAGCCAGCCCCAAAATTTAGGAGCCAGCAGCTGAAACTACTTTCAGTTCCTGTCTACCCCACACTCAACACTGTTCATGGGGAAATTAGAGTGTGAATGGAGTTGGTGGGGGGAATCCCCCTTCGTGATCAGCAGCTCCTTTACAAACTCATTTACTAAGGCTCTTTCCCATTCCGTGTCTAAAAGTTTAGTAAATCAGTCCCTTAAGGTACCACTGAACATCACTGCCAGAAACTAGTAGTCTTCCTTCTGGCAGCATGGTGTCAGCTGTGTGACATCACCTACAAGATGGGTGACAAATGGCACACAATCGCCTTGCCTTGTGCAGCCCCCTGTTATCCACAGCCACAGGCAGCTGCAGCAGCTGTGCTGTTCATGCTCTCTCCTGCTCCCCAGCTGAAATCGTGCTGCAAGACGAGAAGAGAGTGAATAACCACATATCTGGCTGCTTCCGTCCCCGTGTCTGCCTGGAGCAGCACCGTACCTCTGAAAAGGACTAGCAGCACGGGTGGCTATGAGGGAGGTTTGGCAGCTCTACCAGGGTCAATGGCAGGAAATGCTTCTTCCAAAGTCCTAAGGCTTGGAACGCCAAGAGAGGCTACCGGAGCACCAGAATGAAGCTTGGAACACACAGACAGCCAATGGAAGGAGTTAAAGTGAGCCTCGGGGTCTTGCAATTAATGAGGCAAACAGCTGTACCAAGGCCAATGACCTTGCAAGCCTTCTGGGCATGCTCACATGTAAGAGGCCCCTAACTAAGCATCTCTTCAGGCCCGATATATCAAAGGATTTTTTTTTTCTATACCACAGAACAAAAGAAAACCCTTGTTACAATGATTAAAAAATGTGTTTCCTGAATTTACCCTTTCTATATTATAGCAGAACTCTTATTATCCAAAAAGATGGACTTATTCAATTTATTTCTCAGAAAAGCACATGCTCAAATGAAATCTGAAAATAAGATTTATACTAATCATTACTACCCCAGGTACTGACAAAACTAATTTAATCCAGGTGTCATAGGGAACAGAACTTACCTTCCACCTCATGAAGACATAATCCCCGTTCTTTAATTCCTCATAATCAAAGTCATCTGAATTAAATGTTTTTGCATACTGATAAAAGGCCTGGAATTTGCCCTACAAGTCAAGAGAGAAAACCCTATGTTACAATTTAAGGGTACAACGGTATAGTAGAGAGACTTCTCCCAGTTTGGCTATTGCAGTGGATTTCTTCCCTGGGATGATCTAGTACTAGAACCCTTCCCACCAAAATATCGAGTCTCTGTAAAATCACTTCCTCTGCCCACATGTTCTAAAGCAATGTTTCTTCAATCTGTCCTGGAGGACCACCAGCCTGTCTGGTTTTCAGGATATCCCTAAGGAATAGCTGGCATAAATCTACAAATGAATGAATGAGGACAAGTTGGAAACAAATTTTATAAAATTGAATTAAATTTAACCAAGAGAACGTATTATTCAACATTAGAGAGAACAGAAAAACTTGCAAAAATTATTTGGTTTACTGCAGCAAAATCTAAAATGTCCTATTTCTTCTAGTCAACCTTCTGCAGAGGCTCTGGCTGACTATTTTGCTTCTGAAGTCAAAACTATTCAATCTTTTCAGGCAATTTCTGGGATTGCTAATTGCTATGTTGAACTAATTTCTGAGAATACAGATTTAGATAAGATTCCCAATTGATAGGACTTGGTCTAAATTTCAGCCTGTGTTAATCTATTCACCCAAGGGTCTCGAGCTGATGATCTAGATCAGAGGGTCCAAATTATTGAAAAACCTTTCATTTGATCTTCTAAATTGGCTCGTTTGTTAACATTACTTTAGACTTAGATTGGTTTTTGGAGGCCGTATCTTGCTAAGGATGTAAAAAGAATTGAAGCGGTGCAAAGAAAAGCTACGAGGATGGTATGGGATTTGTGTTACGAGACGTATGAGGAGAGACTTGCGGACCTGAACATGTATACCCTGGAGGAAAGGAGGAACAGGGGTGATACGATACAGACGTTCAAATATTTGAAAGGTATTAATCCGCAAACGAACCTTTTCTGGAGATGGGAAGGCGGTAGAACGAGAGGGCATGAAATGAGATTGAAGGGGGGCAGACTCAAGAAGAATGTCAGGAAGTATTTTTTCACGGAGAGGGTGGTGGATGCTTGGAATGCCCTCCCGCGGGAGGTGGTGGAGATGAAAACGGTAACGGAATTCAAACATGCGTAGGATAAACATAAAGGAATCCTGTGCAGAAGGAAGGGATCCTCAGGAGCTTAGCCTAGAATGGGTGGCAGAGCTGGTGGTTGGGAGGCGGGGCTAGTGCTGGGCAGACATATACGGTCTGTGCTGGGGCTGCTGGTTGGCAGGCGGGACTAGTGCTGGGCAGACTTATACGGTCTGTGCCAGAGCCGGTGGTGGGAGGCAGGGATAGTGCTGGGCAGACTTATAGGGTCTGTGCCAGAGCTGGTGGTTGGGAGGTGGGGATAGGGCTGGCCAGACTTATACGGTCTGTGCACTAAAGAGGACAGTACAATTAAAGTAGCACATATGAATTTATCTTCTTGGGCAGACTGGATGGCCCTTGCATGTCTTTTTCTGCCGTCATCTACTATGTTACTATGTTTCCTCAAGAAATAGGGAGCATTGTTTTGACTCCAAGACCAAAGCAGCCTGATGGAGACTTATCTCAAGTTTCTAATTTCGGGCCGATAGCAAATATTCCATTCCTCACTAAACTGGTTGAATTTGTGGTTGGCTCTCAGTTATCCGACTATTTAGATAGATATGCTCCGTTGTATAGTTCATAGCATGGGTTTTGTTCCTTCCATAGTACAGAGACCCTGCCGTTGTCATTAACTACTAAAGTTAAGCGGGTATTGTGCACAGGTCCTGAGATGATGGATGTTACAATCTGATATCTCTGCAGCATTTAATACTGTTAATCATATCATCTTATTAGAACTACTCTCTGAAGTTGGACTGGTAGTCTCTGTCTTCTATTGGTTTGAGTCTTTCCTGAAGAACAGACAATATTTAGTATTAAAGGATGGTACTTTTTCATCTTCATGGGTACCCCCTTGCGGGGTTCCCCAAGGTTCATCTATCTCTCCCCTTTTATATAACTTATATATAAGAGTTTGCTTGGGCAAGTTTCTTTTGAATCCAAGCGCGCTTATGTTGCCTTATATGCTGATGACATCTTTGTATTGGTTCCTACTGCTTTGGAGGTTGACTCTACCTTCTCTATCATAAATGATTGTATTGGTAGGATCAGAGACTGGTCCATGTCAGTATGACTTAAATTGAATGCTGATAAGACCAGGACCTTATGGTTTACTTTAAATTTGCAAAATATCCCTCAGTGTATTCCAACTCATGGTGGGGCACAACTAAATGTTGAAAGGGTGTCCAAAGTCTTGGGGATGCTGTTGGATTCCTCACCGACGAGGGAGCCTCAGATCAATGGTCGGTTCGGAAAGCTTACTTTAAATTGAAGCGACTGCGTCCGTTACGTTTTTATTTTCTGCGAAATCATTTCAGAATCATTGTGCAGCTTTCAATTTTGGCTCTATTCGATTACGAAAATTCTTTGTAACCTGTTAAGATGCTTTCTAAAATTCAATTAATTCGACATTCAGCTGCAAGATTAATGTTCTGTAAATCTCAAAGAGATCGTGCGACTCCTTTATTGAAGGAGTTACACTGGCTACCGATACAGGCTCAGATTCATTTTAAAGTGTTACGTTTAGTTTTTAAGATCTTAATAAGTGCTTGTCATGAAGATTTATCTCAACTGGTGAGAATGTTCAACTTTAATGCAACCCCTAGCAGGCGTAATCAGTTACTCCTGACCTTTCCTATGATCAAGAATGTGAGATTTATAGGCTTTATTGTCCCATTCTTTTCTATTTTTAGCTGTTCGATTATGGAATGATGTCCCAGATAGAACTGCGCTCAATGAGTTGTTATTCTTTTCGCAAAGTGTTGAAAACATATTTAAGTAGACTATGACACTGTAATTTGTTAAATGTTATTTCTGTTATACTTTGTAATTCCTGATGTATCAGCCTCTTTTGATATTGTATTCTCGCCTTGAATCTCAGTTGAGAGTGCTGGCGGGTGATAAGTCTCATATAACATAACTGCATGCCTGTTCCCATTATATGAAAATGTCTTTTAGGCATCTTCATTAGGTTATCCTAAAAACCTGACTGGCTGGTGGTCCCTTCGGACAGGTTTGCAAAATCACTGTTATAAAGGAAGACGCTCCCCATTAACTCTTGTTTAGTTTCTACATAACATTCATTCTGCAGCTTCTAGTAACTTAAGACTTTGGTGCTATCCACTGCAAATTTTCATTTTTCCTAAGAAAGACTGTTAAAAAGCAGTCAAACGTTATATATGTCAAAACAGCTGCTGGCTTCCATTTGCATAAATGTTTTTTTTTTATTTTCAATAGTTATTGATGATTAACAGCTTAAACAAAAACTTAACATTCTACCATAATTATATGCTTAGATACAATTCATTCAACTGTGTCATCAAGGTTTTACATTCCCCCCCCCCCCACCTCCCTTCCTATTATGCAACAATTTATAGTAATGACCAATCAGCATAACAAAATTAGCAAGAAATGAACACTGATTCCGAAATCCCAACACACCCAATACAGATGGAACCATACCACTGGTCATCAAACTGTTAATAGTTCCATCCCCCCTCCCCACCCAACTCACCATACCTAAAACTTTAGTATTACACCCCTCCCTCCCGCACTACCCCCCTCTCCCTTAAAATCCTTTGGGTAAATGTTTTAAATGCTTGCTGATGATCCAAGTCTCAATGGCACAATGGTAAGTGATGCACAGGGCTGTAGAATCCTGCATCCTACTCTCTGTAGGAGCAAGGGAAGGGACAAAGAGGTTGACAGGTGCTGCAACACACACAGTACTCTGGGCATTTTCAAACTAAAAAGAAAATAAATACCTCTATCATTGTAGAATGGAGCACTTCATAACCCCTACCTCCCCCAAGTGAGAACATGACAGACAAAAATAAGATCCAAGGACATGTCAACCAACCTAGAAATCAAATTTACTGCCAGATGCTCAGTTATCCATAATTGTCAAAAAGGAACAAATGATTGGCA
Organism: Microcaecilia unicolor; assembly: GCF_901765095.1. NCBI lineage: Eukaryota > Metazoa > Chordata > Amphibia > Gymnophiona > Siphonopidae > Microcaecilia > Microcaecilia unicolor. The sequence continues at coordinate 8,683,179 of NC_044038.1, forward strand.
GCATGTACGAACAGTCCTTAAAGTACCAAAAAGGTCCTGCATGCAACGGGCTATGTGCACATTTCAGGCTGTACCCAAGTGTTGCACAAGTACACAAGTATTGCCATACTGGGAAAGACCAAAGGTCCATCAAGCCCAGCATCCTGTTTCCAACAGTGGCCAATCCAGGTCACAAATACCTGGCAAGATCCCCAAAAAAGTGCAAAACATTTTATACTGCTTATCCCAGAAACAGTGGATTTTCCCCAAGTCCATTTAATAATGGTCTATGGACTTTTCCTTTAGGAAGCAGTCCAAACCTTTTTAAAACTCCGCTAAGCTACCCACCTTTACCACATTCCCTGGCAACAAATTCCCAGAATTTAATTACACGTTGAGTGAAGAAAAATTTCTCCGATTCATTTTAAATTTACTACATTGTAGCTTCATTGCATGCCCCCTAGTCCTAGTATTTTTGGAAAGTGTAAACAGGCGCTTTACATCTACCCGCTCAACTCCACTCATTATTTTATAGATAGAATGAGAAGCAGAAGTGAAAAAGAAAAGAAATCAAAAGAAACTTTTTACCCAGTGCTTACGATCTACATCTTCATCAGCGTCCCATTTCCTGGTTAAAAATGGATGCTTTTTACTAATAATTTCTCCTTCAAAGAAGGTGGTAAGTGTTGGGTACTCCTGCAAGGAAAAGCCAAAGTTTTATTTTGAAGACACAGCTTTGAATACTTACAGCTACACAGATCAACCCTTTGGAAGAAGGCTCAAAAGCTTGCAAACAAGGAGGCAAAGGCCAAAGAGCAGTAAGAGAATGAACACTCCCCACCCCCACCCCCCAATCCCCATTACAGTGAAGGGAAGCACAGAGGGCCCGATACAGAAAGGCTTGCAGTAGAACATAGAGCGTACGAGTGCAATACTCTGCCATGCAGAAAGTTAAATGTATTCTAATTCTATGCATGCAAAACTTGTGTCTAAAGGAGGAGGGGGAGGTGCCGCATGCATGTGTAGAAAGATTTCACGGCAAGCACGGATTCTTTTGTGCATATCCGAAAGAAAACGGACGTGCCAGTACACATCAGCACCTGCTCTTCTGCGCCTAAATATGAGCATCACAAAAGCAATTTTTGTGAGACTCCTATTTAGGAACAGAACAGGCGCTGATGTGCATTTTCACTTTTGTTCACACACGTACACGTCTGTAACCTCCTGTCTGCCCTCACAGGGGCTTCCTTCAGGTTGAAAAACGAGACAAAAACCAGCAGTTAAATCTCAAAAACCAATATGGAATCCTCTCTGACAGCCCTTGTATGCAGCCCCGAACCTGGCGAACTGCGCATCAAAAGCCCTGTTTATCTCTCCGCATTGCCGTTGAATACTCAATAACCTCATCTTAATGCAATGTGCAGCCATGCATTCCACATGGGTTAACATCTGCATTCAATCCCTCTTTGTATTGTTCGCCGCGTTCAACCCTCACTAACTACATGATTAGGCCACGGTAGCCTTCTGCATCAGCCCCACAGAGCTGAAGTTTTTTGCCCAAGATCAGTGAATCCATGGCAGAATCTGGATAGGACACCAAGACTATCCAGTCCATTCATAAGGTCTACGAGAACTGCCTCAGGCTGTAGTTTGTGCTTCTCTATCTTCTCTTAACTCACTCACCAGGTTCTCCTGTCCACGAGTTCTCTTCTCTCACCATGTCCACCATCCACTTGTGTCCCTATTGTCCCCCACATTAAATATCTCCCTTCTGTGTCCCTATACTTCCCTGTCCAATATTTCCCCTGTGCTCATATCCCCAAATCCATCATCACCTCTATCTCCCTATCCTTTCCCCGTATGTTGAACAAAATCTTCCTTCAGTGTCTGGCATTGCCCCTCCGTGTTCACATACCATCCCCACACTGAATCTCCCATTTGTGTCCCTCCTCCCACATGAACTCATTTCTCCTCTGTTTTCATTACCTCCCTATATCCAGCTTCTCCCCTCTCTTCCTCTTCCACACCAATGTGTCTTCTCCAACCCGACCCAGCTTCCCTCTTTCTCCTCCCCCACCCATTTCAGAATCTTGTTCACCTGTCTGTCCTCTTTCCCTTTCTCCTTCCCGCTGTGGGTTCAGCATTTGACTCCCTCTTCTTTCTTCCCCTTGGTCCGGAATCTCTTTCCCTTCCCTGTAGCCCCCTTCCTCCCAGGGTCCAACCAGCACCTCTCTCCTTTCCCTCCAGCCCTCCTCTTCCCATGGGTACAGCCCCCACATCTCTCCCTATACTCCAGCCCCCCCTCTTCCCATGGGTTCAGCCCCCACCCTTTCAAACCACCCCTCCTTTCCCTCAAGCCCCCCTCTTCCCATGGGTCCAGTCCCTACCTCTCTCCTCCAGCCCCCAACTTTCTCTCCAGTCACCCCTCTCCCATGGGTTTAGCCAGCCTCCCATGGATCCAGCCAGCCCCCCCACCTTTCTTTCCAGCCCCACCTCCCACTCCCCATGAGACCAACCAGCTTTTCTCCTCTTCCCCCCCCCCCCCCCCCCAAGGTGTCACTCGGAGGAGGAGGTCTGGTGTCACACTTTCCTGCTGCCAGTTGGTAGCGATTCACACATGCCAGCTCCGTAGCCTTCCTCTTGCCAAGTCCCGCCCTCTCTCCTGCAACTTCCTGTGGCCTGCAGAAAAGTTAAGTGACTCCAATACCCCAACCAACAAAGCAGACCAAATAGAGCAAACACAGCTTTATTAAAATCAGATGCATCTGCTTTTAGCTGTGTTTGCTCGTCTCTCTTTGGTCTGTTCTGTAGGTTGGAGGATGGTTTGCGTTGTCCATGCTGCGAGTGACTCTAATACCTCCCTGAGTGACACCTGCAGGGAGGAGAGGATTCTTTTTTTTTTTTTTTTTTTTTTTTTTACTGTGGGTAACAAGGCTTTTTACCATTTCCATGGAGTGGTAAAACGTTTGGTTCCTGTATCCACAGTAAATGGTTTTTTGTTTTTTTTTAATAAAGAGTGTTGCTGTGGATTTACCACGGTCTATTCCTGGTAAATGGTAACCATGTCACTCTGTCCTCAGCAACGTCTGTAGGAATTCAGTGAAATTAAAAAGAGTTCCAGGGACTGCTAACACAGTAAGTCAAATGTGATGTCCTTTTTGTTTTGGGACATTCCCAGGACTCACTTCTGTAAGGCCTTTAATCTTCAAGTAGCCACAGAGATAAGAGTTCTCCATATCCACGTGCTGAAGAAGAAAGCAGAAAACATGGTCAGATGTTTACAGACTCCGTTCAGTGTAAGCTTCCTGGTACACTTCAAATCTAGTTCCAAGGGCTGTTACAGCAAGAGACTGCAAAAGCTAAGTTCATATTTCAATGACTGTATACAGCAGTTTTAAGAGACAAAATACATTACATGAGATGTGAACATTTTCAGGCACAGTTCTAATCCCAAATGATCTGCTAGGATTTGCCCTAATTGTTACTGCGGTGGGCTGAGAACCTGGTGAGCCAGTTGAACTCCCACTGCGGCTCCTTAACCCTAGGAAAATCACTTAACCCTCCACTGCCCCAGGTAATAAGACTTAGATTTTGAGCCCACTAGGGACAAAGTACTTGCATGTAATATATGTAAACTTCAATAATTATGGCAATGTGTTAATCCCAACTCTGGCAAGAAAATCCAAATATTTAAACATGGAGTCCAAATGAATACTTCTACTGTAGATTTAATTGTGAATTTTAAACAGATCTCAGTAGGGCAAATCGAAGCTGCTGAAGGGTTTTTTGCTTTGTTTTTTAAATCAAGCACTCAGTTTGTCATCGGTTTCTTTATTTTTTCTATGTAAGACTTATAACTCTCTCTGGTCAAATATCTTGAAAGCATTAATAATTGAGAACATAGTAACATAGTAAATGACGGCAGAACAAGACCTGCACGGTCCATCCAGTCTGCCCAACAAGATAAACTCATATGTGCTACTTTTTGTGTATACCTTACCTTGATTTGTACCTGTCCTTTTCAGGGCACAGACCGTGTAAGTCTGCCCAGCACTATCCCTGCCTCCCAACCACCAGCCCCGCCTCCCAACCACTGGCTCTGGCACAGACCGTATAAGTCTGCCCAGCACTATCCCTGTCTCCCGCCACCGGCTCTGCCACCCACTCTCGGCTAAGCTCCTTAGGATCCATTGCTTCGGCACAGGATTCCTTTATGCTTATCCCACGCATGTCTGAATTCCGTTACCGTTTTCATTTCCACCATCTCCCGTGGGAGGGCATTCCAAGCATCCACTACTCTCTCCATGAAAAAATACTTCCTGACATTTTTCTTGAGTCTGCCCCCCTTCAATCTCATTTCATGTCCTCTCGTTCTACCGCCTTCCCACCTCCGGAAAAGGTTCGTTTGCGGATTAATACTTTTCAAATATTTGAACGTCTGTATCATATCACCCCTGTTTCCCCTTTCTTCCAGAGTATACATGTTCAGGTCATCAAGTCTCTCCTCATACGTCTTGTAACGCAAATCCCTTACCATTCTCGTAGCTTTTCTTTTCTTCAATTCTTTTTACATCCTTCGCAAGGTACGGCCTCCAAAACTGAACACAATACTCTAGGTGGGGCCTCACCAACGACTTATACAGGGGCATCAACACCTCCTTTCTTCTGCTGGTCACACCTCTCTCTATACAGCCTAACAACCTTCTAGCTACGGCCACCGCCTTGTCACACTGTTTCGTCGCCTTCAGATCCTCAGATACTATCACCCCAAGATCCCTCTCCCCGTCCGTACCTATCAGACTCTCCCTGCCTAACACATACGTCTCCCGAGGATTTCTATTCCCTAAGTGCATCACTTTGCATTTCTTCGCATTGAATTTTAATTGTCAAACCTTAGACCATTCTTCTAGCTTCCTCAGATCCTTTTTCATGTTTTCCACTCCCTCCCTGGTGTCCACTCTGTTACAGATCTTAGTATCATCCGCAAATAGGCAAACTTTACCTTCTAACCCTTCGGCAATGTCACTCACAAATATATTGAACAGAATCGGTCCCAGCACCGATCCTTGAGGCACACCACTACTCACCTTTCCCTCCTCTGAGCGAATTCCATTTACTACCACCCTCTGGCTTCTGTCGGCAGGGGCAAACAGTCCGGCATGGCACATATTTCGCTTAAAGCTGTTTCAAGGACATACCCCCATTACACTTTAAACTCCTTTTTTTGCCGACCAGCGATGCCATCACTGGTCGGCATGAAAAGAAGTTTAACTGCCAGGAAGTCGGAAATAAAGAATGAAATAACCCAGTCTCATTCCATGTAAACTAACGGTTCTGAACAAGGCTACTCCAATGGTACTATGGAGAACTAGAGCAAACAGAACGATTAAAAAATGAACGGTGAGGCACATCTCTTGGCAGGATGCACGTCTGAAACACTGCCTAATACACAGAAGATAAAGTTTTCTTCATAAAGGATGGGGCACATCAGAAGACTTCTTTCAGTGCAGGCTCTCGAGAGCAGTTTGTTAAGTTTTTAAGAATTTTGGGAGCCGGTTCTCCATGGCTACTTTAACAAATGGATCCCAAAATGTGGGCTTGGGCCCCTCCTGAATCCTCTTTTACTTTGCTGGCGAGAGAGAGCCACCAGCACACCCCTGAGTGCAGGTCAGGTTATCCAAAGTCACAAATGTCTCTCCAGAGATCACCACACCCCCTACTCAATTTCTAAACATCCTTCTCTCTCACCACCACAGACTCTGTAAACTGTCCCACAAGAGCTTGAAGCCAGCCACTGTTTTGGCCGTCACCATGTCCACAAACAAATTCACACAACAGGTGTGGATCTCTTTTCCAAACACAATTAAGTTCTGAAGAGACTTGAAAATGATTTTGCAACACAGGCGGCAGCAGTTACCGCCAGCTGATTCACAGAAGACAGCCACAATAAAAAACCATGAGTTAGCTTAGTTGGAAGGACCCACAACATGTACGTGGGACTATAATTGACACAGAGGACAATGTTATAACTATAGAAGCCCTGGATTACAAATGAAGTTGTCTTATGGCAAGAACGGGATATAGATGATGAAACACTGATCTGGACGGTGGGAACCACATAGGTTTATGAGGATGATCATCATAGACTTACTGAACTAACCTAATAGTAGATAATACAAGGATGAAGAGAAGAATGTTGAGTAATTATAAAACACTGCATTGATATTTATGTTAAGTTGCACTGTATGGTTAAAGTTTAAAATGTGTTAGTAATCGATAGAGGGGTCAAAAACATGTAAAAGATTCATCAGCGAGCTAATATATAGAGGGAAACAGTAGGACGAATATACTGCATACAAATGAGAACAGGGGGGAAAAAAAGGGAAAGGCGTCGAAGGTGACCTAATTCCAATAGGAATAGAAGGGGATAGAAGGGGGGGAGAGGGGATTCACAGGGGAAGGGAAGAGATAGGGGAGGGGAGGAGGGAGGGAGGGTACAGGAGACATTACCAGACAACACAAGTGATACCTGAAAAGAAAGATAGACTATTCGCCCGATTATTTGAACAGGGGGGGGGGGGGGGGGGGGCTGGAGGCTGGACTGGCTCCTCTCGGACACCAAAATCATGTAAATATGGAGATGGAGGGCCAAAGCAGATACACTAATTAAGGTTATTACATGGAATGTTGGGGGCATCCCTTCGCCCATAAAAAGATCAAAAATCTTAAGACACCTCCAAAGGCTTAGGGCTGACATAGCCTTTTTACAAGAGACACATTTAACTGCAGAAGAACATGCTAAATTGAATAAATGGTGGGTGGGGGAATGTATGTCAACAGCAGCGGTGGGGAGAAAAGGGGAGTAGCAATTCTAATTAGAAAAGGAATAACAAACCACATTCATAAGATAATCCAGGATCCTGAGGGACGATATGTGTTAGCTATTGTCACAATTAATAGACAAAAACTCTTACTGGGCAGTATATACACCCCAAATGTCCTAGATCTTAAATTCTACAAAAAACTAGTGGCAAAAATAGCATGTTTAGAATCAATACCAATAATACTGGGAGGAGATTTTAATATGACCTGGGATCTACAAGTGGACCGTTCGCACCCTCCGGCAACAATTCACCGAACACAAACTAGAGGACTACCTGAATTATGCACCACACTAGATCTCATAGATATATGGAGGACGTTGCATCCTGGGATCAGAGAATATACACATATGTCAAGAGCTCATGGTACCTCTTCCAGGATTGACTACCTATTAACATCAAGCACATTATTTCCCACAATTAGAGACGCTGATATAGGACCGTGCGTTATCTCGGATCATGCGACGGTACATATGAATTGGATGGGGGGAGGGGAAGAAGAGAAATTTCGGGGGTGGGCGTTCCCAACGTATCTAGTAAATAATGTGAGATTTCGAGAACATTTACAAACGAAATGGGCAGAGTATAAACATTTTAATGAAGACACAGTACCAACTTCAACTAGTTTTTGGGAAGCCGCAAAGGTGGTCTTGCGGGGAGAAACTATCAGTTTTACTACCCAATACAAGCATGCAAGAGATAGGGAAATTCTGAGATTGGAGAAACAATTGAGAGAAGTGAATAGACACTATGGCTTAAATCCTTGCCCTCGGCTTCGACAGGAGATATTAGAAATACAGGCGGCTTATAACTCCTTACTACATGATAGGGAAGTGAAATCCCAAACATATTATAGATTCCAATTGTATAAATTTGGGAACAAGGGAGGGAAACTTCTGGCAAGAGTTATTGCCCCTAGATACGCTTCCAGAAATATCACTAGTATAAAAACACAAGAGGGAAATTTGATACATTCCAATAAAGGAATTAGACAGGAATTTAAAACATATTATCAACACCTATATAGCTCTACAGAACAAGAAGGGCTATCAGGCACGCAATATCTTCAAAACCTTACGATCCCACAGATAAATGAACATGACCGCAATCTACTGAACGCGGAGATTAGTGAGGATGAGATCACATGGGCTATAGGACATAGCAAGATGGGTAAAGCGCCAGGTCCCGATGGATACAAAGCAGAATTTTATAAATTAATGGGGGAGTCGATTGTACCTACATTAACTAAAGTGTTTAAAGAATGGATATCAAATGGTACATTACCTGAACATTTAAATCTAGCGCGTATAATTGTGTTTCCAAAGCCTAGTCGAGATGAGCAACTGGTAACATCGTATCGCCCTATATCGCTTATTAACCATGAAGCCAAACTATTCGCAAAAATTTTAGCAAATAGACTAGGCCGTGTTCTACCAAAAATAATCCATGAAGCTCAAGTTGGTTTTGTGCAGGGTAGGTCGGTGGCTAAGAATCTCAGACGAATTTTGACATCATTGGAATATTTAGAGCACACTAATGAACAAGCTTTAATGATTAGTTTTGACGCTGAAAAGGCGTTCGATAAAGTGGAATGGTCTTTCTTATATGAGGTGATGGAGGGATATGGTATAAAAGGAGAGTTTGTACAGGCGATTAAAGCTTTATATGCAGACCCTCTAGCGCAGGTAATGGTCAATGGGAACTTATCTGAGGTAATTCATATAGGCAGGGGAACGAGACAAGGCTGCCCGCTATCGCCCTTACTATTTGCACTATATTTAGACCCTCTAATTAGGGATATTCAAGAATGCCCAGCAGTGCCTGGACTGGACATACAACATCAGCAGTTCAAAATGGCTGCATTTGCAGATGATTTGCTAATTATTTTAAAGAACCCAAAAGAAGCGCTGGGTAATGTATTAGAGATTTTTAGGGAGTTTGGAGACTACTCGGGATTCACGTTAAACCTTGACAAATCAGAGGCCTTAGCTATAAATACAGATGCCCATAGCCTGTGGCCCATAGATTTCCCTTTAAAGCGGGCAACTAAATCTTTTAAATATTTAGGGATTCTATTACCGGTAAATACAAGAGATTTATATGATTTAAATGTTAGCAAACTCAAAGAGCAGACCATGCACCAGTTAAATTCTTGGCAAAACCTTACGATATCCTTGACAGGGAGGATATGTTTAATGAGGATGGTGATAATGCCGCGGTGGCTGTATGTTTTACAGGTTCTACCACTAAAACTCAAGCAGACTGACATAAAATACTTTTATAAAATTCTGAGAAAATTCTGTTGGGCTGGGAAAAGGGCCAAACTTCAATTGAAATTCTTGCTAGGAGGGTGGAGACAAGGGGGAATGGGGATTCCAAATATTAAATACTACAATATAGCTTGCTTGCTAAGACAGGTTAGAGATTGGGTAATGAATACATCGGATCATACACCACTTGAGTATGAGATAGTATACTTCGCCCCATATAATTATCTAGCGTTATTACATACACAGAATAAGATACTCCCCCATAGATTTAAACATAGTGTTTTGCTCCAGCCTACCAGGGAAGCGTGGAGATTTATAGGGAAACTTCTGGGGGGAGACCCCTTTAATACAGAGTTATTAACTATTAGGGGCAACCCGATGTTTGTACCGGGGATAGAGAATCCAACTTTTGTCACGTGGGAAAGAAACGGCATAGCAATTATGCAGGATGTGTTGGGGGGTGATGGGCATATCAAAGCAGTAACACAAATGCAAACTAATGCACAATGGAGGGATCATTTTGCGCATAGCCAACTCACGCACTATGTGCGCACACTAAATACAGATGAGATTAAGAAACACTTAGGTGAGAAAATTAGAAAATTCTTCGAAGAAATAGCTGAGGAGGTGCCATCAATCTCCAGTATACATCTGAAATTGTGGGGACTGATGCCTGAGAGAGAGTTTAGTCAACTCCATCAAAAATGGGAAATAGATATAGGCAGAGCATTGACAGGTTGGAATATTGTAAAACAAATACAGGATATACCCAGAATAGTAGGAGGGGCTAACCTTAGGGAATGTGCGTTTCGCATATTGCATAGGGCTTATTTTACCCAGACACAACTATACAAATCAGGGGGCATCCATACCGCTACCTGCCTGAAATGTCAGAGGGCAGATAATACGCTATATCATGCGATATGGGCATGCCCTGCAATAAAAAAATACTGGAGACACATAGCTGTATTTCTATCTACAACTGTCAATTGTGATATTGCATTGAACCCTCTATGTCTAGTACTAGATAAACATGACGCCTTTCCCAGGCTAAACAAAGATAAAATGATGCTATGCCGTAAAACATGTCTCATTGCCAAGAAATGCATAATGCAGCACTGGACCTCTGCACACCCTCCGACTTTCTGGCATTGGCGGAACCAGGTGCACCAATTGCTCACTTGGGAAGCGAGAGAGGCAAAAGGGACATACAAACGTAAAGAGCGCTTTCTAAAAATCTGGGGGTGTTATCTGGATGGGATGACTCACAGAGGGAGAAGTCGAATTCTTAATAATCTGTAATATTTTTTTTTTTTTTTTGTTTGGGTGTCAATTGTGATAACAGAAGATTCAATTATAGGTAAATAGGGGGGGAGGGGGATATTATGATCAAGATGTGATATTGGTTATAATATATAGCCGAAACTGGAGGATAACAAATGAAAACACATAAGTCATCGGAGGTTGATACTATTACACTTTATTATGTAAATGATGTTAATTCCTTCTTTTGACAATAATATCACAATAATATATCAGCTTGTTGGAGGGGAGGAGGGGGGAAGGGTGGGAGGGGAGAAAGGGGAACATGGGGGGGGGGAAATTATTACAAACATGTTGTTGATGATATATTTAGATGACTGCGTTGTATATATACTCATTTTGGTGTTGTATAATGGTCTGTTATTTCGATAATACAATAATAAAAAAGTTGAAACATAAAAACCATGAGTTAGTCAGAAGGTCGTACCCTTCCCAATGAGTTCACCACGAACTCCTGTTGCATGTCTAGCAGGGCTCTGATAAACTCCAATTGCTGAATGGGTCAGAGATGGGACTTGGGGTAGTTTAAAATGAACCCTAGAGTAGCTCCAACACCCAAATAATTCTCTGCATGGACTGGACACCTGACCACCGTCCTTCAACGTGCTCTTCACCAGCCAATCATCCAGATAGGGGACCACATGAACTCCCAGTCTGTGCAGTGATGCTGTGACTACTGCAAGACACTTGGTGAAAACCCTGGGAGCCGACACAACGCCAAAAGGCAAGTGATGTGTTCCCAGCTGAAACTAAAAATACTTTTTCTGTGACCTGAAAGTATCGAGATGCGAGTGTAAGCATCCTTTAAGTCCAGAAAGCATAGCCAATTGTTTTCCTGAATCATGGGGCGAAGGGTACCCAGGGAAGCCATCCCAAACTTTTCTTTGACCAGGAATTTGTTCAGGGCCCTTAGATATAGGATGGGACACATCTCCCATGTTTTCTTGGGCACAAGGAAAGTACCTGGAATAGAATCCCAGCCCTTCTTTCCCCTGGTGTAAGGACTCAAACGCATGGGCCTCTGAAAGCATCTGCTTGAGCTGAGAGCTGAAGCGAGATGCTCTCAGTGGGCAATTTGGTGGTCGTCGATGCCAGTGCAGGGCGTAACCAAGATGGACTATTTGGGGAACCCGCCAGTTGGAGGCTACAAGGGGCCACCTTTCTTGGAAAAATATTTAGCCTCCCACTGATCGGTAGGTCGCCCGTGACAGTTACCTTTACTGCAGCTACGCTCTGCTGAAAGCCAGTCAAAAGCTCATCCTCTCCAATTGTGTTGGAGAGGAACATTAAAAAAAAACAAAAAAAAACTTTTTTTGTTATTGAATGAATTTTGAAGACCCAGGAGAGACAAAAGCCCTTTTTCAGACAAGTCCATATTTATTAATTATATTTTGAAATGGACTGATGAATGAAGAGTTAAGAGCATGATTCTGATACTTCACATTGCTTATTGCTCAACTGACGGTCCACTTATATATAAATGCTAATTTAGCTGGAACATTTCTATGAGTACTTTGAACCGTTATCAAAATATCCCACCTTTATGAGCTAAAAACCTGACATCTGTAGTGAGTTGTTATTTTAAATCATATTGCATGCTATGAGTGTGTCTGCTGTGTATCTCAATGGGGGAAGGGAAGGCATCTTAATATTGAAATTAATGGATAAAATGTTGTTAGTTAACAATATTGTTGGATTAATCATGTATTGAAAATGTATGCAACTATCTCCTCTTTGCTTCATGTACAATTTCTCATTCGTAATAGATTTTCTAAATGTTAAACATCCATAGCTATCCCCGTAATGTTATTATACTGCATTGTAAAATTGGATTCTTAAAACAAATTACTTTCTTATGCATTATTCTTGGTTATGTCTCCAATACTGTTTATTGTAAGCCACATGGAACTCAAACTTGGTTGGGATAATGTGGGATATAAATGTCATAAATCAATCAATCTATGGCCACAATAATAAAACCATTTTTGGGGGCTACTGGCATGATATTGTCGTATTATGTTCCAAGATTGCATCATATGTGACTGCCCACGTGGGGCTGGCAAAGTTGCAAGTTGCTGACTGCCCTGTTTGTGACCCAGTGTTTAATCATTAAAAAGTGTAATATGCACAGAGTGCCAGACACAACTCTGTCTACCTTCACAGACTGGATGAACCATACCGCTGTCATTTACTATGTTATGTTCACATATACCCTATGACCACATTTCAGAAAGATCCAACAAGAGTTGGCCTGTACAGAAACATCATACATTAAACAAAACATACATATTATTAGCTGCTAATCTTTAAAAGCTCTGAAGAGGGCCATCCTATATAATAATTCTCACCTCCAACGTTCTGTGTCTGGGACCGTAGCTCCCTAGGCTGGAGGTGGTCTGCTAGGCAGACATGCACTGACGTCACTGACGTCATGACAGCTGATTCCAAGGCAAGGGGAGGAGTAGGGAAACACACGCAGCGTGTTTCCCTACTCCTCCCCCTGCCTCGGAATCATCTGTCACCCCCCGCGCTACGGCCCCCTCGACCCCCCCTCCGCGAACCTGACATCAGACGCACGCAGAGGAACTTCCAGAGAAGATGAGGAAGGAACGCGAAGGGCACAACAACACTTCGGCTGACAGGGGTTTGGGTCCCCCATCAGCACAGGTAGTACACAACGGCAGCGGGAGGCGGTTTTCGGCGGTCCGGGGGGCGACAGGTTTGCCGAGGAGGGGGGCGAGGGGGCCATAGCACGCGGAGGGGAGGAACTGCCTGCCTAAGGCCCGTTTCCTTGCCTTCAGAAACGGGCCTTTTTTACTAGTTACTACATAATTCATATACCATGTCAACCATTAGGTCTGGGCAGTTTGCAATAAGTAAAATCACAGCAACTAGTGCAACAAATGACGTCAAAATAAAAATAAAACGGAACATACGAAGGCCCAAGTAAACATTTAACAAACAGCCAAGGGCCCTTTTAGAAAAGATAAGTGGGCACCACCACATGGCCCATAAAGCCATGTGAACTATAATCTGCATTAATGCATGCTAAGCTTTAGTAAAAAGGTCCCCAAGTCTGTAAACGTTTACAGAATGTCAAGTAATCTTATTCTTGTCTAACAGTTAATGATAAAAAAAAAAAAATTGCACAGCAATAGTTGGGTTCCTTGCAACAATCTCTTACAGGTTAACATAAATCTAAAAGCTATGCTAACAGGAAGAATCACATTTCAAAGTGTTCAAGTCTAGATTTGATTATAAATAAGTTACAGAGCCAGACTAACATTTTAAATGTCAGACACAAAGCTTTAAATTCAGTTCTGGCTATACCTGGAATCCAATGCAATTTACCCCAATAAAAGTAACTATCAGATGTTGATTTAAAGAAAATAAGTTTCACAGTAACCTTTGGAGCAACTGTATCCTCAGTAACGATTTCTTTGGTAATCTTAAATACGAAACATTACAATAACCTAGAAGTGATCCTATATAATAATTTCTCAATCTGCATCCCTGGACAGCTGGTTGGCTGGCTAGGTTCGTAACCGTATGCCAATGAGCTAATACGTAATTGGATCACCTCCAGTCTTCTCTTTCCTTCCCTCTCAATGTCCTGCCCTCGCGGAAAGAGGAAATTACATCAGAGGAGGGTGGGACAGAGGGAAGGAAAGGGAAGGCTGGAGGTGAGCCAAGCCTGCCGCCGCTGCAACTAGAGGTAAAATAAACGTTTTTAAGGCAGGGTGGCAGGAAGGAAAGGAGGGCTGTTGTGGGAGAAGAGGGCGGGCAGGTGAGGGCTGGGGTTGAACTGGAACTTGGGTGCTTAAAAGGGGGGCAGGTGGGGGCTGGGGCGAGTCACTACTACTACTTAACATTTCTAGAGCGCTTCTAGGGTTACGCAGCGCTGTACAGTTTAACAACAAAGGACAGTCCCTGCTCAAAAGAGCTTACAATCTAATGGGCGAAATCACTGGACATGGATGGGAGGGAGGGCAGTGGAGAATCGCTAGACATGGTGGGGAGGGGAGGGCAGGGGAGAGAGAGAAGACATCACTGGACATGGATGGGAGGGGAGGGCAGGGGATAATCGCTGGACATGGATGGGAGGGGAGGGCACACAGGAGAATCGCTGGATATGGAGGGGAGGGCAGGAGAGAGAGGAGAATTGCTGGATATGGATGGAGGAGACGGCAGGGAAGAGAGATTTAAAACATAATTGCGATTAGACGATAGCCTTGCTAGGGCCCGTTTCATTTTTCACAAAACGGGCTTTTTTTTTCTTGTAATAAAATAGCTGGAACGACACTTTGCAAATCAATAGAAAAATAATTTTCAATTTGACAAAGCAACTGAAGTGTTTTCAGCAAACTACTTAATAAATCTGAAGAATCACATCCAAATTTGGAATCAATAGTTATTTCAAGGCTATGAATTGATGCAGTCCGAGAACAGATACTCCACTGACTGCTGGCCCTTTCTCAGGAACAGGAATTCCTTCATCACCAGCCCATAACAACACTTCTCCCTATATTCAGTTTAAAGCATGAGCAGAGTCATGCATTAGACATCTTATCAAGGACCAATGTATCTTTCTTATCATAGATAGCACTGGAATAATAATTCATAGCACTTCACAATTGCTTTGAAGGAAGAGAACATAAAAAAATGATTTTACCAATGACTTTCCCTCCTTGAAACAGTAGAGTCTGCTGCTAGCACAGAATATGACATCAACTAAAGTGCATAAGGTCCATCCAAACTCTGCCACCACAACACCAGCCCCTATCTGGAAATGCCATTTTAATTTGCTACCATTCTCTCCATCAAGAGGCGTATTTTCAAAGACTTACAAAGTTCCACAGTAACCTATGGAACTTTGTAAGTCTAAGTGCTTTGAAAATGAGCCCCCAAGTCTCTCACAGATGTCAAGTTTCTTTTTGGGGGGGGGAGGGGGAGGGAGAACCCTCTTAAATTTGATAGAAGTGCTTACTCCTTCCCTTCCAATGCTTCCACAGGTTAACTACTACTACTACTGCTACTTATCATTTCTAAAGCGCTACTAGACGTATGCAGCGCTGTACTCGACAGAGCTTACAATCTAATTAGGACAGACAGACAGAACAAACAACAGATAAGGGAATATTAAAGTGAGGATGATAAAATAAGGGTTCTGAACAAGTGAATAAGGGTTAGGAGTTAAAAGCAGCATCAAAAAGGTGGGCTTTTAGCTTAGATTTGAAGACGGCCAGAGATGACTTACCTGCTCAGGAAGTCTATTCCAGGCATATGGTGCAGCAAGATAAAAGGAACGGAGTCTGGAGTTAGCAGTAGAGGAGAAGGGTACAGATAAGAGAGATTTACCCAGTGAATGGAGTTCCCGGGGAGGAATGTAGGGAGAGATGAGAGTGGAGAGATACTGAGGAGCTGCAGAGTGAATGCACTTATAGGTCAATAAGAGGAGTTTGAACTGTATGCGGAAACGGATAGGAAGCCAGTGAAGTGACTTGAGGAGAGGGCTAATATGAGCATAACGACACTGGCGGAATATTAGTCGTGCAGCAGAATTTTGAACAGATTGAAGAGGAGAGAGATGGCTAAGTGGGAGACCTGTGAGAAGCAAGTTGCAATAGTCGAAGCGAGAGGTGATAAGAGTGTGGATGAGGGTCCTGGTAGTGTGCTCAGAAAGGAAAGGGCGAATTTTGCTGATATTATAGAGAAAATAAGGGCATCTTTTTTCCATGCATATGCTGTCAGATGTGACCCCCCTCCCCCTTTTCCCCAGTTAAATACCTATTCCCTAGGATTGCCATACTGAATCAGACAGAAAGTCCATCTAGCCCTGGATCCTGTTTCCAACAGTGGCTAATCCAGCTCACAAGTACCTGGCAGAGTCCCAAGAGTGGTTCCATGCTGCCGACCCCTGAGATAAGCAGTGGTTTTCTCCAGGTCTACCTTAATTAACCGTTCATGGGCTTTTCTTCCAGCAACTTGTCCAAACCCTTTTCAAATCCAGCTACACCAACTGCTTTTACCACATCCTCCAGCAAAGCAGTTCTAGAGCTTAACAATGCAGCGAGTGAAAAAAATATTTTCTATTTGATTTAAATGTGCTACAATGTAACTTGATGGAGCCTCTTAGTCTTTTGTACTTTTTGAAAGTGTTAAAAATAAATAATTAAATCGATTGACGTTTACCTGTTCCACTGCACTCCGGGTTTAGACCTCTAACATGTCCTCTCTCAGACTTCTCTTCTCCAACTAAAGAACCCTAATGTCTTTAGCCCTTTCACATATGAGATTTATGCCATGCACTTAATTCTGATCGCCCTTCTTTGTACCTTTCCTAATTCTGCAATATCTTTTTTGAGATGCGAAAACCAGAACTTTAGATTGTAAGCTCCTTCGAGCAGGGACTGTCCTTCTTTGTTAAACTGTACAGCGCTGCGTAACCCTAGTAGCGCTTTAGAAATGTTAAGTAGTAGTAGTAGTAACCGTACACAATACTCAAGGTGCAAGAATATGGAATGATACACAGGCATTATGAACATCATTGCCATTCTGGGACAGACTAAAGGTCCATCAGGCCCAGCATCCTGGTTCCAACAGTGGCCAATCTAGGTTACAAGTACCTGGCAAGATCCCAAAACTGTGCAATACATTTTATGCTGTTTATCCGAGAAACAAGCAGTGGATTTTCCCCAAGTCCATCTTAATAATGGCTTAGGGACTTTTCTTTTTAGGAAGTTAACCAAACCATTAAACCCCGCTAAGCTAACTGCTTTTACCACGTTCTCTGGCAACGAATTCCAGAGCTTAATTACACGTAGAGTGAAGAAATATTTTCTTCGATTTGTTTTCATTTACTACTTTGTATCTTCATTGTGTGCCCCCTCTGCCTAGTATTTTTGGAAAGAGTAACAAGTGATTCATGTCTACCTGTTCCACTCTACTTCGTTATTTTATAGACCTCTACCATATCGCCCCTCAACTGTTTTTTCTCCAAGCAGAAGAAGAGCCTTAGCCGCTTTAGCCTTTCCTCATAGGGAAGCTGGCCCATCCCATTTTCATCGCCTTTCTCTGCACCTTTTCTAATTCCACTACAGGGCTCACTCTCAAAAGCACTTAAAGGTTACTATGGAATTTTGCAAGTCTATGTGCCCTGGAAATACACCTCTAGTTCTTTTTTGTGACGCAGCGATATTCTTTGATATACTCTCTACTCCTTTCCTAATAACTCCTAGCATTCCGTTTGCTCTTTTGGCCACCATTGTACACTGTGCAGAAGATTTCAGAGTACTCTCCACAATGACACCTAGATCCTTTTCCTGGGTGGTGACTCCTAATGTGGAACCTAGTACCGTACAGCTATAATTTGGGTCATCTTTGAATATTCTAGGGCTGAACAAGTTTCTGGAGGACAGGTGCATTGGTCAGGCAGATGTGGCTATTGCCATCTCATTCCTAGGAATGGGCATCAGGGACAGAACCTCCCATTCAGATCCACTGGGTATTTCCAAATGAGTGGATTAGCAGCTTTCAGAGACAAAATATTAAGCTCAATGGATCTCTGGTCTGAACTAGCATGGAACTTCTCTCTCTATATAAAAAGCAACACCAACGTTCTATGAAGCCTCCAGCCGGAAGTGTGAAGGGGGCGAGATATCCAGTTTCCCTATGAGTGTCTGCCCCGCCCTCTCTGTAACACAGTCAGTGAAGGAAAACAGCAGAGCACGAAATCAAATCGCTGGCTCTGTAACAGTGAAGGACTCAGAGGGGGGAGGGGAGAGAGGCCAGAGGGCAGGGACACACACACTCCCACATGCACACAGAAGAAAACATTGCTAGCCCCCCCCCCCCGTTTCATTTGCATCAGAAACGGGGCTTTTTTACTA